>NC_134358.1:230588061-230917228 GCF_048569485.1 Anomaloglossus baeobatrachus | reverse complement strand
AAAAGAACCAAGATGAACAAGTCATGGCTCTCAGAGGACTTTTCTTCCCCTGGGTCAGCCAGGGGACGGGAAAGGCACGCGTATTTTTGAGAGTGCTTCATGCAAAGCATCTGTTTCTTTTTCAAAAGGGGGGTCAACTGATGCCAGTCAAGTGGGGTGTGTGTGGCCCAATTAGTGGCAACGAGGGAGACTGTGGTTGGAGTCCCCTCGCTGTGTTTCTAAAAGAACCAAGATGAACAAGTCATGGCTCTCAGAGGACTTTTCTTCCCCTGGGTCAGCCAGGGGACAGGAAAGGCACGCGTATTTTTGAGAGTGCTTCATGCAAAGCATCTGTTTCTTATTCAAAAGGGGGGTCAACTGATGCCAGTCAAGTGGGGTGTGTGTGGCCCAATTAGTGGCAACGAGGGAGACTGTGGTTGGAGTCCCCTCGCTGTGTTTCTAAAAGAACCAAGATGAACAAGTCATGGCTCTCAGAGGACTTTTCTTCCCCTGGGTCAGCCAGGGGACGGGAAAGGCACGCGTATTTTTGAGAGTGCTTCATGCAAAGCATCTGTTTCTTATTCAAAAGGGGGGTCAACTGATGCCAGTCAAGTGGGATGTGTGTGGCCCAATTAGTGGCAACGAGGGAGACTGTGGTTGGAGTCCCCTCGTTGTGTTTCTAAAAGAACCAAGATGAAAAAGTCATGGCTCTCAGAGGACTTTTCTTCCCCTGGGTCAGCCAGGGGACGGGAAAGGCACGCGTATTTTTGAGAGTGCTTCATGCAAAGCATCTGTTTCTTTTTCAAAAGGGGGGTCAACTGATGCCAGTCAAGTGGGGTGTGTGTGGCCCAATTAGTGGCAACGAGGGAGACTGTGGTTGGAGTCCCCTCGCTGTGTTTCTAAAAGAACCAAGATGAACAAGTCATGGCTCTCAGAGGACTTTTCTTCCCCTGGGTCAGCCAGGGGACGGGAAAGGCACACGAATTTTTGAGAGTGCTTCATGCAAAGCATCTGTTTCTTTTTCAAAAGGGGGGTCAACTGATGCCAGTCAAGTGGGGGGTGTGTGGCCCAATTAGTGGCAACGAGGGAGACTGTGGTTGGAGTCCCCTCGCTGTGTTTTACATGATTTTTGAAGGGCATGACATGCCTAAGAGGTTGAGTTTCATCATCTGCAACTTGTTGGCAACAGAAAGGCTGCCTTTACACCCTTTTGAGACCGAGGATTTTCGAGACCTTATGCCCATTGCAGTGCCCCAAGAGCCGATGGCCAGTCGTCACTCCTTCTCCAAGAAAGGCGTGCCCGCGCTACCACAGTAGGTCGCACACAACCTCACCGATTCCTTGAGAAACTCTGTGTGTGACAGGGTGCATTTCAACACAGATACTTGGACCAGTAAGCATGGACAGGGGAGTTACATGTTGCTGACTGGGCACTGGGTAACTATGGTGAGAGATGGAGAAGGGTTTGCTGTACAAGTCTTGCCGTCCCCACGACTTGTGTGTCAATCCTTCCTCTGTATGTACAAGTTCCTCCACTGCTTCTGCCTCCTCAACCTCGTGTGGGTCCTCCACCTCGGCCCAAACCCTGTGTGGTCAGGCCACCCTTCCTTGTAACTGCGCCCAAGGAATCCCACACACCTCCTTACTATGCTGGCAGCAGAGCTCAAGGCCATCAGGCGGTCAAATGTTTACTTTGAAATGTAGGGGAAATGTGAGACACCGCTGAGGAATTGTGGACGGTTAGCTCTGGAGAGTGAGACCGAGTTTCATCAATTGTTGTCTACAGTCAACCAGCAGTCAGGGAAGGTCGGGTGCGACAATGATGCAAACCAGTCTGCGACCCTTCTTCAGGGCAATGTGACACACGTGCCTTGTATGGCTCACGTGTTGAACCTGGTTGTCCAACAATTTTTAAAATACCATCCCGGCCTACATGGCCTTGTGCAGCGGGCACGCTGCTGTGTGCTCACTTTCATCCTTCGCACCCAGCAGCTCAACAACTGTCATCGCTCCGGAAGTCTTAGGGTCTGGCGGTTAAACGCCGGAAATGCGATGTTCCGACACGCAGGAATTGGAATCTGCACATGTTGCAGCGTGTGTGGCAGTACCGCAGAGCCCTGCTGAAATACGGTATGACGTATACCCTGGGCTAACTTGATCCAGAGGTGGTGCAGATCACGCTGTTGGAGTGGTGTCAGATGAAGGACCTATGCACCCTTCTACACAGTTTCCAAATGTCGACGAAGATGTTTAGCACTGGCAATGCCATTCTCAGTGTGACAATTCTGGTCATCTACATGATGGAGCACACTGTAAGCATTATTCGGAGTCAGGTATTGGTCCAAGAGGAAGGTGAGGAAGTACAGGAGGAGTCATATGCAGAAGGGATAATAAGATTTACAAGGTCCATACGGTAAGCGGCACCTAGGCAGCAGTTATGGTGGGGGATAGGGATTAACAAGGGCGCATAGTATCAGCAAAAATTGTTGAGGAAGGTGCAGGAGCCCATGAAGAAATGGAGGACGAACTTGCGATGGGCATGGAAGACTCAGCAGATGAGTGAGAGCTTGCTCACATTTCGGTTGTGCGAGGTTGGGGGGAGAGGGCAGAGGAAGGAGGCACGATTCTCACCTCTCTGCCACCAACAAACAAAGGACTTGGTCCTCCTGGATGCACAAGACACATGAGCACCTTCTTGCTGCACTACCTACAACATGACCCTCGGATTGTATGAATTCGAAGTAATGCTAACTACTGGGTTGCCACACTGTTAGATCCCCGGTACAAGACAAAATTTGGCGAAATAATTCCAGCCATAGAAAGGGACGCACGTATACAGGAGTATCTGCAGAAGGTGGTACGGATTCTTAGATCTGCTTTTCCAGTAAACACCAGTGCTGCACAGAGTGAATCTCAACGCTTTCTCATGGATAGGAGGAAAGGGTCTTTTACTTGTCCACATCTGAGGGACCGAGGGCTGGCTGCTGTGCTGAGATGGCATTGAGTACGGTGTCCCTGCAGAGTTGCACTTTTGGTCATATACCAAATGAGTTGAAAAAGGACAAATGCTGGTGGAAAGGGGAAAAGGTGTGTTGGAAAGGGGAAAAAAGTTTTTGTCCGTGGGTTTGTTGGTTAAGCAAAAGTAACATTTGATGAAGAAACACCATCTGTTACGGTGGGACTGGCAGATTTGGATAATGTGGTACATACTATGTTACCGCTATATAACGAAAATTAATAAAAAAAGAAAGAGAAAGGTATATATCCCCATCAGCAGTCAATGTCCACCGTGCTCCCAGATGGAAAAGGAGAGGTTGGCAACTGGAAGGTTAGGTGGAGGATACAGATCTGTGTGGCTATGAAACTAATAGCTGCCTGAACCGAGTTAGACGCCACTCGGATCTTGAGACTGGGAGCCCTGTTAGCGTCACAGGGTCCACACGCCCGCCCAGCCCAGGAACTCCCTGTTAACATCACAGGGGCCATTCAGTACGCTGACCGTGTGCATTGGGGCCACACCTGTGGACAGCAGGCGCATCAGCAGCAGCAGGCCTGTTAATGCCACTGGGCTGCACAAGCAGGACTTGTAGGACAGGAGCTGGTCTTAACCGTTCTGCGTTACCAACTGTGGTGGCGGCCTGCATCTACGCCCATACCTGCCTACCTCTGGCCTAAAGCCGCATGGAGGTGTGTTCTTTCGGAGCATAATAGAAGACTGCGCACCTCCTTGTTGGCTCCAGCCCGTTTTATAACCTGGGTCCGCCCCAAACCAGGGTGGACCACAATGCACCTCCTGGAGACAAAAGCAGAGTGACACGTCATGAGTGTCATAACTAGCGTCCTATTTGGAACCGCAACTTCAATAATGACCTCATGGCTGCCACGACACAAACACCTCACCAGTCATCATCTGACCATCAATAATGAGGTAACAAGTCATAGGGGCGGGCCTCTGCAAGCCATTTGGGAGTGGCCTGGCCACATCGTCAGGACACCTGATACCCTGTGGTCTATATGGGCCCCCCCACATCATGGGCAGGGCCAAAGAGTTCATTACCGGACCTAGTCTCTGATGCAGCAAGTGCCTGAGCATGGTCAGTTGCATGAAATAGAGTCTCTGAAAAAATGACTATCAGATTTGGCATGGTATCTAGGCACAAAACAGGACTTAGACCCGGCACGGAATGCAAGTACCTGTACAAAGAGGCTTTTCGCACTAAGTGTGGGAGCATGCGCTGTATCCCGAAATGAAGACAGCCTCAGGAATGGCACAGTCAGGCTGAGCATACTCACTAGGAGAAACACTGTAGTTAGGCTGCAGCTGGGGTAAATCGTCACACGCATGCGCACTAGCTGCCTCTCCACACTTACACGTGGAGGAGAAATTGCTCTTCGGGTGTGGACTTGGAGATGCTGTCTATGAACAGAAGGAAAAGCTAAAGGAAGCCTGACTTTCTATCCCTCCGAATTATCAAATGCAGCAATGAATTCCCTGAGTTTGCTATAACATTAGTGTAGCAAAATGTGCATGAGGGTGTCATGCAGAGGTGCTAGAAATAGCTTGGCCCAGTGGGGCACTAATGAAATACAACAGCCAGTTCTATGATGCCACTAAATGGCAGTATTTTTTGCTATCATAGCTTATTAAAAACAGAGCAGGAGGGTGTCATGCAGAGGTGCTAGAAATAGCTTGGCACCAGTGGGGCACTAATGGAATACAACAGACAGTTCTATGATGCCACTAACTGGCAGTATTTTTTGCTATCATTATAGCTTATTAAAAACAGAGCAGGAGGGTGTCATGCAGAGGTGCTGCACATAGATTTGCACCAGTGGGGCACTAATGGAGTACAACAGCCACTTCTTGTATGCCACTAGGTACACTGAGTGTTTGCTAATATAATGGCTTAGTTATAATGAGTTGGAGTGTGCAATGCAGGTAGAGGTGCTGCAAATGTCTTTGCACTAGTGTGACTAGACAAAAGTCCAATAGCCACGTTTAGGATGCCACTAGGTACACTGAGTGTTTGCTAGTATAATGGCTTAGTTATAATGAGTTGGAGTGTGCAATGCAGGCAGACGTGCTGCAAATATCTTTGCACTAGTGGGACTAGACAAAAGTCCAATAGCCACGTTTAGAATGCCACTAGGTACACTGAGTGTTTGCTAGTATAATGGCTTAGTTATAATGAGTTGGAGTGTGCAATGCAGGCAGACGTGCTGCAAATATCTTTGCACTAGTGTGACTAGACAAAAGTCCAATAGCCACGTTTAGGATGCCACTAGGTACACTGAGTGTTTGCTAGTATAATGGCTTAGTTATAATGAGTTGGAGTGTGCAGAGGACAGGAGGGTACAGTGCCAGGATTGTGAGGCTCTGGGTAGAGGAATGGAAGCCTGTCTTTCTATTCCCTCCTAATGGGGAAATGCAGCGACGAAATCCCTGACCTTAGCTACACAGACGCTGTCTCTGTTTTCAGGACCTGTCACCTATGGCTCTGACCCTGCCGGTACGAGCCCTTAAAATGACTTATAGAAAGTGCTCTCCCTAAGCTGTCCAGCGCTGTGTATACAGCAGTATCGGCGATAGGACTCAGGACGGAGCTGCGCCAGTGATGTCTGACACCAAGGAGGCAGAAGAGATAATGGCGTGCTGGAGGAAAATGTCCGGTTTTATAATGCAGGGACATGTGACATGGACATCCTATCACACATGCCGTTGCTTCTCTGGCTAAAAGTCCACTTAGCTGTGTGTGTGTCTGGGATTGGCTGACATAATGGCCCTCCCCACTACACGCGTGCGCTTAGGGAAGGAAGACAAGGAAAAAAAAAAAAATGGCGATCGCCATTATACAAACAGGAGTGATCTGAAGGCGCTGTTCACGCACACTATACACTGAAATGTCATAATAGTGTGAGTCACAGAGTGACTTACACTATTACAGCGGAAAGCCAGCTAGGAATTAGCTGTTTTTTTGCTGCTAGAACCGTTCTCGAACGTTTCTAGAACTATCGAGCTTTTTTAAAAAGCTCGAGTTCTAGTTCGATCTAGAACAGGCCCCAAAATCACTGGAGCCTAGAACTGGAGAACCACGAACTACGAACCGCGCTCAACTCTAGTCCCCACTAGAGAAAGGAGACAGAACAGTGCAGGGATGCCAGTTCCTGTGTTATAGTAGTACCCCCCCTTGCGGCCCCCCTTTTCCAGGAATCTCTTAAGAAGAAAAGGGGCATTAACATTCTCATAGGGCTCCCATAACCTCTTCTCAGGACCAAAACACTTCCAATCTACCAAGAAAAGAGTCGTACTCTTCACTTTCTTCATAGCAAGGATGTTGTTTATCTCAAAGATGTCTTCTGCACTGATCGGAGAAAGCAGGGTACCAGGGTTCTTGAAATAGTGTCTCAGGACAACAGTCTTGAGGAAAGATACATGGAAGGAGTTGGGAATGCATAAGGAGACCGGAATCTCCAGCTTGCATGATATGGCATTGATCTGCTGGAGGACCTCGAAGGGTCCAATAAAGCAGGGTCCCAGCTTGTAAGACAGCATCTTGAGATGGACGTATTTGGGAAAGAACCATACCTTGTCTATGGGCTGAAATAAGGGAAGGCCAAGGCGCCTCTTAACTGCCTGCTTTGGAAGGAAGACTGCTGCAAGGAGGACTTGTTTTCTGCCCAGATCTCTGAGAATTTCTTGACAAGGTCATCGGTTGTAGGGTTGTTGGAGGAGATAGCCACATAAAACGGAATCTTAGATTGCTGTTCATACACAATACGAAACGGAGAGTTAGCGGACGACTCACGTGATTATTGTAGGATAATTCCGCCTATGGAAGCAGCTTGACTCATTCACTGTAGTGCTCATTGACAAAGCAAAGCAAGAAATTTCCCAGTATCTGGTTGACCTGCTCCACTTGGCCGTTGAACTTTAGATTGTAGGCCAATGAAAGGTCTAAGGTGACATCCAGCAACTTACAGGAGGCCCTCCAGAACCGAGCAGTGAACTCAATGACTCTGTTGGACACAATATGGAAGGTCAGGCCATGCAGGTGGAAAATGTGCTGGATAAAGTGCTCATCAAGCACTGGTGCAGAAAGCAAACCCGACAGCGAAGTTAAATGGGCCATCTTGTAAAACCTGTGCACTACTGTCCAGACAACGGTACAACCAGAGAACCTTGTAAGGTCGGTGATAAAGTGCACACATATGTGCTGCTAACCAGCGGATGACACTGGAGGAGGAAGTAGCCAGCCAGGAAGAAGCTTTTTAAGGGTATTGTTGCAGGCACATGAGGGACTGGCTGAAACAAACTCCACAATGTCTTGATGCAGCATTGGCCACCAGTAATGCTGAGAGAACAGCTGAATGGACTTCTTCTGTCTTTTGCATAACAGGCCAACTTGGAGTCATGTCCCTATCGCAAAAAATGCTTACTGTCTGCTACTGTGACAAACATATTTCCAGGAGGTACTCGATATACGTCCATTGGAGCCACTGTGAGCATCTTCTAAGGCTCAATAATGTGTTGAAGTGTCTCCTCCTGGTCGGCATACAAAAAGGATCTGGAGAGTGCATCCACTTTGAAATTCTATTTGGCCATCCAGAAATGGAGCACAAAGTCAAAGCAGGTGACGAACAGCTGGGTTCAACTTCAGGCCAGTGTGAGATATTATGTAACCAAGGAAGGGAAGGAACATCCGTTCAAAGAGGCATTTCTTGAATTTAGCATATATCTGATTCTTCCTAAATCTCTGTTGGACCAGGCGAACATTCATCCTGTGGGTAGGCAGATCTGGAGAGAACACTAGAATGTCATCAAGGTACACCACCAAGCATAAATAAAGATCCCGGAAGATATCATTGACAAATTCCTGGAAGACCGATGGAGTATTGCTGAGCCCAAACGGCATCACCTGATGCACATTGTGGCTGTCAGGGGTATAAAGTCAGTTTTCCATTCGTTTCCCGTCCATATATGGACAAGATTATACGCTTCCCAAAGATAGAGCTTGGAGAAGATCCTGAAGCCTTGGAGATGATCGAACAATTCCAGTATTATCGGCAGCGTGTACTTATTCTTAGCCGTGATTTGGTTGAAACCTCTGTAGTCGATACAAGGACACAGGAAACCATCTTTTTTCTTCACAAAGAACCCAGCTCCAGTCAGTAAGGAGAACTTCTGAATGAACCTCCTCCTTGCTAGGTTCTATTTCATGTATTTGATGTGGCAGAGTTGACAGGCACGGAGGAATGCAGCAGCGGGTTCGGCAGAAACAGCTGGTACGGATGATTGCAGCAGTGGTAAAGACAGGTACTGTAACACAGGTATTAATAATACAGCACACAGCAATACAGCAGCAGCACAAGGAACACTAGTAACATAAAGACCACGTTGCACAGGAACGTCACTTAAGAGGAGGGTACCTTGAATACCTAGTGTCTCTCAGCCATAAGCTGAGAGGCACTTCCTGGTTAGGGTTTACTGGCCCTTTAAGAGAAGGTGCACGCGCATGCGCACCCCCTAAGAGAACTCCCAAGAGGCCTCTATGGCATGCACAGGCCCCGGGAGTCAGTGGCAGGGGCTGGGGAAAGAGCAGCCACCACTGAGCAGCCAGGAAAGCGAATGTGCCAACGTCCCTGCTGGGGAATGCCGATGCCTGTATTACATTGTCATGTGAGACAGGCCTCGGCAGTAGAGGAATTAGGGTATAACCATAATATTTAAGTGAAAAGAACATCTAATGTGAAAAAACACTATTAACCTGAAGATATGGGGTTAATCTGCAGGCTAATAGCATTCTGAATCTGCCCAGTTGCCACTATTATAGCCTTGCTGCCGGGAGGAAATGAACAGGGTTTTTTTTTATTCCTACCCACGGTATTCCGCTTCCAGTCGTAGAAATGGTGCCGGTGTGTGTTCAGTTACTGTTTAGTGTATTAGTCGCTGCAGTAGCATATAGCCAATTGCGGCAGGCCACACAACTGCCATGATGCCCCATGGGCGGAGGAGGCTGAGGACCCCAGTGCCTGCTTCACCTGGATGTGTGTCTAAGGGCGCGTATTTAGCTAAAATGCATTGCATCACAGAGACCTGTTGCCCATGCAATGCATGTGCCCGCCAATTAAGGATATAAATATTCACTATTCCCCAAGCCCATAATCCTGCCCACCTCTCGGCACTGAAGCAGAAGCCGAGAGATGAACAGGATTATGGGTGCGGGGAGCAGTGAATATGCATTTTCTTTAATAGCGGCACACATGATCACCCAGCAGCTAGCTTACTGCAGCTGCTGAGCCATCACTGTCTGCTGTTAAAGCAAATTAATATTCACTGCCCCCACGCCCAGAATTATGGGCATGGGGAGCAGCGAATATGTCAACAGCTGATGTTGGTATAAGTGCTCATGCATGGCACTGATGTCGTGCGCTGCACCACTTACGCGTTTAAGTTAGTTGTCGCTATCAGAAGAGGACATGCATGGTGGGGCCATATATACTAGTATGGGTATAGGATGGGGCTAAATATACTGTATATACCAAGATAGGCACAGGATTGATCCATACATACCAGTATGGGAACAGGATGTAGCCATATACAGTTAGGTCCAGAAATATTTGGACAGTGACACAATTTTCGCGAGTTGGGCTCTGCATGCCACCACATTGGATTTGAAATGAAACCTCTACAACAGAATTCAAGTGCAGATTGTAACGTTTAATTTGAAGGTTTGAACAAAAATATCTGATAGAAATTGTAGGAATTGTACACATTTCTTTACAAACACTCCACATTTTAGGAGGTCAAAAGTAATTGGACAAATAAACCAAACCCAAACAAAATATTTTTATTTTCAATATTTTGTTGCGAATCCTTTGGAGGCAATCACTGCCTTAAGTCTGGAACCCATGGACATCACCAAACGCTGGGTTTCCTCCTTCTTAATGTTTTGCCAGGCCTTTACAGCCGCAGCCTTCAGGTCTTGCTTGTTTGTGGGTCTTTCCGTCTTAAGTCTGGATTTGAGCAAGTGAAATGCATGCTCAATTGGGTTAAGATCTGGTGATTGACTTGGCCATTGCAGAATGTTCCACTTCTTTGCACTCATGAACTCCTGGGTAGCTTTGGCTGTATGCTTGGGGTCATTGTCCATCTGTACTATGAAGTGCCGTCCGATCAACTTTGCGGCATTTGGCTGAATCTGGGCTGAAAGTATATCCCGGTACACTTCAGAATTCATCCGGCTACTCTTGTCTGCTGTTATGTCATCAATAAACACAAGTGACCCAGTGCCATTGAAAGCCATGCATGCCCATGCCATCACGTTGCCTCCACCATGTTTTACAGAGGATGTGGTGTGCCTTGGATCTTGTGCCGTTCCCTTTCTTCTCCAAACTTTTTTCTTCCCATCATTCTGGTACAGGTTGATCTTTGTCTCATATGTCCATAGAATACTTTTCCAGAACTGAGCTGGCTTCATGAGGTGTTTTTCAGCAAATTTAACTCTGGCCTGTCTATTTTTGGAATTGATGAATGGTTTGCATCTATATGTGAACCCTTTGTATTTACTTTCATGGAGTCTTCTCTTTACTGTTGACTTAGAGACAGATACACCTACTTCACTGAGAGTGTTCTGGACTTCAGTTGATGTTGTGAACGGGTTCTTCTTCACCAAAGAAAGTATGCGGCGATCATCCACCACTGTTGTCATCCGTGGACGCCCAGGCCTTTTTGAGTTCCCAAACTCACCAGTCAATTCCTTTTTTCTCAGAATGTACCCGACTGTTGATTTTGCTACTCCAAGCATGTCTGCTATCTCTCTGATGGATTTTTTCTTTTTTTTCAGCCTCAGGATGTTCTGCTTCACCTCAATTGAGAGTTCCTTAGACCGCATGTTGTCTGGTCACAGCAACAGCTTCCAAATGCAAAACCACACACCTGTAATCAACCCCAGACCTTTTAACTACTTCATTGATTACAGGTTAACGAGGGAGATGCCTTCAGAGTTAATTGCAGCCCTTAGAGTCCCTTGTCCAATTACTTTTAGTCCCTTGAAAAAGAGGAGGCTATGCATTACAGAGCTATGATTCCTAAACCCTTTCTCCGATTTGGATGTGAAAACTCTCATATTGCAGCTGGGAGTGTGCACTTTCAGCCCATATTATATATATAATTGTATTTCTGAACATGTTTTTGTAAACAGCTAAAATAACAAAACTTGTGTCACTGTCCAAATATTTCTGGACCTAACTGTATATACCAGGATCGGGCCATACATAGACCAGGATCTGCACAGGATGAAGCCATAGATATACTAGGATGGGCACAGGATGGGGCATACATATATCAGGAAAGGCACAAGATAGGGCCATACATATACCACGATGGGCACAAGATGAGGCCATACATTTCCTAGGATGGGCACAAGTTGGGGCCATATATACCAAAATGGGGCCATAAATATACCAGGACAACTTAGCAAAACAGCATGATTACATAAATCCACATTGGATATGCATATCAGTGGCCTCTAAATATAAGATCCTAGGGTCCACCATTACAGACACATCTCATAAGGAAAGATATGTCGCAATACTAAAAATATGACTATTAAACTATTGTTTAAATCAAGTTTTCTTTGTACAGACTTTTTTTTTTTTTTTGTTAATTATTGATGTATTTTCTAATTGTGTGTGTCATTATCTGTAAATAAAAATGTGCCGCCCCCGCGACAGCCGACGGGCTGCTCGGACCTGGATCCGCAGTGGCTCGAGGGGTCTCCGTATCTAAGGCGGGATCGCGCGGCTACCTTGGAAATAAAAAGGGGAATGTTGTTGTTTTGGGTGGTGAATGGGGTAATGTTCGTGACGCCACCCACGGTGTGTGGTAACGTGAGAGACCACCGCTGCCGTTTGTGGGGAAGGCCGGGGACAATGGTGTGTGGCAGCTCGAGATGTTAACCCCTCTGTGGGCAGGGGGAGTGATGTCCCGGGACCCAGTGGTGGATGGAGTGGGGGACCCGTCGGGTGAACAGGGATATCGGGTACTCACACAGTCCAAAGTCACTGACGCTGACACCAGGTAAACCAAATTCTTGAGTATTCTGCTCTCTTTGGGTGAGTACGCTGGGTCCGTGCCCTTTTGGTGTTGCAGGTTGGTCTGAAGCCTTGTCCCTTGGCACTGTGTGTCCTACTTGTGGATCCCTCTCACATGAAGCGATTCGGGTCCCGCTCACCTGAGTGGCTAGCAGGGTGAGCCTGCTCTCAGGGTTCACGCTTGGGATTTTCTGGACGGTTGTGGGAAGTCCTATCCCCCTCGTTGCGCTACTACCCCGATTCTGGAGCGGGTGGGAAACGGTTCCTAAAGATTCCATTCCCGTTGGGTAAATTACTGGGCTGCGTGAAGCTACTTCCCAGTATAGAGTCCGCGTACCCCGTCGTGCCCTGGCCCCTGCCCGGTTGTAGCACAAGGCAGCCGGCCTGTCCCCTGATAGATCCTACCTGATGATTAGTATCACCCTGTTATCCAACCCAATAGGTCATTCCCTATTCCTATACCTCTATGAGTATGTCTCATGTTCTCTGTTTCAGACTTCCTCACTAGGATCTTCACACGCATACCTAGGGTCTGATCCCATAAGCCGGTATTACCCAGGGACTCTATAGAGGGTATGTCTAAACAAACACCTTTGTTCCTGATCTCTTCCTTTTTCTTTACTTTTTCTTTACATCTTGTCTTTTCTTCCTTCAGCTGTCTCCGCACGGAGGTCTTTACATTCTTACAGCCATCCTACATACTCACCTGGCCGCCGTTCCAGTGTAGGTCAAGGTGAGCATTCTTACCATGGTTTCCGTACCCAACGGTCACGCCACGCTGCTTCTTCATCCTATATCCACCGGGTTATATTATAGTAATATTCAACAGGTTCTGTGAACCTTTATGCGTGGCTTCCTCCATGTTTAAACTGTATGCATTGATTCGTGTACCCTTGTCTCTATGGTTCTGTCATTACCTATGTTTTCTGATGTTCAATTTTTGCCTTGTGTACCCTGACAATGCTGCCATTTATTACAATTGATTGATCTTCTTTCTTTGTTTTGTTTTTCTCATCTGTAAATAATGTATTCAGCCTGTCCGACCTGATGAAGGCTTGTTAGCCGAAACGTCGACACCTGGCGGACAATTGTACAGCACCGTTTTTTTCACGTTTTGCACTAACAAAATAAAAGAAAAAGATTTTGACATCCAATTACTGCGTTCTACTTTGGTTTATGGGAAATTAATGGTGTGCCGGAGTTAGCCTTTAAAGTGACTGTTTAATTTCTCCTGAGCACCTATGGGAGGTGATGCGAGGTCTTCCCTCCTCCATTAATTGCTCTCTGTAGCAGCACCGCACCCCCTGTCACTACCCCCTGCGACCGGGGTTCCAGCTCCTTCTGGCCAGGCCAACACGTCTGGCACCTGGGACGGGTACAGGAGCCCAGCTCCACAGCGTGACCTGTCCTGTCACAGCTGCTCACTGCTTCACCTCCACTCTCCAACTCTACAACTGTACAACTCACATCTCTGCCCTACCTCTTCCATCCCTCCATTTGGGTGGCCCTATTCCCCTCAGGCTGCCCAATGGGTGGTTGGTGGGTGTGGTGCAGAGTGTTCCTCAGGATTTTGATACACCTGTAGGTAGCAACACCAAATTGACAGGACCCGTAACCAAGGAGGAGCGGGTACCATGCAGAAGGGCAGATTGCACGGTACCCTTGTGACGACCTGATAGGACAGGGCGTGACAAAAATAATCCTAGTTTTTACACTGGCCACCAAGCCTCATGATAGACTGAAACTTATTGTTCAATGGATATTATTTCTTAATTGTCATCTCATTATTATCATAGGTAAAACTAAAATGAATTCTAACACCACTATCACAAAATAAAAAGCAGATAAATAGTGATCCAAAACTGATAGTATGTGTATCTTCCTCTGCCCTACACTGTGTCCTCTGCACAAGTCAAGGAGCATGCCCAGAACACCCTTAGGGGTACTTCTCACATAGCGAGATCGCTAGCGAGATCGCTGCTGAGTCACAGTTTTTGTGACACACCAGTCGCTGTGTGTGAAACTGAGCAGCGATCTGGCCCCTGCTGTGAAATCGCTGCTCGTTACACACTGCTCTGGTTCATTTTTTGGACGTTGCTCTCCCGCTGTGAAGCACACATCGCTGTGTTTGACAGCAAGAGAGCAACGATCTGAATGTGCAGGGAGCAGGGAGCCGGCTTCTGACAGCCTGCGGTAAGCTGTAACCAAGGTAAATATCGGGTAACCAAGCGAAGTGCTTTGCTTGGTTACCCGATATTTACCTTGGTTACTAGCTCTCAGGCTGCCAGTGCCGGCTCCCTGCTCCCTGCACACGTAGCCGGAGTACACATCGGGTAAATAAGCAAAGCGGTTTGCTTATTAACCCGATGTGTACTCTGGCTACGAGTGCAGGGAGCCAGCGCTAAGCGGTGTGTGCTGGTAACCAAGGTAAATATCGGGTAACCAAGCGCTTGGTTACCCGATATTTACCTTAGTTACCAAGCGCAGCATCGCTTCCATGCGTCGCTGGGAGCTGGGGGCTGGTCACTGGTCACTGGTGAGATCTGCCTGATTGTCAGCTCACCAGCAACCATGTAGCGACGCACCAGCGATCCTGACCAGGTCAGATCGCTGGTGGGATTGCTGGAGCATCGCTAAGGTGTGACGGTACTCTTACATTGAAGTATTCTCTGGTTTACAATCCATCTGCTATCTCTAAACTGTATCTTTCAATTGCCTCTTATGGGGAAAAGAAGCATTTCAGGAAAAAAGGCTAATCTGTAGTGATGAGAGAATCTTCCGAAATTCAACTTTGCCAAGTTTGTCCAGATAAGTTAATTATCATTATGGTATGAATCAAAAGCTCTCCGTAGCCTCGAATTGCCTTGAAATGGCGTTTATGATGTGTCGCCCTTGAGGCGTCAGTAGCCACAGGGCATTGCATTTCATTTATGGTGCAATGCTTGGACTCGGGTGATAAAGGAGTTAATCACTGGTGTTGTTTTCTCACTTGCAATCTACAATCTTACATCTAGCTCTGAGTCACAACTTACACAGGAAGCCAGGCAATCTGGGGAAATCCAGGTTACCAGGGCAACAGCCACTGAGAGTCATCCCAAGGGTGGGGTCACTGAGTGAGTAAGAGAGACACAAACCGTTTTCAGTTCAGTTCAGTCTGGGAGCAGGGGAGAACAGACAGCCTTAAGAGGGGAAGGAGAGCAAGGCTGGTCCTGGGGACGGGAGACTGGTGGATGTTGTCCCAGGACCAGGGGTCACAACACTGCACGGAGTCTGCAGGAATGAAACTGGAATAGGACGAGAGGCGACCAGTGGATATGATGAGACAGTGGAGACATGGTAGCGAGGTCGAGCCTAACAGTTCCCACAGTGCCAGCCCTGACAGGGTGCAGAAGCCCTAGGGTAGATTAAACTCTATGTTGTCTGCCAGAATCTGTAGGGGACAGAGATTCCAAGTCCCATCGCCCACCACCCACTTTCCTGGAGCACAGTGACATATAGGATCTGGGGTCGGGTTTACAGTCAGGCCCCATGGCGAGGACCGGCGTCACCTGAATACGGGAGGAGACACTTAACACGGACAGCGGGGTCTCCAAGTTGCTTCAAACCACGGGGATCAACAACCAAGCACAAGGAGGAAGGTCTCACACATTTCCACAGACACCGGTGATTGCCTCCGATTCACCCAGGTTCGGCTGGAGTCCATCCATGGCAGCGGAAAGCGGCACCTCCGGGGAGCTTTAAGAACTGTGAGTAAAAAGAAACTTGAACCGCAGCCCCGGTGTTGTCCTTGTCATTGCCGGCGCCGCCACCCCGCGCTTCGGCGCCATCAACCGTCCCCATCGCCTTCGTCCTCCCTGAGGCTCACTCCACCTGTGGGGAGCTGGACTATCTGGTTTGCGTTAACATCAGCTCTGGATGAGAACAACATCTTTCAGCAGCGGCTAATCCCTGGTCGCACACCATGGGTAGCGCTGCAAACCATCCCCCATTCCCATCCAACACCACTCCTAGAAGAGGAAAAGTCTCAGGAAGGGTCAGCGTTGGAGGAGGTCACTATTGCAACCGGAGACACACTGCCCAGAAACCCTTCACTCTTCTTCCATCCCCCCCTTTACATCTTGCACCCGCTTGTTTATCTTTTACATGTAGCTGACGGGGCCACAATGCTGGGTCAGGCCAGTCACAGCAACTTCACAAAACCACAAAGAAGTGTGGTCCAAAATTTCAGATGAGAGGTGTAAGAAGCTTGTTAATGGTTATAGGAAGCGATTCATTGCAGTTATTTGTTCCAAATTTTGTGCAACCAAACATTAAGTTGATGGTGCCAACAATTTTGTCCGGATCATTTTTGGAGTTTTTTGTCAAATTATGTCCAATTAGCCTTTTTTTCCTCTGCTTTTTTTGTTATTGTTCTATTACACACAAAGGAAATAAAGATGTGTATAACAAAACCTGTGTAATAGTAATAGTTTTCTGGGAGAGATACTTCATTATCTGGAATAATTTCAAGCATGCCAATACTTTTGACCATGACTGTAGTTTATGTCTTATGAACGCTGCAGCCCATCAGTGGCTGTTGATGAACTGCAGAATTTCATTTATCACAGTAAAGGCATTGAAAAAGGGTAGTTCAGTGGTGGGCATCCCCTTAAAGGGAACCTGTCACCAAATTTGGGGTCTATAAGCTGTAGCCACCACCAGTGGGCTCTTACATACAGCATTCTAACATGCTGTATATAATAGCCCAGGCCGCTGTGTAGAACATAAAAAATACTTTATAATACTCACCTAGAAGGACGTTCTGGTGCAGACTGGTCGAATGGGCGTCTCCGTTCTCCGGGACCTTCGCCTCCTCTTTCGATCATCTTCTTCCTCCTCCTTCTGAAGCTGGCATGCATGATACATTCTATGTCATGCACACAGGCTAGTATTGAGGTCCTGCGCATGCGCACTACAATACTTTGATATGCCCTGAGCAGGGCAGATCAAAGTGCACCTACGCAGGACCTCAGTGCTGGCGAGTGTGTATGACGTAGGACACGTCATGCACGCCGGCTTCAGAAGAAAGAGAACAAAGATGGCCAAAAGAGGAGGCACCGGTCCTGGAGAACGGAGACGCCCATTCAACCAGTCTGCACTGGAGCGACCTTCTAGGTGAGTATTATAAAGTGTTTTTTACGTTCTACACAGTGGCCTGGGCTCTTATATACAGCATGTTAGAATGCTGTATATAAGAGCCCACTGGTGGTGGCCACAGCTTATAGGCCCCAAATCTGGTGACAGGTTACCTTTAAAGAAGGATTTACTTGGGTTGCCACCTAACTGAAAGATTATCATTCTTACAGAAAGCACCACAATCTTACATTTACAGTACCAATGCATACTCTAAGTTACATTATGTGATATCAATAAGCTGAAAAAATAATTAAGAAATATTCTAGCGAGGAGAGAGGAAAATCTGTGGAATTCCCTTCAGTGGAACAGGGGAGTGAATTTAATGATGTACTGTTATGGAAAGCAGCTCCTGATAACATACTATTTTCAGACTCCAGTTTAGTTTTATTCTAAGTAAATAAAATGAAAGACTCTTCAAAGAATTTGACCCTTTTCAAGGGAACCCCACGCCTAACTGCAGGCTGCCCAATTGAGCCAGTGAATGCATCAATAGCAGTCATCCAGTACTGACAGCTTTTAAACAAATACACCTGCTAGTGTGGCCAGCTGTCACGCCATTTACCAGCAGTGGTTTTTGTACCTAAAGAATCCCTGCTGCGTCTAGTACAAAAACCTTCATCCAAAAGCATTCATATTTATAAGCAACGAATACAGTAAGTCCGCAGACACTTCTATGACTTCTAATCCTTCGCTAATTTGGTAAAACAGTAACTGGCAACAACTACGGCTGTGAATCACGCAGGACTGTGGAGCGAAATTGCATCAAGCATACGTTGTAACAAATCTTAATCGCTTTAATATATAAATAACATTACTTATTGTGTTGGTAAACAGAGAGTACAAGTAAAAAAAATATGAATGTTGTAAAGCGCAATGTCAACATTATATAAAACCTTAAGAGGGGTTAAGAAGAGGTAATAGATGAACTATACAAAACGTGATTTCTCTATCCTTTTGGGCATTTTATACTATACATAGTAAGCAGATAATGTTGTACAGTCAATATAATACAATCAGTTTGAGGTGTACAAAAGTAAAAATCAAATAATTCCAGAATTAAAAAAAAAACTACCTACCCGTTAAAATTCCTTCCATACCAGAGCTAATGTTCAGCTATGTTTACAAGCCAACAATGATGATGCTAGAGAGAAAAGAACTTTATGGATGAGGTCAGCATCAAGAAACTGTTTTTAGAGTCTCATCATGTTGTCATTGCTAGCATGTATACGAAGATCAAAGGGAGACTAAAGCCGGCTTTACACGCTACAATATATCTAACGATGTGTCGGCGGGGTCACGTTGTAAGTGACGCATATCCGGCATCGTTAGTGATATTGTAGTGTGTGAAACGTACGTGCGATTGCGATTGAATGAATAAACGTTGATCGCATACACGTCATTCAAAACCTAAAAATTGAACGTCGGGTTGTTCAATGTTCCCGAGGCAGCACACATCGCAGTGTGTGACACCCCGGGAACGATGAACTTACCTGCGTCCCGCGGCTCCTGCCGGCTATGCGGAAGGGAGGAGGTGGGCGCGATGTTTACGTCCCGCTGATCTCCACCCCTCCGCTTCTATTGGCCGGCTGCCGTGTGACGTCACTGAGACGCTGAACGTCCCTCCCACTCCAGGAATTGGATTTTTGCCACGCACATCGAGGTCGTATCGTAGGTAAGTACGTGTGACGGCAGTTAATCGTTTGTGCGACACGGTCAACAAATTGAACGTGCCGCACATACGATGGGGGCGTGTCACATCGCATACGATATCGTATGCTTAATTGTAAGGTGTAAAGCAGGCTTTACACAGCATCTGCACTGGAACAGTGGGAGGTTTCAAGAGAATCTAGTAGCTGACTCATAGGGCCCGAACTACATGCAGCATGAATAATTATCTGCCACGGCAATATCAGCCAGGCATTTTGTAATCCTGGGCTCTTCCTTCAATGAACACATGTAGGTATCATCGAGGATTGGAACGAACAATTGGCCACAGAGAGTCCATGGGCTCTGTCTGGGATTTGAACCCAGTAGCTCTCGCACACCTAGTGAAAAGCCTACCACGAGACCAATGAGGAAAAGTGTAAGTGCACTTCCCCTCATTCTGCAATTCTGCAGCATTTCAGAGAAAAAATACATTTGATAGCCATCCGGGGACCCTGCAGCATGAGTGACTAGTGAAAGAGGCCAGTCCCCGATGGTTTCTCCTCAACCAGTTCTCCTTGAGTGACAGATTTATCCCTACATGTGTGTACATGGAGAGACCTGTCACTCAAGAGGAGCATGGGGAAGACATCAGGGACTGGCTTCTTAAGCCTGCTTTACACGTTGCAATTTCGCATGCGATATTGTATGCGATTTGCAACGCCCCCATCGTATGTGTGGCACGTTCAATTTGTTGAACGTACTGCACATACAATTAACCCCCGTCACACGTACTTACCCGTCCATACAACCTCGATGTGGGCGGCGAACATCCCCTTCCTGGAGTGGGAGGGACGTTTGGCATCACATCGACTTCACGCGGCAGCCGGCCAATAGAAGCGGAGGGGCAGAGCTGAGCGGGACGTAAACATCCCGCCCACCTCCTTTCTTCTGCATTGCTGGCCGAGAGCCGTAGGACGCAGGTAAGATCTGTTCATCGTTCCCAGGGTGTCACACGCTGCAATGTGTGCTATCCCGGGTACGATGAACAATCTGACGTGCAATTCTAGAGACAGGTACGATGTGTATGCGATGAACGTTTTACCGTTCAATCGCAATCGCACGTACCTGTCACACACTGCAATGTAACTTACGATGCCGGATGTGCGTCACTTACGACGTGACCCCGCCGACACATTGTAAGATACATTGCAGCGTGTAAAGCAGGCTTTAGACTAGTCACCTGAGTCGCTGGTCCCTTGGCATGCTTTTAATTGTATGTTCTACCTAAAACAGAGATATACCGGGCTGAAATGTCCAGTGTCTGGCTCATGCTGCCCATGGTTGGGACAGTGTTAGGCTGGTTTCACATTTCCTGTAGTCATCCATTATCGCTGGTCCATCAGAGATCCATTGGCAAAAAAATTATGCATACACAACATTTTTGTCCGTTGTTATATAACAGATGTCAACTGGATCCATTTTTAACATGTGGTGTCTATGGACAACGTCTCTGTTAACAAATTGCTATTTATCATCCATTTGTAACGGATCCATTAAGAAAACAACGGATCTGTTATATATGCAACTACAATGTATGGGTAAACAGTAATCCGTTAACAGATCCGTTGTCCATGTTAAAAAAACGGATCCAGCAGAAATCAGTTTCCCAAAGGATCTGTTCTAACGGATGACTACAGGGACATGTGAACTTACCCTTAATCGGCTGTTAGGTTCGCTTTACAGAGGAATTTGGTTTTACATTTTCTTCTGCCATTTTTTTTTACTTCTGAACAACCTTATAAAAATATTATATCATCCAGGAACATTTGTTCTACCATACGACAGTATTTTGAAAGGCCAAGCATTCTCATATTCATCTAATATTGGTAAATTAATGATCATGCAAAACATATAATTTGTATTATTTCTGGAAAGATTTCCTATAAGCACTATATCATTTATGAAATAGAAAAGCAGAGTATGTGGATGCTTTAACACTGGAATATAGACCATGCAATCAACAATCATGGGCACATGCTGCTGAGCACACAAACTTGCCTACACATCGAATAAATCAGCTGGAAGACCTATTATGAAGCAACACTACATGGATATTTTGCTATTTCTTGCATGGTTTGGAAAACCCGAAAAATGTAAATGGAATTGTATACATTTAAGCTTTTTATTTCTCTCTTGTGATAAACACTGAACATAATATATGCCTGGGTGCAATAAGCAAATAAGAAGGGTTTATGTTATTCAGTACCATGGACAGGGATAGTTTGTGATCAAACCTCATAAGTCAGTTGTTCCAACAATATTAGCGTGGAACCTGTTGTGTATCATTTATAATGCACGCTAAAGTTGCACAGTTAGAAAGCTAACTATAAGCAACGACAATATGCAACAAATCTAATGTCTAAATACCCCAAAACCCATTACACCACATTCCAAATTATTATTTGAATACTATTTTTCTCTGATTTTCCTAAATGGTTGATGCAAATGAGTCAGTATAAAGATCAAATCATCAACTGTTACTCAGCATGAATCAACATTTTATTGGACAAACCTCCCAATGATAAGTTATTTTTTTTAAAAAATCAAAATGCAGTGTTCCAAATTATTATGCACAACAGCATTTCCAAACATTGTTTAGGTTGTAAAGAACTGAAAATGGCCACTTGTTCAATTTGCAACATTAAGGGCAGCGTCACACGTTACGATATATCGGGCAATATGTCATCGGGGTCATGGATTCCGTGATGCATATCCGGCATCATTAGAGATATTGTAACGTGTGACAGCTACGAACGACTGTGAACGAGCAAAAATACTCACCTTATTGTTGCTCGTTGACACGTCGTTCATTTTCATTAAGTCGTTCCTTCTTCTGCACGCCGGTTGTTCGTCGTTCCCGAGGCAGCACACATCGCTCCGTGTGAGACCCCGGAAACGCCGAATACAGCTTACCTGCGTTCCGCTCGCAATGCGGAAGGAAGGAGATGGGCGGGATGTTACGTCCCACTCATCTCCACCCCTCCGCTTCTATTGGGCAGCCATTGTGTGACGTCGCTGTGACACCAAACATCCTTCCCCCTTCAGGAAGAGGATGGATACCGCCCACAGCGAGGTCGTTCAGGAGGTAAGTACGGATTCGAGCAGTTCGACCGCTGCTGGGGTGGTACACATGCGCTGGACTGCGATTCCCCACTTCCTGATACGGATGCTGCTACACATAACAGGGACATGACTGCGTCACACCACACATGCGCGGATGAGAGCATTCCGCTCTTACAGCAGCTGCCATAGGAAATAGCAGTGACACAACCACGGTTTACTGTGCATGTGTCTCACTTCCGGGCACCGCAGGAGATTTAAACTACAATCCCCTAACAAATACAGCGTAGGACTGCAAGCTTACCACACATCAGGTAAAGACCACCCTACCCTCCTACTGCCACCATTACACAATTACTTACTGTGGCACTTTAAATTTTACCCTTTAGGTGACACCACCTGAGGCTCATTACTGATAATATAGTTGAACTTACCCAGACCTCAACAAGGGTGAGTGCAATTTACATTTTCTACATGGGGACAGAGGTGCTATGGGTGATTACCCAAGTGCTACTATCTGACAGTAACTTACCATAGCACTTTACATTTTAGCTCCTAGGGTGGCACAAACCAAGACTCATTTCTGCACATATAGTGGTACTTCAACCAGGGTGAGTGCGATTTACATTTTCTAAATAATAACCGATATACTATGGGTGACCATCTGTGTTATGCCTGTTTGTATGTGTCAGACTGTATACAATAGAATTATGGGTGCTAAAAGACTTTTTTCAGGCATCACAACTGGACTAAAGGCTGCTTTACATGCTTCAATTTATCGTGCGATCGCATTTGCGATCGCACCCGCCCCCATCGTTTGTGCGGCACGGGCATGTTCCAGCCGCTCATCTCCGCCCCTCCTCTGCTATTGGACGGCTGCCGTGTGACATCGCTGTGACGTCGCACGAACCGCGCCCCTTAAGGGTGCTTTACATGAGACGATCTATCGTGCGATAGATCGTCGGGGTCACGGTTTTTGTGACGCACATCCGGCATCGCTTGTGACGTCGGCCTGTGTGACACCTCCTAGCGACGCAGTATCGCTCACAAATTGTGAGTCGTGTACTCGTCACTAGGTTTCATAAAATCGTTTATGAAATATGGCGCCGGTTGTTCATCGTTTCCGTGGCATCACACGTTGCTCCGTGTGACACCACGGGAACGATAAACATTGCTTACCTGCATCCCGCGGCTCCCGCCGGCTATGCGGAAGGAAGGGCCCCTCCGCTTCTATTGGCCGGCCGCCGCGTGATGTCGCTGTGACGCCGAACATCCCTCCCACTTCAGGAAGTGGATGCTCGCCACCCTCAGCGACTTCGCACGGGAGGTAAGTACGTGTGACGGGGGGTTAACGAGTTTGTGCGCCGCGGGCAATCAATTGCCCGTGATGCACAAGCGACGGGGGCGGGTACGATCGATTGTGAAATCGCACGATCGGTCGACCCGTGTAAAGCAGGCTTTAGAAAGGAGGCGGTTCACAGTCAACAGCGATGTCGCAGGGAAGGTAAGTATGTGTGACAGGTGTTAGCGATGTTGTGCGCCACGGGCAGCGATTTGACCGTGATGCACAACCGTCAGGGGCGGGTACGCTCGCTAGCGATATCGGTACCGATATTACACCGTGTAAAGTTCCCCTATGACTATGATTGCATTGTCATTCTACAACATGTTCACTGGGGATTCATATACAGCTCTGGCAAAAATTAAGAGACCACTGCAAAATTTTCAGTTTTTCAGATTTTTCTCTTTATAGGTATATTTTTGACCACCACATCAAAACCCTGTCATGGCCAGTCCAATCTCCAGACCTGAACCCCATTGAAAACCTCTGGAATGTAATCAAGAGGAAGATGGATAGTCACAAACCATCAAACAAACAACAAACAAGAACTGCTTCATTTTTGTGCCAGGAGTGGCATAAGGTCAGCAGTGTGAAAGACTGGTGGAAAGCATGCCAAGATGCATCAAAGCTGTGATTAAAAATCATGGTTATTCTACAAAATGTTGATTTCTGAACTCTGCCTGAGTTAAAACATCAGTATTGTTGTTTCTAAATGATTATAAACTTGCTACCTTTGCATTATTTGAGGTCTGAAAGCAATGTATTGTTTTGTAATATTGACCATTTCTCATTTTCAGAAAATAAATACAAAATTTATTGCTTGGAAATTCGGAGACATGTTGTTAGTAGTTTATAGAATAAAAGCACAATTTACATTTCACTCAAAAATATACCTATAAAGAGAAAAATCAGAAAAACTGAAAAATTTTGCAGTGGTCTCTTAATTTTTGCCAGAGCTGTATGTAATTCCACCTGGCTGTCAAAGATAATGGCTCTTTATGCGTCTGTTGAATTTGTCCCATGACCAGTGTTTCACTATAAATTCATATACAGTAATCTGAGGTAGAATAGAGACCCGTTATATTTTATGTGATGACTCTGCAAGGAAAGGATATATTTCTGGTATGCATTATCAAACACAGACTGCAATTATCAATTATACATCTATTTATTTATGATGAACTCCTGTATTATACTTAGCTGGATTATACTTACCTATATTGATATAGAGCATATCATTGTAAATACAGTACTTTGTTTATGGCTTTATGAAAATATTTTGTTTTCTTCACCTTTTTGTATAGCGACTCGTGAACAAGATCTTTCAGATCAAAACGTTGGTAGAGTGACCCAGATATGTAAAAGCTGTACATTAAAAGACTTTTTTCAGGCATCACAACTGGACTAAAGGCTGCTTTACATGCTTCAATTTATCGTGCGATCGCATTTGCGATCGCACCCGCCCCCATCGTTTGTGCGGCACGGGCAATTTCTTGCCCGTGTCGCACAATCCTGTAACCCCTCGTCACATGTACTTGTGGCACCCTGGACTAGCCAGGTCGTCACAGGTACTACAACACCTACCCCCACCCTGAGATAGGCACATCAGCCAGACACAAAATTCTTGTTGCCTCCCTCCAGGGGCTGATGTCCACACCAGGTGGGGTGGAGCCAGGTGGTTGGTCCCACCCACTGAGGAGTTCACAGTCCTGGAGGCAGGAAACAGTAGTCAGTTGAGTTAAGCTCGGGCGGAGCTCGAGTGGAGTTAGGGAAGTGAAGGAGTAGGAGTGAAGTAGGAGTAGAGGAGCAAACTGACCATGTCCGGGTGTGTGGCCCGGGCAGCAAGAGCAAGGTTGGCAGACGGTGGTGGCCGTCTGTAGGAGAGGCAGATCAACACAGAACCGTAGGATCGGGGACGGGCGGTGGCCCACCGGTACCGACATGGGGAACGAAGTGAAGCCAGCACACACAGGCAGGGCCTACGGACCCCGACCAGGCTTGGAGTCGCCATTAGAGGTTAAATCCTTCAGTGACCGGGACCCCAGGGGTTTCCTAACAGCCAAGACCCGATTGAAGGCAACCGTCCAACCAACAGAAGGAAATACAGCTACCGCCACAGCTAGAGTTCCAAGGGCCATATATTCCATATATATGCTGGGCAGCGGCTTACTGGTGGGAATCCATCGGGACCGAACATACACAAAGGTGCAGGGAAAGGTAGCCACCACTAACCGTCCAGGAGAAGCCACAGCAGCCAGCTGCGGGACCCGTCCATCCAGCCGTTTGGTTTACCAGAGACTTTGTGTACCTTTGTGGCTGAGTGAGTACTATCGTGCCGTCCAACCCTGCCTCCCCGTCATCTCACTGGGCCCCGGGACCACCAACCTCTACCCACGGAGGGGGAAAACAACATCCCAGCTGCTCCCTGCCATCGCTCCCGGGATCCCCGTCACCAGCAGCGGTGGTGCCCAACCTCACCACAATCCGCGGGTGGCGTCACGGACCAAATCCCCAAACCAAACTACCCCCCTTTCACTCACGGGCGAGGAGCGCCGCTCGAGTCCCCGGATCTGGACCACCGCTCGAGCCACCGAGCAGCCATCACATCAGCGCCAGACCCGAGCATTAGCGAGCGCAGCGCAGCGGCGTCCTTCCCCGCCCGCGACATACTTACCTCCCAAACGACCTCGCTGTGGGCGGCGAACATCTACTTCCTGAAGGGGGAGGGACGCTCGGCGTCACAGCGACGTCACACAGCGGCCGGCCAATAGATGCGGAGGGACGGAGATGAGCGGGACGTAAACATCCCGCCCGCCTCTTTCCTTCCGCATTGCCGGCTGGATGCAGGTAAACTGTGTTCATCATTCCCGGGGTGTCACACGGAGCGATGTGTGCTACCTCGGGAACATTGAACAACCGGACGTTCAATTTTTAGAAAATGAGCAACGTGTCAACGATGAACGAGAAGGTGAGTATTTCTGCTCGTTCATAGCTGTAACACGCTACGATATCACTAACTATTCCGGATGTGCGTCACTTACGACATGACCCCACCGACATCTCGTTAGCTATAAGAGCGTGTAGTGGTTATAGATTGAGTGTATTTTGGTTGAATATAACTCATCCACTCGCACTTCACTTCTTCAAGTTTGTACACACCAATTATTCTGAGGAGATGGTGCTGCGGCAAGGCTGAAGTGGACCCAGTGAACCACGGGGGAACACTGGGCCTACCCTTACATGGGGTAGCGGACCGGGACTGTGGCAGCTGACTCCCAGAACAGGGGCGGACACAGGAGCAGATAGTTCTCAAGTTCAGACAGGGACCAAGAGGGTGGCTCAAGGCAGATGGCATGGCCAGGACAGACAGGCAAATTTTCTATCTCCAGCAAGGCAGGATGGACTGGTAGCAGGCAAAGGCAGAGACAGCACTAGAATCAAGTGCCAATAGGCAGGACGGGCTGGGGCTAGGTACAGGCAGGAACAGGACTGGAGCTAGGTGCCAACAGGCAGGACAGGCTGGGAATAGGTACAGGCAGGAAGAAGACTGGAACCAGGTGCCAATAGACAGGATGGCTGGAACCAGCTATGAATAAGACAGGAACAAGTGACAGCTGTCTCACTGCAACCAATCACAGCCGCCGGCAGCGGTTCTATATCGTGCAGTAAAATAAATAAATAAATAATTAAAAAAAAAAAACCTGCGGTTTCCCCCAATTTTAATACCAGCCAGGATAAAGCCACATGGCTGGAGGCTGGTATTGTCAGGATGGGGAGCGCCACGTTATGGGGAGCCCACCACCCTAACAATATCACCCAGCAGCCGCCCGGAATTGCCGCATCCATTAGATGCAACAGTCCCGGGACTCTACCCAGCTTATCCCGAATTGCCCTGGTGCGGTGGCAATCAGGGTAATAACAGGGTTAGTCATGGCAGGCGCCTCTCCGAGATACCTTCCATGATTAACCTGTAAGTGAAAGTAAATAAATACACACAACGAAAAATCCTTTATTTGGAATAAAAGACAAAAAAAAACTCATTTACCTCTTTATTAATCCCTAAACAACAATCCTGGTCTGAAGTAATAAACACGACACTGTTAGCTCCATGCTACATGAAGATGACAGGGAGCGCCGTAGAACACGAGCGCTCTGTGTCCTCTCCACGCAGCACCTGAAGTGAGCCGCGCTGTCACCGGAGACTTCACTCTGCAATGCAGAGGTCAAGAAAGATTACCAAATCTTCCTATGCTTCTCATTTGAGTCAGTGGATCAATGGCTACAGCTACTGCCTAAGGAGCATTAGTTTACAAGTTCAAGTTCCGGCCGCCTTGGTAAACAATTTAATTAAATTTATTTTTCATTTTAAATTATAATTATTATTTATTTATAATTATAATTTAATTTAATTATGCACTGAGGGGAGGAGCCGGAACTCAGCTCTGAGCCGTGGAACACACCTCTAAAATCAGAGCAGTTCACGGAATGAGGCTGCATTGCTCTCTCCTTTCTCTCTTCTTTCTCTCTTTCTTTTCTCTCTCTCCTCTATCCCTTTTCTCTCTTCTCTCTCTCCTCTCTCTTCTCTCTCTTCTCTCTCATCTCTCTCTCTTCCTCTCCCTCTTTTTCTCTCTCTCTCTTGTTCTGTCTTTTTCTCTCTCTCTTTTTCTCTCTTTCTCCCTCTGTCTCTCTCTTTTTCTCTATCTCTTTTTCTCTCTCTCTTTTTCTCTCTTTTTCTCTCTCTCTCTTTTTCTTTCTTTTTTTCTCTTTTTCTCTCTTTTTCTCTCTCTCTTTTTCTCTTTTTTCCCTCTCTCTCTCTCTCTCTCCTCTTTGTAGCTGAATAATCCACTTCTGGATTCTCAAGTGCAAAACAGAGGTCAAGATTACCAAATCTTCCTATGCTTTTCATTAGAGGCAGTGGCTCAATGGTTAGAGCTACTGCCTAAGGAGAATTAGTTCACGAGTTGGAGTCCCGGCCATCAAGGTAAAGAATTTAATTTAATTTATTTTTAATTTTAAATTCTAATTATTATTTATTTATAATTACAATTTCATTTAATTATGCACTGAGGGGAGGAGCCGGACATCAGCTGTGTGCCGCGGGACACACTTCTAAAATCTGTACTAGAAATTCATGGTGGCCATGTCTAATATTGGCATGATACCATGAACTTCGGGCTTAGTGACAGTTGCTAGCCCTAACCCCATTATTACCCAGTGAGCCACCCGTCACCAGGGCAGCTGGAAGAGTTGGATACAGCACAAGAAGATGGCGCTTCTATGAAAGCGCCATTTTCTGGGGCGGCTGCGGACTACAATTCTCAGCATGGGTGCCCAGAAAGCTTGAGCACCCTGCGCTGCGGATTCCAATCCCCAGCTGCCTAGTTGTAGCTGGTTGGACACAAAAAGTGGGCAAAGCCCACGTCATTTTTTTTTTAATTATTTCATAAAATGCATGAAATAATTAAAAAAAAAAAGGGCTTCCCTATATTTTTGGTTCCCAGCCGGGTACAAATAGGCAGCTGGGGGTTTGGGCAGCCCGTAGCTGCCTGCTGTACCTGATAAGCATACAAAAACATGGCGAAGCCCACGTAATTTTTGGGGGGGACAAAAAACTCCTGCATACAGTCTTGGATGGAGTATGCTGAGCCTTGTAGTTCTGCAGCTGCTGTCTGTCTGTATGGAGGAGAGAAGACAGGGGGAGCAGAACTACAAGGCTCAACATGCTCCATTCACTAGTGTATGCAGGAGAGCAGACAGCAGCTGCAGAACTACAAGGCTCAGCATCCTCCATCCAGGACTGTATGCTGGAGGGAGAGACAGGGGGAGCAGAACTACAAGGCTCAGTATGCTCCATTCACTAGTGTATGCATGAGAGCAGACAGCAGCTGCAGAACTACAAGGCTCTGCATGCTCCATTCACTAGTGTATGCAGGAGAGCAGACAGAAGCTGCAGAACTACAAGGCTCAGCATGCTCCATTCACTAGTGTATACAGGAGAGCAGACAGCAGCTGCAGAACTACAAGGCTCAGCATACTCCATCCAGGACTGTATGCAGGAGTTTTTTGCCCACCAAAAAAATGACGTGGGCTTTGCCATATTTTTGTATGCTAGCCAGGTACAGCAGGTAGGTATGGCTGTCCCCAACCCCCAGCTGCCTATTTGTACCCGGCTGGGAACTAAAAATATAGGGAAGCCCTTTTTTTAATTATTTCATGAATTTCATGAAATAATTAAAAAAAAAAAGACATGGGCTTCGCCCCATTTTTGTGTCCAGCCAGGTACAACTAGGCAGCTGGGGATTGGAATCTTCAGCACAGGTTGGCCCAAGCTTTCTGGGCCCCTCTGCTGCGAATTGCAGTCCGCAGCCGCCCCAGAAAATGGCGCTTTCATAGAAGCGCCATCATCTGGCGCTGTATCCAACTCTTCTAGCTGCCCTGAAGCCGGGTGGCTCGCTGGGTAATAATGGCTTAATACTAGCTTTGTTTTACTAGCTAGTAATAAACCAGAGATTCTTAATGTCAGGCAAGCAGCCGAAGTGCTGTGCTCTAATTTGCCACGTGCGCACGTCTCCTGCATAATCTTCATAGATTATCCTGGGGGCACAGGACGCATGTAGTTACGCTGCGGTGCAGATCGCAGCGTAACTGCATGCAAATATGCAACGTGCGGACATAGCCTTACATACATTTTTAAGACCTGGTGGTTTGGTGCTCAGCTTAATCCTGTGATTTCACCTACAGACCAGGAAGAGGATAATTGCATTTTATGACTCTTGTTGTTGATCTTTTCCCCAACTTCTGGGTTGTGATGTTTGACTTAAAAGAAGTGTAATTACCCAGCCCCAATGTGAAAATAACATCTACATAGAAATCTTTACCATGGACACTATTTCTTGAAATTATATTACATTTTCCATCACAATCATACATAAAATAAACTAGCATTTGTCTTTTCTTGCCATCATCATTGCATAAATACAGCACAAGAACCACCATTAGCACATGAATACATCATATACAAACCAGAGAAGTGGGGGTCCACTAGTGAGGCCAAAATGTGGCCAAAAAAATCACAGGGAATAAAAACCTCTTATAATAAATAAAAAAAAGTCTTTATTATTGAAAATTTACAACCATAAGAGGAAATAATTTAAATTACATAATGCCAACAGTATAATGGGGATCAGGTAAGAAACCGTAAAAAAACGATACCAGTCACACCAAGCAGTCAGAGAATGGGGTAGTAAAGCAAAATTAAGTATCTCACAAGGCCCAAATAAGTATAAAGAGAGAAATAGTAGTAAGCCTTAGAAATCCCACAAGAATGCTGTAACTAGGGGTACTGACAGTAAAGGTAATATATATAAATATAATAGGGTTGCACAAAGTAGTCAATATGCATCAAAAACATCAAGAGGTTAATGCTATGCTCATACAAAGCAAGCAGTGAACAAAAGGGCAAACCCACTCAAATGTCAGCAGTCCGAGACACACCATAGGGGGTTAAATCAGGTTCAGCAAGGGAGAAGTTATCTAATAAGAAAAGCAGGACCTAAGATAACAGGTATAGATAATGCAGTGATGTTAGTGCTCCTCAATCTCCAGCCCAACACAAAAGGGCAGTATGGAAGAAAAAGCACTGCTGACTGCTGACATTTGAGGGTTTTTTTCAGCACTGGAACTCGTCGTCCAGCATTTTCATCCTTTCACATTGATTTGTGACCTCCCATGCACTCTGTGTAAAGCTGCTTTCACACTACGTTTTTTTAACATGCGGCATGAATGTTTTTTTGCTGCAAAAATGGATCCTGTTTTTACAAAGAAAAACGCATGCAAACGCATGTGTTATTTTGCAGGATCCTGCCAGTTGAAGTTTATGGGCGGGCATTGAAGTCATGTGATCGGGAGTGAGGGGAACTGAACATGATAGACTGGGAGCTGGCATCTGACAGCTGCAGACGCTGGTAACCAAGGTAAACATCGGGTAACTAAGCGAAGTGCTTTGCTTGGATACCCGATATTTACCTTGGTTACGAGCATCTGTAGCTGCTAGGGGCCGGGCTGCCTGCTCCCTGCACACGTAACCAAGGTAAACATCGGGTAACTGAGCGAAGCGCTTTGCTTGGTTACCCGATATTTACCTTGCTTACGAGCGTCCGCCGCTCTCAGGCGGGGTAGAGAGAGGGAGGGGGAGAGAGGGAGGGGGAGAGAGAGACTGATCTCGCCAGTCTGGTTTCTGGGCATGCTCAGTAGAGCAAGCAGGATCCTGTCTATCAGCATGCCAGCGTTCACATGCGTTTGCATGCAGTATAGTCAGGATCCAGTGAAAATAGTATTTGGATGCAGCTCAAAAATGCTACTAGTAGCGTTTTTGAAAAAAAGTTAAAAAACTGCAAGTCGCTGGATCCTCACTATAACGCACGCAAACGCATGTGAATGCATGTTAACGCGAGTCCATTGCAAATGCATTGAAATGAAAATGCATTTGCACTGGATCCGTTTTTGCGTTAAAAAAAGTTCATGATGCATGTTAAAAAAACGTAGTATGAAAGCAGCCTAAAACTGGAGCTGTGATCAGGTCACAAATCGCTGGAGAGGGACCACAGCATTGCTGGAAACAGATAAAGATGAGTATAAGATTGGGAGCAGGGGATATAAAGCCCCGCTCCAGCGATGAAATAAAAGAAACCCTGGTGGGGTACTTTAATGATATTCGGCTCAAACTCTGATTAGAATGTCATTAACATAAACTCTTGCATAACTTTATTCTCTCCCATGAAAGAATCAATGGCCAAGTGAGTGAGCCCTAAGGAAGAAGACACTAGTTCATCTCCTATCAACCCACCATACAACATTTGCAGAATTATTAGGCAAGTTGTATTTTTGAGGATTTTTATTATTGATCAACAACTATGTTCAACCCAAAAGACTCATAAATATCAAAGCTTAATATTTTTGGAAGTTGGAGTGGGTTTTTTTAGATTTGGCTATCTTAGGAGGATATCTGTTTTTTCAGGTAACTATTACTGTGCAGAATTATTAGACAACTTAATAAAAACATCTCACTTGTTTATTTTTACTAGGTAAACCAATATAACTGCACAAAATTTAGAAATAAACATTTCTGACATGCAAAAATAAAACCCAAAAAACTTAGTGACCAATATAGCCACCTTTCTTTATTATGACACTCAAAAAGCCTACCATCCATAGATTCTGTCAGTTGCTTGATCTGTTTACAATCAACATTGCGTGCAGCAGCCACCACAGCCTCCGAGACACTGTTCCGAGAGGTGTACTGTGTTCCCTCCCTGTAGATCTCACATTTTATGAGGGACTACAGGTTCTCTACTCTATGGGGTTCAGATCAGGTGAACAAGGGGGCTGTGAAGCCCCACAGGTGTTGTGTCGGTGCATTACCTTCAGGAACTCCACGCGGATGGAACAGTCTGGTCACAGGTAGGGAACCTTCTTTTAGGATTTTCGTGACTCCACTCTCTCTATTGCGGTCAGGGTGACCGCCACTGCAGATTAAGGATGCCTGGGGCTGATGGTGGGTGCAGTCAGTTGTAGTGGCCTCCCGAGAGTGAGGCAAGACCCAGGGCCCTGTGTAAGTATGTGGAACCACAAGGCGCAGAATGACTCAAACGCAAGCAGAATGTCTTTCAGGGGTTTTACTCACATTAGGTGGCAGGGTGAGTAACCCGGGCGTAGCTGGAATGAACCAGGCTGGAACCAGGTATCCTTCCGGCTGGCTGATGAGGGTGACTACCAACTCGCCTTCCTTAGCCCTTTGTGTTTTTGTGTTGACCCCAACTTGAATTCCCTACGGGGGTCACCCAGGGAAGTTGCTGCTGCCTGTTCTTACCTCGTTTCGGCCAGTTTGCTTGTAGCCTGGACCAGGTCACTCCGGCTGCTTTCCTCCTGTGAACTATGGGCCCTCTCTTTGCTACGTGGCTGCGGACTCTGTGGTGTTGTCTTGGGGGTCTGAAGTGCCCCCTCAGGCAGGTTTGGCAGAAGAAAGGTGAATCTATCTCTGCACTGGGACCTGTTACCCTTGCGGGCCTGGTACCTCCCTGGCAGTCCCCTTACTCTGCCACCCCTTTGCTCTCTCTAGCCTTGGGTGGATTTCGGGCAGCACTACCAGGTGACCAATCTCCCCCGTCGGTAGTCACTGCGCGGACGCTGTTAGACTGCAACAGCTCCAGGGTCTGCTCCTCATGTCTGCTCTCCCTGAGCTGCACACTAAACTGGCTCACTGCTCCTCCTCTCCTTCCTACTTCCTCTTCCCAGTATGCCTGCGTACGCCACCTAGCAACCAGGCTCTCTACCACACCCCTTGAGTGGACATGGAGGCTACGCCCCCTCCTGGAATCTCTCAGGAGTCCCTTTAAAGGTCAATGTGTGAGACCTGATTACTATGCGCCTGTGTAGTCACACCTCGGTCAGCCTTCTGGATTACCTGTATTGCACTGCCCCCAGCATGGATGCAGTACTCAGTGGTGCCTGACCAGGTCAGGGGCGCCACAGGGCCATGTCATTATTTTTTCATCTTTTAGACCTTTACTGGCCAGCCACGCTGTGGAGTAGTTGGATGCATGTGATGGAAAATTGTCCTGCATGAAAATCATGTTTTTCTTGAACGACACTGACTTCTTCCTGTACCACTGCTTGAAGAAGTTGTTTTCCAGAAACTGGCAGTAGGTCTGGGAGTTGAGCTTCTCTCCATACTCAACCCGAAAAGGTCCCACAAGTTCATCTTTGATGATACCAGCCCATACCAGTACCCCACCTCCGCCTTGCTGGCGTCTTAGTCGGAGTGGAGCTCTCTGCCCTTTACTGATCCAGCCTCTGGCCTATCCATCTGGCCCATCAAGAGTCACTCTCATTTCATCAGTCCATAAAACCTTTGAGAAATCAGTCTTAAGATATTTCTTGGCCCAGTCTTGACGTTTTATTTTATGTTTCTTGTTCAAAGGTGGTCATTTTTCAGCCTTCCTTACCTTGGCCATGTCCCTGAGTATGGCACATCTTGTGCTTTTTGATACTCCAGTAACGTTGCAACTCTGAAATATGGCCAAACTGGTGGCAAATGGCATCTTGGCAGCTTCACTCTTGATTTTCCTCAATTCATGGGCAGTTGATTGACGCCGTTTTTGCCCTACACCCTTCTTGCGACCCTGTTGGCTATTTGCCATGAAATGCTTGATTGTTCGGTGATCACGCTTCAAAAGTTTGGCAATTTCAAGACTGCTGCATCCCTCTGCAAGACATTTCACAATTTTTGACTTTTCAGAGCCTGTCAAATCTCTCTTCTAACCCATTTTGTCAAAGGAAAGGAAGTTGCCTAATAATTATGCACACCTTATATAGGGTGTTGATGTCATTACACCACACCCCTCCTCATTACAGAGATGCACATCACCTGATTTACTTAATTGGTAGTTGGTTCTCAAGCCTATACAGCTTGGAGTAGGACAACATCTATAACAAGTATCATGTGATCAAAATACTCATTTGCCTAATAATTCTGCACATAGTGTAGATGGGCTCATAAAGCTGAGTCTGTGATTGGATAACAATGAATGAGACCTCAGTGTCACTGGGTGCATTGCCTGTAACTATTAGGGGCCCTCTCCTGACCCGATATACTGGCTATGGGTAGTATTTACATTGAGCCACTAAACACAATTGTCTCTCCCTACCTACCCTTCTCCTCTCACCCAGGAAACTACATGCTGTGAAGGCTGGTATCTCCGACACAGAGACACCCCACCTCCATGGGTAGTACAGATGGAGAGAGTCCCAAACACCATGTGACTCTCCCTGCACTGCTGTGAATCTCTGGCATCACAGAACCAGCAGCAACATCGACAAGAGAAGAGGAAGGAGGCCCTATATAGCGTCTTTTGCAGAGTGCAGCAGAGTGGACCCACCCCATCTTTCTACAAATTAGTCAGGTATGGCCATCGCATTCCACTCACTCCGATTTTCATGCCGTGTCTTAGGCCACAGACTCAAAAAGTTTTAAAAATATAACATATGATGGACACTATATATATACATATATATATATATATATATATATATACAGTATTGCATTTATACATACACATATATACACATATTATTTTCTTTATATTGAGTTGTTACTAACCTTTTTTGATCCACAGCTGTCTCCTGATTTTGTACTCCACCCAGAACTGCCTCGCTCCGGAAGGCTAAGCCTTGATGATCAGCTACTAAAACCCTGCCGCATAAGACTTTCTGTTACCTATGACTAAGGACATGTTTTTATTTCCTGGTCTGAAACGTGTAAGGATGTAATTTGCTATCCTCCCCCTTTTGTGTCCCATGTGGCCTTCCGCTCCGGTTGGAATGTACCAATACATTTTTCATTTTATACAAGAATTTTGCGGGTACTGGATCCAATTTCCCCCCTTCCCTCTCCCTTTCTATTACCAGACCTGGAAAGAGACAGACCTGGAATGAGAAAGACCTGGAACAAGAAAGACCTGGAAAGAGACAGAGGGGGAAAGAGACAGAGGGGGAAAGAGACAGAGGGGGAAAGAGACAGAGGGGGAAAGAAACAGATGGGGAAAGAGACAGACAGGGAAAGAGACAGGCAGGGAAAGTGACTGACAGACAGACACAGAGATAGAGAGAGACAGACAGACACAGAGACACAGAGATAGAGCGAGACTGATACAGAGACATACAGAGAGATAGACACAGACAAACAGAGAGATAGACACAGACAGACATGGATAAAGACAGAGACACACATGGATAGAGACAGACACACAGACAGAGACAGACAGGGAAAGAGACAGACATGGAAAGAGACAGAGAAACAGACACACAGAGACAGACAGGTAAAAAGACAAAAAGAGAGACAGACACACAGAGACAGACAGAGACAGACAGACACACTGAGACAGACAGACATACAGAGACAGCAGTCAGAGATAGACAGACAGAGACTGGGAGAGAGATAGAGAGACAGAGACTGGGAGAGAGACAGAGACATAGTTACTATCCCGGGCAACGCCCGGGTACTACAGCTAGTATAATATATAAAGCTGAGTGTATGTGTGTGTGGCGCTCCTGAGTGTCAGGTGCCACAGGGTACTACATCCAACCCCGGATTCCTGGAAGACCAGTGCTGGCAACTAACATAACATACACACAAATCCACGCCCTTTCCCTCAGACTGGGTGACAGGCTAGAGATGGACTTGACGCGTGGTCACCTGTTGGCTGAGACGCATTCATCCACTAGTCAGAGATCTGGGAAGGGGAGGGGCTAGTAAGTGGAGTGGACAGACGATGGACATCTTGTCAGATAGAAAGTGAACAGACAGAAAGTCAGTCAGAAGTCGACGTGCTGACAGGAAAGTGTAAAGTGACTACTGAGTAAGAGGTGTACGGTTGCCAGGGAGAGTACGGCGAGAGTACTCACTGGACCAAGCACCGAGGGGGTACAGAGCCCTAGTTTAGGAAGATGTTTCAGGCTAACCTGATAACAATTTGCCCGGTGAGAGGACCATCAAGGACCTTACCGACATTAGTGTCCAGGGCACAGCAGCAGAGAGGGAACCTGGGAACGGGAACAGAAGTCCGACCCAAAAGAGGTTCAAGCTGCCTGCCGTATGGGCCAGGACGGAGACAACAGGAGGGGACCCCAAAATGCTCCAAGCCAGGGGGACCCACCAACTACAGGGTGCATGGAAGTAAAGCTCACCAGTTCACTTAACTGCCACTGGAACAAAGGGAATATCGGATTGGTAAAGAACAGCACAGACCAAGTAGCAGCAACTCCAAGCCAGTGAGTAAAGCACAAGTTAAACCGCAGCCCCTGTGTTGTCTGAATTCTTCCTACACGTCTGCACCTACAGTACAGACCAAAAGTTTGGACACACCCTCTCATTTAAAGAGTTTTCTTTATTTTCAGGACTCTGAAAATTGTAGATTCACATTGAAGGCATTAAAACATGTGGAATGAAATACTTAAAAAAGTGTGAAACAACTGAAAATATGTCTTATATTGTAGGTTCTTCAATGTAGCTACCTTTTGCTTTCATTACTACTTTGTACACTCTTGGCATTCTCTTGATGAGCTTCAAAAGGTAGTCACCGGAAATGGTTTTCCAACAGTCTTGAAGTAGTTCCCAGAGATGCTTAGCACTTGTTGGCCCTTTGCCTTCACTCTGCGGTCCTGCTCACCCCAAACCATCTCGATTGGGTTCAGGTCTGGTGACTGTGGAGACCAGGTCATCTCGCGTAGCACCCCATCACTCTCCTTCTTAGTCAAATAGCCCTTACACAGCCTGGAGGTGTGTTTGGGGTCATTGTCCTGTTGAAAAATAAATGATGGTTCAACTAAACGCAAACCGGATGGAACAGCATGCCGCTGCAAGATGCTGTGGTAGGCATGCTGGTTCTGTATGCCTTCAATTTTGAATAAATCCCCAACAGTGTCAACAGCAAAGCACCATCACACCTCCTCCTCCATGCTTCAAAGTGGTGATGCTTCACCAGGCATGTAGAGTCCATCCTTCACCTTTTCTGCAACGCAGACACGGTGGATGAATCCAAAGATCTCAAATTTGGACTCATCAGACCAAAGCACAGATTTCCACTGGTCTAATGTCCATTCCTTGTGTTATTTAGCCCAAACAAGTCTCTTCTGCTTGCTGCCTGTCCTAAGCAGTAGTTTCCTAGTCGCTATTTTACCATGAAGGCCTGCTGCACAAAGTCTTCTCTTAACAGTTGTTCTAGAGATGAGAAGGTGTGTCCAAAGTTTTGGTCTGTTACTGTATATACTACAACCACCATCATCCTCCCCTGGGACCTAGCTCTACTTGCAGAGAGCCATAACACCTAAGTTGCCCAATACCACCAGCCCCAACAGTGAGAGACTTTGCAGCGGCGGCTTTCCCCATATAGCCGCATTCCACAAGTGGTGTCACGAAAAACTCTTTATTTTTATTTTCCCCTTGTACAAAACAACTTTTAAGCGACCCCCAGGGTCACGGATTCGGCAACGGCCACCCAGTGAAATATCCCAGTAATCTACAGCCCGGGACCAAGTACCCCAAAGCCCTGGGGTGCGTCATGTGTATGTCCGCTAAAGGAATCCACACCGTCACATTTACAATAACAAAATTTTGCACAGCCACCTCATTTAATTCAGGGAATGTCATAGACGATGTTTTGAGGGGAAAATTTAACCATTTAAATTTTACAGTTGTTCATCAAAAACTTGCTTACATTAAAGTCAATGGAGCTGGGATCTACAGGTCATAGGAGCTCTGATTGGTTGCTATAGGCAACAAAGGCCATTCTTAGTATAAGAAATGTATGTGTGAGGTAATATTATATTGGTGGAGAGATGGATAGAGATAAAGAGACAGACATAAGCACAGACAGACATAGGCACAGACAGAGAAACAGACAGACAGACAGACAGAGAGACAGACAGAGAGGCAGACAGAGAAAGAGGCAGACAGGGAAAGAGACAGACAGACAGCGACACTGACAGTCAAATACAAAGACAGACAGGGAAAGACACAGACAGGCAAATAGGTAGACAGGGAAAGAGACAAAGAGACAGAGACAGACAAACAGGGAAAGAGACAGACAGGGAAAGATACAGACAGAGAGACAGATAGAGATATAGAGAGACAGAAAGGGAAAGAGACAGACAGATTGAGAGACAAACAAAGAGAGAGACAAAAAAATATAGAGAGAGACAAAAAGAGACAGACAGACAAAGAGAGATTCAGACAGAGACAGACAGGGAAAGAGACATACAGACAGACAGAGACAGATAGACAAAGAGACAGAGAGACAGATAGTGAGAGACACAGAGAGACAAACAGAGAGACAGATAGAGAAAGAGACAGAGAGAGGGAGACAGACAGAGACTGAGAGGGCAGAGAGACAGTTACTATGCCGGGCAACGCCGTGTACTACAGCTACCAGCTAGCATGTGTATATATGTATATATATACAGTTAGGTCCAGAAATATTTGGACAGTGACACAATTTTCGCGAGTTGGGCTCTGCATGCCACCACATTGGATTTGAAATGAAACCTCTGCAACAGAATTCAAGTGCAGATTATAACGTTTAATTTGAAGGTTTGAACAAAAATATCTGATAGAAATTGTAGGAATTGTACACATTTCTTTACAAACACTCCACATTTTAGGAGGTCAAAAGTAATTGGACAAATAAACCAAACCCAAACAAAATATTTTTATTTTCAATATTTTGTTGCAAATCCTTTGGAGGCAATCACTGCCTTAAGTCTGGAACCCATGGACATCACCAAACGCTGGGTTTCCTCCTTCTTAATGCTTTGCCAGGCCTTTACAGCCGCAGCCTTCAGGTCTTGCTTGTTTGTGGGTCTTTCCGTCTTAAGTCTGGATTTGAGCAAGTGAAATGCATGCTCAATTGGGTTAAGATCTGGTGATTGACTTGGCCATTGCAGAATGTTCCACTTTTTTGCACTCATGAACTCCTGGGTAGCTTTGGCTGTATGCTTGGGGTCATTGTCCATCTGTACTATGAAGCGCCGTCCGATCAACTTTGCGGCATTTGGCTGAATCTGGGCTGAAAGTATATCCCGGTACACTTCAGAATTCATCCGGCTACTCTTGTCTGCTGTTATGTCATCAATAAACACAAGTGACCCAGTGCCATTGAAAGCCATGCATGCCCATGCCATCACGTTGCCTCCACCATGTTTTACAGAGGATGTGGTGTGCCTTGGATCATGTGCCGTTCCCTTTCTTCTCCAAACTTTTTTCTTCCCATCATTCTGGTACAGGTTGATCTTTGTCTCATCTGTCCATAGAATACTTTTCCAGAACTGAGCTGGCTTCATGAGGTGTTTTTCAGGAAATTTAACTCTGGCCTGTCTATTTTTGGAATTGATGAAGGTTTGCATCTAGATGTGAACCCTTTGTATTTACTTTCATGGAGTCTTCTCTTTACTGTTGACTTAGAGACAGATACAACTACTTCACTGAGAGTGTTCTGGACTTCAGTTGATGTTGTGAACGGGTTCTTCTTCACCAAAGAAAGTATGCGGCGATCATCCACCACTTTTGTCATCCGTGGACGCCCAGGCCTTTTTGAGTTCCCAAGCTCACCAGTCAATTCCTTTTTTCTCAGAATGTACCCGACTGTTGATTTTGCTACTCCAAGCATGTCTGCTATCTCTCTGATGGATTTTTTCTTTTTTTTCAGCATCAGGATGTTCTGCTTCACCTCAATTGAGAGTTCCTTAGACCGCATGTTGTCTGGTCACAGCAACAGTTTCCAAATGCAAAACCACACACCTGTAATCAACCCCAGACCTTTTAACTACTTCATTGATTACAGGTTAACGAGGGAGACGCCTTCAGAGTTAATTGCAGCCCTTAGAGTCCCTTGTCCAATTACTTTTGGTCCCTTTAAAAAGAGGAGGCTATGCATTACAGAGCTATGATTCCTAAACCCTTTCTCCGATTTGGATGTGAAAACTCTCATATTGCAGCTGGGAGTGTGCACTTTCAGCCCATATTATATGTATAATTGTATTTCTGAACATGTTTTTGTAAACAGCTAAAATAACAAAACTTGTGTCACTGTCCAAATATTTCTGGACCTAACTGTATATACACAGTATATGTATATATTTATATAGTGGGTTCACAATCCCATAATAAATAGATGAAATGTGACAAAGTGTCATTAGCAGTTGCATGAAAAACTATGATCCGTCCACAATTTTGCTGCTTCAAGTGAAGAAACTCAAAATGGCAATTAAACACAGGGAGCTCAGGGCCACAGAATTATTATGGTCTGTGTAACTTTAGCAATAAATAGAATGAAGGGCTGTTGTGATGAACACTATCCTTAGTGCTGCCCACGCATTGTAGAGTCCATTTACATCATCATGCACGGTACTGTACACAGCTCCTCCTATCAGTGTCTGTAGTTTTCCTCTTAGCTGTAGCTCTATAGATAATTGTGCCTCCCCCACGTCAGCAGCCGGACTGCTTGGATCCTGATCCGTGGTGGCTCGAGAGGGCTCCAGACCCGGGGGTCGTGCGGCTCCTCAAACGAAGGGGGGTTATATACAGGGGATGGTGTGGAAAATTTGTGACGCCACCCGCGGTGCGTGGTAAGTACCACTGCTGCGGCTGGGAGTACCCGGTGGCAATGGTGTGGGCATCTAGGTGTTTAACCCCTCCACGGGTAGGAGGGATGCCCTGGGACTCAGTGATTTGTAACGGGGATGTGCCGTTGGGATGGTAAGGGTCACTTGTGTACTGAATGTAGTGTGGCTAACTGGGTGAGCTAGTTCTCAGGGTTCACGCTTGGGATTTTCTGGACCGTATGTGTAGAGAGTTATATCCGCCTCGTTGCGCTAGTACTGTGACGCCCTGGGCAAGCCAGGGGTCACAGGTCACCACACCACACGCACCCCACATTCCTTGCAGGTACACACTAGGTCAAAACTTAAATCCTTGTTGCCTTCCTCCAGGAGCTGGTGTCAACACCAGGGGGTGGGCCAGGCGGTTGGCTCCACCCACCGAGGAGTTCACAGCTCTGGAGGCGGGAAAACTAGGCAGTTAGCTCAGGGAAGAGCTAGAGTGTGGAGCTAAGTTAAGCTAGGGAGGTGAAGGAGTAAACAGTGAAGTGGAAGGAAGTGGTAAAGGAGCAAGAGAAAGTGACAGCAAGAAGCCTGAAGTTGGTCCGGGTGTGTGCCCCGGACTGAGACAGCAAGGTTATGGGGAGATAAGGTATGCACACCAGTGACTATGTAAGGGGAATACATGAAATAGCAGAAACTGCTGTGTGAATACTGACTTGAAAAATCCAATAGCTATATGCAAGAGTGAAATTGTGAAAAATGGAATCTGCATTACTGCCATGAACCTATGAATCAAGAGAAATTTAGCTACTGAATTGATCAATACAATAGAGCCCCAACACTACGCCAAAGTATTTCTCTACGTTGGGGTCCCTAGCTTGTGTGTGTCCTCTCATGCAGTTAAAAAACTTACCGTGTATGGGAAGCTGAGACCCAGGCTATTTATGCGTATGATATGGATTAGCAATAGCTGTGGTTGGGGAGGGTTCACAAACGAAAAAATACTAACAAATAGGAATAACGTTTGGAACACCATTCTAAGTCTGAACTGTGTGCAAAAACCTAAAAAAAATCACTATGGGGAGATAAGGTATGCACACCAGTGACTATGTAAGGGGAATACATGAAATAGCAGAAACTGCTGTGTGAATACTGACTTGAAAAATCCAATAGCTATATGCAAGAGTGAAATTGTGAAAAATGGAATCTGCATTACTGCCATGAACATATGAATCAAGAGAAATTTAGCTACTGAATTGATCAATGCAATAGAGCCCCAACACTACGCCAAAGTATTTCTCTACGGCTTTGGCGTAGTGTTGGGGCTCTATTGCATTGATCAATTCAGTAGCTAAATTTCTCTTGATTCATATGTTCATGGCAGTAATGCAGATTCCATTTTTCACAATTTCACTCTTGGATATAGCTATTGGATTTTTCAAGTCAGTATTCACACAGCAGTTTCTGCTATTTCATGTATTCCCCTTACATAGTCACTGGTGTGCATACCTTATCTCCCCATAGTGATGTTTTTTTAGGTTTTTGCACCCAGTTCGGACTTAGAATGGTGTTCCAAACGTTATTCCTATTTGAGACAGCAAGGTTGGCAGACGGCGGTGACCGTCTGCAGGCGTGACTGATTGGAGGTTGCCGAAAGGACCGTGGACGGGTGGTGACCCGGCGGTACCGGAGCGGTATACGAAGATTAGTCAGCACCAGGGCAGGGGCCTTTCGGATCCCGGCAAGGCTAGGAGTCGCCATAATTTGCCAAATCCGTCAGTGAAGGGGACGACTGTCTCCCAACAACCAAGTCCCGTTTGAAGGCAACAGTCCAACCGTAGAGGGGAGACACCGCCACCGCCAAGGCACCAGTTTCACAGGGCCAGAGCCTGCGGGCAAGAGTGGAGCTCCTCCGGCTCATATCCAAGTCGGTGAGCGGGTTACCGGTGGGAACCCATCGCTACCAAACAACAACACATAGGTGCAGGGAAGAGACCGTCACCGTCAACTGCAGGGGATATCAGCAGCGCAACCGTCTGAGGGACCCGTCCAACCAGCCGTTTGTTTACCGAGAACTGTGTCGTGTTTACTGGCTGAGTGAGTACCTCCGTGCCGTGCGGCACAGCGCTGCCCCTGCGCCTCCACAGGCCCCCTAGCCCGCCTGTTCACCATCACCAACCCCTACCCACGGAGGGGCAACACAACAACTGGCTGCTCCATACCATCACTCCCAGGGATTCCCCAGCCAGAGCAGCAGTGGTGTACATCCCTTCACCACAACCGTGGGTGGCGTCACGGACAATCCACAATCCCCACACCCAAAACCCCCCTTTCACTCACGGGCGAGGAGCGCCGCTAGAGTCCCCGGGATCCGGCCCATCACTCGAGCCACCGAGCAGCAGTCGAACCCGAGCAGTGGGAGAGCGCGGCGTCCCCTCCTCCGCCCGCGACAGTACCCCGATTTTGGAGCGGGTGGAGAACGGATCTTGAAGGCTCTGTCCTCATCTGGTAAATTGTCAGGATGCCTGAAGCTACTCCCTGACCTAGGGTCCACGTATCCCGTTGTGCCCTGGGCCCTGCCCGGTGATGGCACAAGGCCACCGGCTGTCCTCCTCGACAGTCCGTGCCCCTTGTCACGATCCCCTGCGAACGGGGCCCAGCTCCTACCAGGCTCAGACCAACGTCTGCCACCTAGTAATTTCAAGGAGCCCTGCTCCTGACCTCTTCTCTCTTTCACCTCCAACACTGCACTGCTCCTGACACTCCTGACTTCCCCTTAACTAACCCCCCAAATGGGCAAACCTATTCCACTTAGGCCATCCACTGGTGTGTCTGGTGGGTGTGGTGCAGAGTGTTCCTAGGATTTTGAGATTTTGATTAGCTTGTCCTTGGCAACACCAATGGTTAGAAATCCTTAACCAAGGAGGAGGTGGATATTGCACAGAAGGGCAGATTGCACAATACCCTGTGACGACCTGATAGGCCAGGGCATCATATTATAATAATCTTTATTTCTATATTAAGCCATCAATTCCAAAACTCTTTACATACATCAGAAACACTGTCCCCACTGGGGATCACAATCTAAATTCCCTATCAGTATGGCTTTAGAATGTGGGAGGAAACATAGCGAGAACAAATAACCTGCTTGCAGATGTTGTCCTTGGTGGGATTTCAACCCAGGACCCCAGTGCTGCAAGACTGCAGTGCTAACCACTGAGCCACCGAGCCACCCATAGATGTATAGATATATATTTCTGGGTAACTCTCTGACTGCATTAAACAGGGGCAGTAGGTCTCTAACTGCACAGAATACTGGTCACACACTGTGGCTGGACTCCATAGTTAAATATGGAGGTCCTTGATAGGCCCATAGCTGCCTTGATAATCCATTGGTACGCCACAGATGCATTGTGGAGAGGGGGTGTGGGCTCCTAACTTCCCCCAGAATAAAATGTTTAAGTGACGCTGTCAGAGACACCTAAGGGGTACTTTGCACGTTGCGACATCGCTACTGCGATCTCGTCGGGGTCAAATCAGAAGTGCCACACATCCGGCGCCGGTAACGACGTCGCAACGTGTAAAGCCTAGAAGCACCGATAAACGATCGCAAAAGCGTCGTAAATCGGTGATCTGTGTAGTGTCGGTATTTCCATAATTTCGCTGCAGCGACAGGTACGATGTTGTTCCTCGTTCCTGCGGCAGCACACATCGCTGTGTACGAAGCCGCACGAGCGGGTCACATCTCCTTACCTGCATCCCGCCTGCAATAAGGAAGGAGGTGGGCGGGATGTTTACGTCTCACTCATCTCCGCCCCTCCGCTTCTATTGGCCGCCTGCCGTGTGACGTCGCTGTGACACCGCACGACCCGCCCTCTTAGGAAGGAGGCGGGTCGCCGGCCAGAGCGACGTCGCAGGGCAGCTAAGTCCGTGTGAAGCTGCCGTAGCGATAATGTTCGCTATGGCAGCTATCACAAGATATCGCATCTGCGACGGGGGCGGGGACTATCACGCTTGGCATCGCTACAATAGGCTAGTGATGTCGCAGCGTGCAAAGTACCCCTAAGTGGTTTTCATAACAAGCAATCAGTGCTAGATCCAATCGATACATAAGGCCACGAAGGAGAAGCAAAAGGGAAGGAGATAACAGTGACTAAATGTTCATGATTTGGGTTTTGCATGCCGCTATTTTTGATTTAAAAGGAAACAGCTGAGACGCAATTGACGTGTAGACTTTAAGATTTCCATAAAGGGATTGAACAAAAATATCCAGTGAAAAACATTTTTCTACAAAGCCTCATCATTTCAGGTGCTCAAAAGTAATTCAACAAACTTACTTTACCATAAATAAAATGTTAATTTTAATACTTTGTATTGAATCCTTTGCACACAATAACTGCATGAAGTCTGGAAGCCATGTACGTCATCAATGCTGGGTTTCCTCCTCTGTGATACTTTGCCTGCCTTTACTGCTGCTGACTAGAGATGAGCAATGTTCGAATCGAACCGCTCGCCAATTTCAAATTCGAGTGGTTCGATCACCAAAAGCGTGGCTTTTCACAGTAAGGCTATGTGCACACGTTGTGTATTTGCATGCGTCCTGCATCCCCAGCACAATCCCTCTCTCTTTCCTACTCACCGATCACTGGCGCGGTGCTGCACGGCTGTTACAAAGCTCCGGCGGCTTTTCCTCTTTTGAAAATGGCTGCCGCTCATTATTCAATCTGGTATTCCCTGCTTTCCCCGCCCACCGGCGCCCATAATTGTTTGCAGTCAGACACCCCTCCACGCTGATTGACAGCTGTCTCACTGCAACCAATCACAGCCGCCGGCGGGTAGGTCTATATCGTGCAGTAAAATAAATAAATAAATAAATAAATAATTTAAAAAAAAACAAAAAAACTGCGGTTCCCCCCAATTTTGATACCAGCCAAGATAAAGCCACACGGCTGGAGGCTGGTATTGTCAGGATGGGAAGCGCCACGTTATGGGGAGCCCACCACCCTAACAATATCAGCCAGCAACCTCCCGGAATTGCCGCATCCATTAGATGCGACAGTCCCAGGACTCTACCTGGCTCATCCTGAATTGCCCTGATGCGGTGGCAATCGGGGTAATAAGGTTAGGTTAATCATGGCAGGCATCTCCCTGAGATACCTTCCATGATTAACCTGTAAGTGGTGCGGCAGTGCCGGGGTTTGTGCGGGGATGATAATGTGTGCGGTAGTGCCAGGGTGTGTGCGGGGATGATGATGAGTGCAGTAGTGCTTGTGTGTGCTGTGATGATGATGAGTGCGGTAGTGCCTGCGTGTGTGCGGTGATGATGATGAGCGCGGTAGTGCTTGCGTGTGTGTTGATGATGATAATGAGGGCGGTAGTCCCGGGGTGTATGCGGGGATGATGATGGGGGCGGTAGTGCCTGCGTGTCTCTCTCTCCTCTCTTCTCTCCCTTTCTTCTCTCTCTTCTCTCCTCTCTTCTCTCTCCTCTCTCTCTCCTCTCTCTTCTTTCTCTCTTCTCTCTCTCTCTTCTCTCTCCTCTCTCTCCTCTCTCTCTTCTCTTTCCTCTCTCTCCTCTCTCTCTTCTCTCTCCTCTCTCTCCTCTTTCTCCTCTCTCTCTCCTCTCTCTCTTCTCTCTCCTCTCTCTCTCTCATCTCTCTCTCCTCTTTCTCCCCTCTCTCTCTCCCCTCTCTCTTCTCCCTCCCCTCTCTTCTCTCTCTCTCTTCTCTCTTTCTTCTCTCTCTCTTTCTCTCTCTCTCTTCTCTCTCTCCTTTCTATCTCCTCTCTCTCTCATTTCTCTCCTCTCTGCTCTCTCTCCTCTCTCTCTTCTCTCTCTCTTCTCTCTCTCTTCTCTCTCTATTCTCTCTCTCTCTTCTCTCCTCTCTTTCTCTCTTCTCTCTCTCTTCTCTCCTCTCTCTCTTTCCTCTCTCTCTCTCCCTTCTCTCTTCTCGCTCTTCTCTCTTTCTCTCCTCTCTCCTCTCTCTCTTCTCTCTCCTCTCTCCTTTCTCTCTTCCCCCTCTCTCTCTCATCTCTCTCCTCTCTCTCACCTCTCTCTCCTTTCTCTCCCCTCTCTCTTCTCCCTCCCCTCTCTCTTCTCTCTCTCTTCTCTCTTTCTTCTATCTCTCTTTCTCTCTCTCTCCCTCTCCTCTCTCTTCTCTCTCTTCTCTCTCTTTCTCTCCTCTCTCTCCTCTCTTCTCTCTCCTCTCTCTCCTATCTCTCTTCTCTCTCCTCTCTCCTCTCTCTTCTCTCTCTCCTCTCTCTCTCCTCTCTCTCTTCCCCCTCTCTCTCTCTCATCTCTCTCCTCTCTCTCCCCTCTCTCTCCTCTCTCTCCCCTCTCTCTCATTTCTCGCCCCTCTCTCTTCTCCCTCCCCTCTCTCTTCTCTCTCTCTCTTCTCTCTCTCTTCTCTCTTTCTTCTCTCTCTCTTTCTCTGTCTCTCTCTCCTCTCTCTTCTCTCTCTTCTCCCCTCTCTTCTCTCTCTTCTCTCTCTCCTTTCTCTCTCCTCTCTCTCATTTCTCTCCTCTCTGCTCTCTCTCCTCTCTCCTCTCCTCTCTCTCTTCTTTCTCTTCTCTCTCTATTCTCTCTCTCTTCTATCCTCTCTTTCTCTCTTCTCTCCTCTCTCTCTCTCCTCTCTCTCCTTTCTCTCTTCTCTCTCTTCTCTCTCTTTCTCTCCTCTCGCTCTCCTCTCTCTCCTCTCTCTCGTCTCTCTCTCCTCTCTCCCTCTCCTCTCTCTCCTCTCTCTCTTCTCTCTCCTCTCTCTCCTCTCTCTCTCCTCTCTCTTTCTCTCTTTTCTCTCTTCTCTCTCTCTTCTCTCTCATCTCTCTCCTCTCTCTCTCTTCTCTCTCTTCTCCCTCCTCTCTCTCTCTCTCTCTCTCTCTCTCTCTCTCCGTCTCATCTCTCTCTCTCTCATCTTTGTTGCTGAATAATCTACTTCTGGATTCTCTACTGCAATACAGAGGTCAAGATTACCAAATCTTCCTATGCTTTTTATTACAGGCCGTGGCTCAATGAATGGGTAGAGCTGCTGCCTAAGGAGAATCAGTTCACGAGTTCGAGTCCTGGCCATCCTGGTAAAGAATTTAATTTATTTATCATTTTAAATTATAATTATTTATTTATAATTATAATTTAATTTAATTATGCACTGAGGGGAGGAGCCGGACATCAGCTGTAAGCTGCAGGACACACCTCTAAAATCGGAGCAGTTCATGGAATGAGGCTGCATTGCTCTCTCCCATTTCTCCTCTCTCTCTTCTCTCTCTCCTCTCTCTCTCTCCTCTCTCTCTCCTCTCTCTTCTCTCTCCTCTCTCTCTTCTCTCTCGCTCTCTTCTCTCTCTCAGACCTGGCGATGATCAGCTGATGCCGTCACCTGACGGAATCACCTAACACTATAAGTCGAGTAGTGAGGCCAGCTTTTTACCACCCGCCCGGCTAAACTATCAGCTGATGCTGTCGGACAGGAGTCTGCACAGCAGTGTGTAGTTTTTGGGGTTTTTTTGCACTGATGCATCAGCCGATTGTATAAAAGCCGTTAATACAATCAGCTGCTGTGTCATGGGATTCAGGCCTTTGAACCTGACACATCATCTAATCACTTTGCCTTCCAGCAAATCAATCAGATGATATTAGATCCAGATTGGACGGCGCGGGACCCTTGTCCCAGGATTACTGCGGAGGGGGGGTTCTTTATTTCAATAAAGATGGAGTCACTAATTGTGTTGTGTTTTATTTCTAATAAAAATATTTTCTGTGTGTTGTATTTTTTTTATCTGTACTAGAAATTCATGGTGGCCATGTCTAATATTGGCGTGACACCATGGATTTCGGGTTTAGGGCCAGTTGAAAATATACAGCTAGCCCTAACCACATTATTACCCAGCGAGCCACCCGTCACCAGGGCAGCTGGAATAGTTGGATCCAGCGCCAGAAGATGGTGCTTCTATGAAAGCGCCATTTTCTGGGGCAGCTGCAGACTGCAATTCGCAGCAGGGGTGCCCAGAAAGCTTGGGCACCTGCGCTGAGGATTCCAGTCCCCAGCTGCCTAGTTGTACCTGGCTGGACACAAAAATTGGGCGAAGCCCACGTCATTTTTTTTTTTTAATTATTTCATGAAATTCGTGAAATAATTAAAAAAAAAGGGCTTCCCTATATTTTTGGTTCCCGCCAGGTACAAATAGGCAGCTGAGGGTTGGGGGCAGCCCATAGCTGCCTGCTGTACCTGGTTAGCGTACAAAAATATGGCAAAGCCCACGTCATTTTTTTGGGGGGGGCAAAAAACTCCTGCATACAGTCCTGGATGGAGTATGCTGAGCGTTCTGCAGCTGCTGTCTGCTGTCTGTCTGTATGGAGGAGAGCAGACAGCAGCTACAGAACTACAAGGCTCAGCATCCTCCATTCAGGACTGTATGCTGGAGGGAGAGGCAGGGGGAGCAGAACTGCAAGGCTCCACATACTTCATCCACTAGTGTATGCAGGAGAGCAGACAGCAGCTGCAGTACTACAAGGCTCAGCATGCTGCATCCAGGACTGTATGCTGGAGGGAGAGACAGGGGGAGCAGAACTACAAGGCTCAACATGCTCCATTCACTAGTGTATGCAGGAGAGCAGACAGCAGCTGCAGAACTACAAGGCTCAGCATGCTGCATCCAGGACTGTATGCTGGAGGGAGAGACAGGGGGAGCAGAACTACAGGGCTCAGCATGCTCCATTCACTAGTGCATGCAGGAGAGCAGACAGCAGCTGCAGAACTACAAGGCTCAGCATGCTGCATCCAGGACTTTATGCTGGAGGGAGAGACAGGGGGAGCAGAACTACAAGCCTCCACATGCTCCATTTACTAGTGTATGCAGGAGAGCAGACATCAGCTGCAAAACTACAAGGCTCAGCATACTCCATCTAGGACTGTATGCAGGAGTTTTTTGCCCACCAAAAAAAATGACGTGGGCTTCGCCATATATTTGTATGCTAGCCAGGTACAGCAGGCAGGTACGGCTGCCCCCAACCCCCAGCTGCCTATTTGTACCTGGCTGGGAACTAAAAATATAGGGAAGCCCCTTTTTTAATTATTTAATGAATTTCATGAAATAATTAAAAAAAAAATGACATGGGCTTCGCCCTATTTTTTTGTCAAGCCAGGTACAACTAGGCAGCTGGGGATTGGAATCCACAGCACAGGTTGACCCGAGCTTTCTAAGCCCATGTGCTGCGAATTGCAGTCCGCAGCCGCCCCAGAAAATGGCGCTTTCATAGAAGCGCCATCATCTGGCGCTGTATCCAACTCTTCCAGCTGCCCTGAAGCCGGGTGTTTTGCTGGGTAGTAAAGGGTTAATACTAGCTTTGTTTTACTAGCTAGTATTAAGCCAGAGATTCTTAATGTCAGGCAAGTTTGACCCGGCCATTAAGAATCTCCAATAAAGGGTTAAAAAAAAGACACCAAAAAAAAAGACACTACACAGAGAAAAAATACTTTAATAGAAATAAATACACAGACACACTTGGAGACTCCATGTTTATTACTCCCTCTCACCCCTCCACGATCCTGGTCTTCTGTCTTCTTTCTCCTTCAACCCATGCAGCTCTGCTACATCAGACAGCACTGCATGGGAGGAAGACGTTGCTGCTCCCGTGCAGTCTAATCACTCAGTGAGTGAGCAGAGGCTGCGGGTTGTAAGCGGTGACATCACCGCTGCCACTGTTGCAATAGTAATCTGACTGGCGGGTTACTATAGCAACGGTGATCTCCGATCACCTGATTCCCGGTGCCGCTATTCACCGGCTGTTGCATCCAGTCCCTGCTTGTGAGCTGACTCTGTAAAGAGCGCCGACATGCAGGAACGGGGAGCCAAGCATGTGCCCAAGCATCTCGCCGGTACACGGAGATGCTCAAATGAGCACCGCGTACCGGAGAGATGCACTGATAGGTCCTAGCATGACGTCTAGCCATGTGACCAGTCTGTAGCCAATGAGATAATAGACACGTGACTGGTCACATGCTATGACGACGTCACGGAAGGTCCTATCATCAGTGCTGGTTACCGGGAGGGCACAGCGATGATTGGAAGGAAAAGTTGCGGAAGACAGAGTCTGCAGGACGCATCGCGGGGACCTGTAAGTATAATGGCAATGTTTATTAACTATATGTGTACATGTATAACGTGTTTGTATGTGTTTGTGTTTGCCTGCCATTGTTTTCAATGGTATTCGTAGGTGTTCGTCGAACGTTCGTCGAACACACCCGCCATTCGACGAACCGAACTTGAACACTAGGGGGGTGGCTCATCTCTACTGCTGACTTAAGTTGTTACTTGGTTTTGGGTCTTTCTGGATCAGGTTTTGTCTTAAGCGTGTGAAATAGATGCTCGATTGAGTTGAGATTTGCAGTTTGACTCGGCCATTGCAGAACATTCCAGTTCTTTGCCTTAAAAAACTCCTTGGTTGCTTATGCAGTATGTTTTGGGTCATTGTTCATCTGTACAGTGAAGCACTGTCCAATCAACCATTCTGCATTTGGTTTAATCTCAGCAATAAATATAGCCCTGTACACCTCAGAACTCATCTGCCTGCTTCTGTTTTTAGTCACATCATGAATATACACTAGTGACCCAGTGCCATTAGAAGCCATACATGCCTGACCATCACACTGCCTCCACCATGTTTTAAAGAGGATGTGATTTGCTTTGGATCATGAGCCGTTCCAAGCCTTCTCCATACTTTCTAATTCCCATTATTCTGGTACAGGTTGATCTTAGGTCTATCTGTTCAAAAAACGCTTTTCCAGAACTGGTCTGGCTTCTTTAGATGTTTTTTTGGGAAAGTTTTATTATGGCCTTTCTATTTTCAAGGCTGATTAATGGCTTACACCTTGTGATCAACCCTCTGTATTTCCTCTAAAGAAGACTTTTCTTTATAGTATACTTAGATACTCAAGCCCCTACGTTCTGTACAGTGTTCTTCACTTGGATGAATATTATGATGGGGTTTTTATTCCCTATGGAAAGAATTTTCTGATGGATTTTTTATTCTTCAGCCTAATGGTTGTTTCTTTTCCATTGAGAGCTTCCTTGACCGCATGTTGTAGATTCACAACAACAGCTTACAAATGCATATGCCACACCTGGAATCAGCTCCAGACCTTTTACCAGCTTTATTAATGATGGATTAATGAAGGAATTGCCCATACAGCCCATTAAAGAGCTTTGAGATAATTGTTCATTTACATTTGGTCACTTCAAAAAGAGGCAGCTACATAATAGAGAGTTGTAATTCCTAAACCCTTACTCCATTTAGGATGTGAATACCCTCAAATTAACAGTACGTTCACACTAGTGTATATCTTGGACAAGTGCAATGCAAGAAAAAAGATTGCACTTATATCCATGTTATTCAATGAGGCAGTGCAGATCTGATATTTTTTTTTCTCAGCTGTATTCGGCCTGAGGAAAAAATTGCAGCATGCTGAGAGTGGACACGTAAATTGCATGAGACTCACCTATTCAAGTCTATGGGTGCAAGAAAAAAAAACGGATATTACACAGTCCATCCGAGTAACACCCGTTTTTTACGGATACATTGCTATTCATTAGCATAGCACACTGTAAATGGCCCTGTAAATGATTGTAAATGAAGAATAGCTTCTGAGAAAAAAAAACAGATTGCATACGGACAGCACACGGACAGCACACACGTGACAAGAGAGAAAAAATATGTCTTACTTTTCTGGATGAAAATCAAACTGATTTTTATACGCTAGTGTGAGCAGACCCTAAAGGTGAGAGTCTGCACTTTAAGCCCATATTGATTATATAACTGTACATCGAACATGATAAATTAAATGGCAAAACTTGTGTTACTGTTCATATATTTCTAGAACTAACTGTATATATATACTCGTATATAAAAAATTAAAATTGGTCTCAGGACATGGTGTCTGTAAAAAAAAAGTGTTTTTGTGTCTAAAAGAAGTAAAACCTAAATAGCAATATAAATTTGGTATTTTCTTTATCATATCTACGTGAGGAATAATGTTAACAAGTTGGCAGCCAAAAACATTAGCCCTCACATAGCTCCATTCATGGAAAAACAATTTTTTTTTTCTTGTATATTTCTTGTAGAAAGTTAACAAAACAAAAATTAAAACTATGTAAGTTTAGTATCACTCTAGTCGCACTGACCCACAGAATAAAATTTACACTTTATTTGTACAATACATAAATAGTGTACATTTTTATAGAAAATCAGATTAATCTTGCTTCTACTGCCCAATGCTGAGAGTGTTCAGGAGTAAAATAGTCCAATATCATAGGTAACCCTTTATGACTTTGTCTCACTCAGCATGTTGCTTGTGTTCATTTACATCATTTTTCTTTGTATGCTCATTTAGAGGGAATCTGTCAGCAGATTTTTGCTATGTAATTTGAAGACAGGATGCTGCTAGGGTTAACATGCAGATAACAGCCAGGCACCTCTTATCACGAAGTGTGTTTTTGTTAACCTGCAATGTTAGTTTAAGCTTCAGTAGCTTTTTCATTATTGAACTGAGGAGCTGTGAGCTGATGTCTGACTCTACCCCTTCTGTGATTAGTAGCTTCTGTCTATGGAAATGTACACTGAAAGCCTGGAGTGGGTGGAGGCGTGTTAAGCTCTGCTACATGCTAAAAGTAAAATCATTGATTTTGCTAGAATGGCTACAGCCAGTAATCTGAGTGATACATCGTTGGATTAAGGATCTCTTTGCCTACATCATGCTGCTCTCAGGAAAGGTACCAAAAACCTGCTGACAGATTCCCATTAATACAAATTTGCATCTTTTTGCTTAATAACATTGTACTTTTTGTTCTTCATGTATATATTTTTGTGCAAAATGCTTATATTGTACATGGCCGTCCAGTATCTTTTTCTGTCTGTATTTTTTCATTCTTTGTTTACACTTGTATATAGAGACACCATGAAAAAGGCCATCGGTATCTATATATATAATTGCCTTATTCTGTCTGTCTGTCTGTCTGTCTGTCTATCTGTCTGTCTGTCATGCTCGAAAATTGTGTCCTTACGGTGACACAAAGCTGATTGGCCGCTGGGCTCGCCATGGCCCCGCCCCCCCACACGGATTGGCCTCTCGCCCCGGCTCTCTGCAGGCCCCGCCCCCCTCACGCAATGCACGCTCGCTCTGGCCCAACTGACACGGAGCTCCGATTCCCAGATGAGTACACACACACACATCAGATCACACTCACTCTCACACACACCTCACACATCACATCCACACACTCACACATCACATCCACACACTCACAACATCCTGGGATATCACTTGCTTCTACACCGGCTCCGTCAGGATCCCAGCAGCGCCAGACATAACCTTGCGATGCTGGGATCTTGACGGAGGCCGTGAACGCTGGTACACATTATACACATCCGGTAACTAAGGTCCCTTGGTTACCCGATGTGTATCATAGTTACCAGTGGACACCGGCTCACACTCACTCTCACACACACCTCACACATACATCACATCGCATCCACATACTCACAGCATCCGGCGATATCGCTTGCTTCTCGGCCTCGATACTGTGCTGTTGTGACCTTCCAGGACCTGCCGGAGGATCACATGGCCAGAAGCATGTGATATCTCCGGATGTTGTGAGTATGAGCGCGTATGTGCAATATCGTCAGTGTGTGTGTACGTGAGTGTATGCGATCGGGTGTGTGTGAGTGTATGCGATCGGGTGTGTGTGAGTGTATGCGATCGGGTGTGTGTGAGTGTATGCGGTCGGTGTGTGTGAGTGTATGCGGTCGGTGTGTGTGAGTGTATGCGATCGGATCTGTGAGAGTCGGCAGAGGAGCATGGCGTGCTGGAGGAGGCTGGGAGGAGAGAGGCTGATCCTGGGGAAGGCTGGGATGGGGAGGCTGATGCTGGGGACAGAGAGGCTGATGCTGGGATGAGAGAGGCTGATGCTGGGGACAGAGAGGCTGATGCTGGGGACAGAGAGGCTGATGCTGGGGACAGAGAGGCTGATGCTGGGGACAGAGAGGCTGATGCTGGGGACAGAGAGGCTAATGCTGGGGACAGAGAGGCTGATGCTGGGATGAGAGAGGCTGATGCTGGGGACAGAGAGGCTGATGCTGGGGACAGAGAGGCTGATGCTGGAGACAGAGAGGCTGATGCTGGGATGAGAGAGGCTGATGCTGGGGACAGAGAGGCTGATGCTGGGGACAGAGAGGCTGATGCTGGGGACAGAGAGGCTGATGCTGGGGACAGAGAGGCTGATGCTGGGATGAGAGAGGCTGATGCTGGGATGAGAGAGGCTGATGCTGGGATGAGAGAGGCTGATGCTGGGAGAAGAGAGGCTGATGCTGGGGACAGAGAGGCTGATGCTGGGGACAGAGAGGCTGATGCTGGGGACAGAGAGGCTGATGCTGCGGGGAGAGAGGCTGATGCTGCGGGCAGAGAGGCTGATGCTGCGGGTAGAGAGGCTGATGCTGGCGCAGCATGGCGGATGGAGCACGTTTGGAAGTGCGCAGCATGGCGGATGGAGCACGTTTGGGAGTGCGCAGCATGGCGGATGGAGCACGTTTGGGAGTGCGCAGCATGGCGGATGGAGCACGTTTGGGAGTGCGCAGCATGGCGGATGGAGCACGTTTGGGAGTGCGCAGCATAGGGGATGCAGCACGATGGGGAGTGCGGAGTATGGCGGATGGAGCACGTTTGGGAGTGCGCAGCATGGTGGATGGACCACGTTTGGGAGTGCGCACCATGGCGGATGGAGCACGTTTGGGAGTGCGCAGCATGGGAGATGGAGCACGATGGGGGGTGCGCAGCATAGGGGATGGAGCACGATGGGGAGTGCGCTGCATGGGGGATGGAGCACGATGGGGAGTGCGGAGTATGGCGGATGGAGCACGTTTGGGAGTGCGCAGCATGGCGGATGGAGCACGTTTGGGAGTGCACAGCATGGCAGATGGAGCACGTTTGGGAGTGCGCAGCATGGCGGATGGAGCACGTTTGGGAGTGCGCAGCATGGCGGATGGAGCACGTTTGGGAGTGCGCAGCATGGCGGATGGAGCACGTTTGGAAGTGCGCAGCATGGCGGATGGAGCACGTTTGGGAGTGCGCAGCATGGCGGATGGAGCACGTTTGGGAGTGCGCAGCATGGCGGATGGAGCACGTTTGAGAGTGCGCAGCATGGCGGATGGAGCACGTTTGGGAGTGCGCAGCATGGCGGATGGAGCACGTTTGGGAGTGCGCAGCATGGCGGATGGAGCACGATTGGGAGTGCGCAGCATGGCTGATGGAGCACGTTTGGGAGTGCGCAGCATGGGGGATGCAGCACGATGGGGAGTGCGGAGTATGGCGGATGGAGCACGTTTGGGAGTGCGCAGCATGGTGGATGGACCACGTTTGGGAGTGCGCACCATGGCGGATGGAGCACGTTTGGGAGTGCGCAGCATGGGAGATGGAGCACGATGGGGGGTGCGCAGCATAGGGGATGGAGCACGATGGGGAGTGCGCTGCATGGGGGATGGAGCACGATGGGGAGTGCGGAGTATGGCGGATGGAGCACGTTTGGGAGTGCGCAGCATGGCGGATGGAGCACGTTTGGGAGTGCACAGCATGGCAGATGGAGCACGTTTGGGAGTGCGCAGCATGGCGGATGGAGCACGTTTGGGAGTGCGCAGCATGGCGGATGGAGCACGTTTGGGAGTGCGCAGCATGGCGGATGGAGCACGTTTGGAAGTGCGCAGCATGGCGGATGGAGCACGTTTGGGAGTGCGCAGCATGGCGGATGGAGCACGTTTGGGAGTGCGCAGCATGGCGGATGGAGCACGTTTGAGAGTGCGCAGCATGGCGGATGGAGCACGTTTGGGTGTGCGCAGCATGGCGGATGGAGCACGTTTGGGAGTGCGCAGCATGGCGGATGGAGCACGATTGGGAGTGCGCAGCATGGCGGATGGAGCACGTTTGGGAGTGCGCAGCATGGGGGATGCAGCACGATGGGGAGTGCGGAGTATGGCGGATGGAGCACGTTTGGGAGTGCGCAGCATGGCGGATGGACCACGTTTGGAAGTGCGCAGCATGGCGGATGGAGCACCTTTTGGGAGTGCGCAGCATGGGAGATGGAGCACGATGGGGGGTGCGCAGCATAGGGGATGGAGCACGATGGGGAGTGCGCTGCATGGGGGATGGAGCACGATGGGGAGTGCGCAGTATGGCGGATGGAGCACGTTTGGGAGTGTGCAGCATGGCGGATGGAGCACGTTTGGGAGTGCGCAGCATGGCGGATGGAGCACGTTTGGGAGTGCGCAGCATGGCGGATGGAGCACGTTTGGGAATGGGCAGCATGGCGGATGGAGCACGTTTGGGAGTGCGCAGGATGGGAGATGGAGCACGATGGGGGGTGTGCAGCATAGGGGATGGAGCACGTTTGGGAGTGTGCAGCATGGCGGATGGAGCACGTTTGGGAGTGCGCAGCATGGGAGATGGAGCACGATGGGGAGTGCGCAGCATGGCGGATGGAGCACGTTTGGGAGTGCGCAACATGGGGGATGGAGCACGATGGGGAGTGCGCAGCATGGCGGATGGAGCACGTTTGGGAGTGCGCAGCATGGCGGATGGAGCACGTTTGGGAGTGCGCAGGATGGGAGATGGAGCACGATGGGGGGTGCACAGCATAGGGGATGGAGCACGTTTGGGAGTGCGCAGCATGGTGGATGGAGCACGTTTGGGAGTGCGCAGCATGGGAGATGGAGCACGATGGGGAGTGCGCAGCATGGTGGATGAAGCACGTTTGGGAGTGCTCAGCATGGGGGATGGAGCACGATGGGGAGTGCGCAGCATGGTGGATGGAGCACGTTTGGGAGTGCGCAGCATGGTGGATGGAGCACGTTTGGGAGTGCGCAGCATGGCGGATGGAGCACGTTTGGGAGTGCGCAGGATGGGAGATGGAGCACGATGGGGGGTGCACTGCATAGGGGATGGAGCACGATAGGGAGTGCGCTGCATGGGGGATGGAGCACGATGGGATGTGCACACCTCCCCCCAACACACACACACGCGCGTGCGCACAGCACAACACACCACACACACACACTGGGAACCACAAACAACTGCCCTACACAGACAACGCTGCACACACAAATATACGCACATATCGCACAACACACACATTGCACAAAACATACCTCCCCCCAAAACACACCACACACACACAAACCGCGCAACACACACAACGCTACACACACACAGCGCTCCACAAACAATGCAACACACAAACAACACCGCTCTCACCCCCCATCACACCCAGACAACACCCAGAACATGTACAGCGCCTACACAAACACTTGGTAACTACACACAACAACATCTATATATATATATATATAAGAAAAATCATACATGAACTACACAATACGTAAATTCTAGAATACCCGATGCGTAGAATCGGGCCACCTTCTAGTATTTTATAAATGTGTATGGGCGCTCTAAATAAAAGACTGCAAAAAACCTTTTTCTTCTCTTTTCATTGGTGCTACAGGGTCACCTATGATAGTGGAAATTTTTAAACGCCCTCCCAAAAATGTTTCGCTCCATATAGTGTTGATAAGTTATATTTACCCCAAAAGGGTACAATTGACAATTATAACTTATCCCTCAAAACAATAATCTTTCATATAGGTATGTAGAAGGAAAAAAATGTGAAAATGAAAAATGAAGAAAAAAAAGAAAAAGACGGAGGTTTATCAGAATAAATGTATAATCTTATAAAAGGGAAGAAAATATTTAATATCTTGTAGTGGTATATATACATTACCATAACCCCTGTATCCTTCATTTAGGAAAGCAGTAAAAATTAACATTGGATTTTTACCTTTTTTTTAAGAAAGTGGATTGAGGACAAGGCAAATCTTTTGCAGATACAGAACAGAGACATATGTAAAAGTAAATTAAATCAACCTGCTATAATACTGTCTATAGTTCCCTCTCTCTTCAAATAAATGGTATCGTATAGCCTTGCTTATAATCTCCGCATAACATTTATGTGAGAGCATAAAACACAACACAGCTGTAAGTAAAACAATATGCGTGTTTCCGAAGGAACACAGAGACATCTTGCCAATAAGGGTATATTCTCAACAAATGAAAGATGACCTGAAATTGACTCAGTGGGACAGGAGAGGCCTGATGAGCGAGCAGGAAAAAATGGGAAAAGGCTGTTGCAACAGAAGCAATTATATGATGGATTTTAGCTTGCAAAAGTTCATCTTTTGATATCGAGAAAAAACACATTGTTGCAATATTGTACCGACGCCAGGACAAGATTATACCGAGGATTTAACATTTCAGACGGAATCCTGTAGAATATTTTCTTTATAATTTGCGCATACCGAATTTTCCACATTAAAAGGAAATATGAACGGATCATTCACCGTGCACAGTGAAACAAAAAATGATTTGGAAAATGAATGCTTGGGGGAGATGTAGCGTCATCTGGGCTATAACATAGCATGATGAATGGACGCCTGGAGAGCTCAATTGCTGGTCTGCTTCACGGGAAGGAGCTTAAAGTAAATTCTTCTGCAGCGCTGCTGACTTGTGTGTTGACTGCAAATCTACGCTCCAATTTACTATGCATGCAGGTTCTCTAAGTACCGTCCCCAGTAAACCAGAATTTCATATTTATGCTATATACCGAAGCTATATACTGAATCTGCATTTTACAGCTTGCAAAATAATTTAGATGCCTGCAAAGTCTCAATGTCTAATATACTTTTTGACATATGATGTTTGTAATGGCAGCCAGACAAGTATATGCCCGGGTTCTTGTTGAACTTCACAGCTGGAAATATTTGCAGGAAATAGGAAGAACAGCTTTGCATTTTTATGTAGGAAAGAAAAGACATACCAATTTATTCAGCAAAAAGTACACGTTTTATTTCCATTTTAGCCCGTTTACCCTTTTATTCCAAGCCCTGTACACTCAGTAATGAATACGTGGTCTGAAAACGCTTTATGATGCATGATGTACATTTTCAGCAAGGCCTCAGTTATGATTTTTATGAATACATGTGTAGCAGTAAACTGAAAATCTACTTGAAATGCAACATCATACTTACGATTAGAATACCAAATCAGGGAATATTTCAGGCAGTTACCCAATGCCGTCTTGCGCCACTCACCTCCACATTGGAAGTGAACGTTGCCAGTGATGTTACATCCCCACACATTGGGTATTTAGCTTGTGTCCAGTTTCCATGAACAGGGAACTTGCATGATACCTTCCAATCGTACACACGTCTCGACAAGTGCGTGGGGTTGTAACATTATTTACCACGACCTGACGATCGCACACACGTCTCGGCAAGTGTGTGGGATCGCAATATTATTTACCATGACCTATGGATCGTACACATATCTCGGCAAGTGTGTGGGATCGTAATATCATTTACAATGAGCCGCTGATTATACACACATCTCGGCAAGTGTGCAAGGTAGTAACATTATTATTTACTAAGACCCGTCGATCGTACATATGTCTCGGCAAGTATGTGGGGTCGTAACATTATTTATCATGACTTATGGATCGTACACATGTTTCAGCAAGTGTGTGGGATCATAACATTATTAAAGGGAACCTGACACCAGTTTTTTTCAGTATTGAACCAAAAGTATCACCTTCTGCAGCTCCTGGGCTGCATTCTATGAAGGTGCACCTTGTACCTGACTTCCCTTGCAGACCCCAGAAATAACATTATAAAATCTGACAGCAACGTATGCAAATGACCTGTTCTGGTCAGATGGGCGTGCTCTTTTGCGACTCCTGTTTTCCCTCCTGCCACTGTTTGTGACTCGCCCACCCCAGGGCCTTAAGTGACTCGGTGTTGGGACGGACTAGTCCGGGGTAGTCAGCGGTGGCGGGGCCCGATTCCGTGACCCTGGCGGAGTCAATACAAAATGTGGCAGTATGGGGAGGTGATGATGATAAAGTTTCTATATGATTCGTGACGCCACCTGTGGTATTTTGCAGCTATGGAGCCGCAGCTGCTGGAAGGGACCTCCGGGGCTGGTGTTATGGCAGCTGAGGTGTTTCTTGCTCTCCACAGGTAGAGCGGGTACCCCAATGCAACCTTTGGTGCTTGGTAAAGTCTATGGTGTTTGTGGACGAGGTGCAGGGTCGACAGGGTGGTATAAAGGAACAGACAGACAGTAATCTCTTTTACCTTCTCCTTTACTTGTCCTTAACAACCAGTGAAGTCCTGGGAGCCTGTTACAGGTGGTAATGGTGGTCCGGTGGCCTGGAAGCAGTCAGGGGACTCACACTGGCCAGGTGAGTAATGAGGCCTGCTCCCTACGCTCTGTCTGGGTAAACGGGGTCCCACTGTTTCAGCAATTCTGGGACCCGTTCTGTTGCTCTGAGGTAATTTGTTACCTCTCCCGTATGGCGGGCTGCGTGGACTGTCAAAGGTGCTGTTCTTTCTATCTGGGCTCCTAGTCCTGGCTCTACAGCTGCACCTCCGGGTGCGGGGTGGACAGAGACCTGCAGTCCTCTTGTCCTCCGGATGCGACCACCGGTACTCGAGTACTCGAGTGGCCCTGAACTCCGGTATTCAGTTTTTTTAGCTACGACATCGGGGTGAGCTGGCTGCGCTCCACTCCCAATGTTCTTCTCCTCTTTGCCTCTCTGTGGATGTGTTTTCCTGGGCTGAGCGATCCAGCTCAGCTCCCAGCTCATACACCACACTACTTGAGTCCTTGTCTCTCTGAACTCTCCTCACAGACTAACTAACTCCTCCCCCAGGTCAGAGCTTAAGGGATCCTCCCTGGAACTCCAGGTTTAGAGCTCCCTCTGCTGGCCTGGGAGAGAAACTGTGTTGAATGATGGTACTTACTGGCCAATGGATTTCCACAACTACCTCCAGGCTCAGCATTAACCCTTTTGAGGACGGCAACACTGCCGTGGCAACCAGACCGCTGGGGCGCCACATTTGCCGTCCTCCTTTGATCATTGACACGTCTGACGCCTCCATACTACTGGGCTGGGCTGAATCTCGCGCCTGCGCAGTTATTCCCAGCTCACGCAGGTTCACTTCTCTCTGCCCCTTTGTGGGCAGAGCCGAAAACATAGGTGAGCTTTCTCACAATCTCGAGTCTGTGCAGAGAGCTCACGAGCTCGCACAACAGCACCTATGGTTTTGGCTCTGCCCACAATGGGGCAGAGCGAAATACGCCTGCGTGAGCCAGGAATGACAGCACAGGCGCGAGATCCAACCCCGCTATGTGGATGATGACGGAGGCGTCAATCATCAAAGGAGGATGGCAAACATTGGCAGCAGGGGGGACAGAAGCCGAAAAAGAGCACACCCATCCGACCAGAACAGGTCATTTGCATACGTGGTGGTCAGATTTTATAAAGTTATTTTTGGGTCTGCAAGGGGAGTCAGGGAACAAGGTGCACCTTCATGGAATGCAGCCCAGGAGCTGCAGAAGGTGATACTTTTGGTTCAATACTGAAAAAACTGGTGGCAGGTTCCCTTTAAAAATTCACCTTCAGTATAAAACACTTTTGACTACATAAAGTAAATTATATCAGCATTCCTTAGTGTATTTGAGAACAGTCCCATGCACCCTAAAGAGAGCTCCATGCAATCTTCCACACAGGAGAAGAAGCAAGCAATGTCCAAGGGTCCCAAAGGTCTTTTATTTTATTCATTCGCTCTAAGTTATTGAAAAAACATTAGCAATACAATGAAGAGATATTTCGCTTATGTGGACATTATCTTTCAAGACTTTCTGGGAAGTTTCTTCAGACCTCATTTACTTAATTTTGGCTGTCATTATGGTTTACTTTAACGTTGTTGCCTAGATTTTGTACGCATCCTGATTCCTACATTTTCCTATTTTTAGGACCTAACAAAAATCCCTAAAAAATATATATGTTATATTAGATATTGCTGATAGGCCCCTAAAAAATAAATTATAAAATAGAACCCAAAAATGGTTAAAACTGGTACAAGAAAAGATAAGGTGGGTAAATACAGCAGAGAATCAAGGGAAAAGAAATAAGATATCTGTTTATAGACCTTCCACTGAAAAAGTCTGTAATAGCCCAAGGGATGACACTACTTACCCGTGGAGGTTGGCACCATAAAGGGCAACGCAAGTGATAACACACCCCTGCAGCCGCTTGCTTCCAGTCATCGGTGTAATGTATAGAGCTGTTACAGTCACTGCTCATTACATAGTGAGCACGCTATAGTAACTGCCTGGAACACTGATTCAGTAACGCCCGTACCGGCATCCCCACGCTGTCCTGCCCCCCATCCTGGCTGGGACGCTAGCAGTTTCTCCTTCCCAGCTGCCCAACAGTGACTGCACCGTCCTCAGTCCCTGCTGCTGTCTCCCAGGGGCTGACCATGCCATACATGCCTCCTAGACATGTCCTTACAGTGTGCAAGTGGACACGCCCCTTTTCTTAAAGCGCCAGGACGCCCTGACCCGGACGTGCCTCTCAGCATGGCTGAGAGGCATCATGAAATTTAAGGTACCTTCCCCTTAAGAGAAGTGGCTGGGCAAGGAGTCCTATACATTGCTAGTTTTCAGGTCACTTTCTACTGCTGCTGTTGTGTTACTGTACTGTGTGCTGTTGCTGATTCCAATCTGTATTTCAGTGCATGACAAGTCCGTTGCTGCACATATCCACACAAGCCGCTTCCACAATATCTCCTGCTGATGCCACAACTATCCACACTGGCAGCTTCAAAAATATCCGCTGCTGCAAGTATCCATACTGGCCAATGCTACTGCATCTATACAGGCTGGCTGAATCCACAATACCGACTGCTGCTGCTATAAGAGACTGTGTACATTTATATCTGTGGCGCCAGCCTGCCGAGGTTCCACTGATCTACTGGGGCTGGCCTCCGTTGGGTACCTACCTGCATGAGTGTCTATCGCCACTTCCGGTGGCTTCAGTGAAGCCTCGGTAGCCATTCCAGTTTGCTCCTCCAGGCCAGTCATCGGTACCTTCTGTCCAGTGGATCCTTATTTTTGAAAGAAAAGCACATTTATTTTCAATGAAGCTAACATGAAATTAAAAAGAAATACACTCTATACATTGTTAATGTGGTAAATGACTGTTCTAGCTGCAAACGTCTGGTTTTGAATGCAATATCTACATAGGTGTAAAGAGGCCCATTTCCAACAACCACCACTCCAGTGTTCTTATGGTATATTGTGTTTGCTAACTGTGTTAAAAGGCTAATGGATGTTTAAAAATCCCTTGAAAACCCTTGTGCCAGTATGTTAGCATAGCTGAAAACAGTTTTGCTGATTACAGAAGCTATAAAACTGACCTTCCTTTGAGCTAGTTGTAATACTATTGTATGTACTGAGGATTTCGATTGCGTTAGGGCAATGACAACCAGAGACGAGTTCTTGGTGCAAAAGACGTTTTATAATATGTAACCGCAATATGTGCACAGAACAGAATATACACAATAATATGTAACCGCAATATGTAAACAAAACAAAATATACACAGTAATATGTAACCGCAATATGTACACAGAACAGAATATACACAGTGGAACATAAACACAGTAAATACCTGCCGGGTACAGAGCAAAGGGGAATTCCCGGGGCCGCGCACCGGACTCCCCCAGGGAGACCACCAGGAGCGAACCCCTATACAGGGGCTGTCTGGCAATCACCCCAGAAGGCCTAAATGCGCAGCAGCTGGGACACGAAAGGGCAACAGGTAGAGTCCAAAAAATGTCCATACGTGATGTGAGTCCTAGGGTGGATATGAACATAAGGGACCGGGCAGAAGTGCAGACCAGAGATGGCAGACAGAGTCCGAGCACAGTTGGATGAGAGGTGAAGTCCAGAGCTGGTGTCAGGTGTTTCAATCGGATCCAAACAGCAATCAGGAGATGAGAGCAGCAGGGCAGGAGTACAAAGGAAGCAGTATACTCAGGCAACTAGACTAAGCTTAGGGGCGGCTTTTAAACAGATGGACAGAAAGTAGGGCAACAGAACAGAAAACTCCATGTTAACAAAGGGCAAGATCCTTCAAAAGAAAACTGGAAATCCCGGAACTCTGACACTAGTTGAGAATCTGAAGCATTACATTTGTTGGTTCCATTAAACTCTCAAAATGGCTAGAAAAAGAGAACTTTCATGTGAAACTCGACATTCTATTCTTGTTCTTCAAAATAAAGGATATTCCATACGAGAAATTGCCAAGAAACTGAAGATTTTTTATAACAGTGTGCACTACTCCCTTCGGTGGAGAGCACAAACAGGCTCTAACCAGAGTAGAAAAAGAAGTGGGAGGCCCCGCTGCACAACTGAGCAACAGACAAGTACAATAGAGTCTCTAATTTGAGAATTTGACACCTCACAGGTCCTCAACTTGCAGCTTCTTTAAAAAGTACCCGGAAAATGCCAGTATCAATGTCTACAGTGAAGAGGTGACTCCAGGATGTTGGCCTTCAGGGCAGAGTGACAAAAAAAAGCCATATCTGAGACTGGCTAAGAAAAGGCAAAAATAAAAATAGGCAAAAGGACTTGGACATTGGGCAGAGGAAGATTGTATGGAAAGTGTTATGGCCAAACGAATCAAAGTTTGAGATGTTTGAATCACACAGAAGAACATTTGTGAGACGCAGAACTACTGAAAAGATGCTGGGAGAGTGCCTGCCACTATCTGTCAAGGATGGTGGAGGTAATGTGATGGTCTGGGGTTTCTTTGGTATTGGTAAAGTGGGAGACTAGTACAATGTAAAAGGGATTTTGAATAAGGAAGGTTATCACTCTATTTTGTAACACCATGCCATACCCTGTGGACAGCGCTTGATTGGAGCCAATTTCATCCTACAACAGGACAATGACCCAAAGCACACCTCCAAATTATGGATGAACTATTTAGGGAAGAAGCAAGCAGCTGGTGACGAAAGCAAAGTCTGAAGGAGAAAATTATTATTTCAAGTAAAAATCATTATTTCTAACCTCGTTAATGTCTGGCTATATTTTCTATTCATTATGCAAGTCATCTGATAAATAAAAGTATGATTTTTCAAGCAAAAGTCAAAATTGTCTAGGTGACCCCAAACTTTTGAACTGTAGTGGATGTGTGTATATATACAGTATACATATATATATATATATATATATATATATATATACATTTTTCAGAGCAGCACCAAGCGTTTATAATCGGGTGCAAAAATCCTACACAAACAGCATCCTACCATCCATTCAATATATTAAAAAAATCAGAAGGCAGCACTCCATTTTTCTTCAGGTTTGTCTTTCTTTTTTGGCCCATTACACAGGACGTTTTGTTATTTAACTGACCTTTCTCCAACACTGTGTTATAATAGGCTCAACTGGTGGAATATATTCATGAAGGCACAGGTCAGGAAGGACACATGGACCATGGAATTGGCATAGCTAGTTGGAAGGCACATGGAATGGCAAAGACTTGGACAACAGTTATGCTGGTCAACAGACAAACATGCGAGGCAGGACAAACTGGAAGCTACAAAACAAAGAGAGCAGAAGAAGAGGAAAATAACAGGTCTGAAGTTGCATAGTGATGTAGGAAGCATTGCAATGCGAAAAGACTCTAATAACGGTTTTTCATGCTTTCAAAAAATGATGGGCTAACCAGAGCAGATGCAAGTTATAGATTCCACAGCAGAATGTAATATAATGAGAAAAGTTTATAATAGTAGTTTATGATGCTTACAGCAGACGTTGTGTTAGCTAGCATTTGATGCCCAGACTCTAATAATAGTTTAACAGTTTGTGATGCTTACAGCAAATGATGTGTTAACCAGCAGTAGACACAAATAATAGTAATCACAGACATTTGTGGAGATGAAGGCACACAAGAAACAGGATGGTGGCAATTTCCAGACAGCAACTGGACACATTACAGAATTAACTTTCCTACACAGGCCTTTAACACTAGAAGTCCCAGAGAGGGGTCATTTGATATTTCTACCTTTGGAACCCTATGGAGCTCGAAATTCCTGGGACTTCTAGTGTTAAAGGCCTTAAGAGATTGTATCATTGAAGAACAAGTGGCCATTTTTATGACCTGTCGTGGAGAACAGAAAAGGGCAATGGCCTTATGGGAAGGGAGCAGAGCAAAACTGCAGATAATGTTCCCAGAGGCCACAAACAACCCCTTTAATTATTGATCGTGATCAATTTTATCAAGATATGACTTATGGGATGATGAAACAAAATAAAGTTAGCAGTGTAAGTTATCTATGGTTCAATACAACAGAATGAGTTAAATTTAGTGCAATTTATGACCTACAATTTGTTATTTTTACATAAATTGGAAATTCAGATTAAGTCTCAGGAGAATGTATCGACTGATAAATGAGAAGGGCAGTGATCAGGGGAATTAGACTAATGTGCTAATATTCTGTTCATCCAATGACTTGTGGTGCAAGAAATGTAATGTAAATGATATAAATTACAGTACACAGCATGACTTGTATTACATTTAAGAAATGTGCTAGGTCTCTTTATCTTGAGTCTGGCAGTTTTGCAAGCATAAAATATATGATAGATGAGGTGAAGAAAATAGCAAAAGCAGAACTGAAGATGGATCTGATATTTTGCTAGGTGACCAATTAAGCCGCCAGGTGCAAGTGAAAGAATCAATGCATCAGCAGACTGTTAGTTAAAAGCTTGAAAATAAAAAAAATAAAAACAGTCAAAAGTTAAAGGGCAGTAGAGTGTTATAGGAGTGAAAACATGGACATGTGCTATAGATTATGTTGAGACGTTTGCCAATTTCTTCTTTTCTTTATAAGAAAGTCAAGTAGGTACTAGAGTGGGAGATAGTGCGCACAATGTAGGTCAAAACCATAATCTGTAAAACATTCTTCGTTTTCAACTCACCTATAAATGACTTGTACTGCTTGACACTGACTAGCCGAAATATATTGGGAATAAGATATAAAAAATGTTTTAGGCATGATACCAACTATAAACTTAAAAAAAATAGTAAGCAAAACTTACGCTGTTTGTAGCTCATGAAACATCCTCCAGAATTCCTCTCCTTTACCATATTTGTAGCATCGACATGAAGACGGAAAGCAAACACATCACTGTGGCAGGCATGAAATCCTTCTTCACTTCCAATCTTCCCACATTTTGTGCAGATGACCTCATGAAACAAGACTAAGTATAGCGTAGCCGGGTAGTAGATATCCAAGGAAGTATTTTATTATACTCCCAGCAACAAGGTGATAAAATTCCAATATAAAACAATAAGAATAGAAATGCAGCACGTCATTCCTAGCCTGTTCCTTGGTTTCGCCTGACGGCTTCTTCTTGGGGTGAATGAACATGCTCCCTGACCTATAACACTAAAGACCGCTTTACACGCTGGGATCTCGCTAGCGAGATCGCTAGAGTGCGTACCCGCCCCCAAAGTTTGTGCGTGACGAGCAAATCGCTGCCCGTGGCGCACAAAATCGCGCGGACCCATCACACTACTTACCTGCTTAGCGACGTCACTGTGACTGGTGAACCGACTCCTTTCTAAGGGGGCGGTTCGTTCGGCGTCACAGCAACGTCACTAAGTGGCCACCCAATCGAAGCGGAGGGGCGGAGATGAGCGTGACGACCATCCTGCCCACCTCCTTGCTTCCTCATTGCCGGCGGCTGCAGGTAATGTGAGGTTCCTCGTTCCTGCGGTGTCACACATAGCGATGTGTGCTGCCTGAGGAACGACGAACAACATCGTACCTGCAGCAGCAATGATAATTGGGAATAGGGGAGCATGTCAACGATTAGCGATTTTGCACGTGTTTGCGACGATTTTCAATTGCATGTAGGTGTCACACGCAACGACATCGCTAACGCGGCCAGATGTGCATCACGAATTCCGTGACCCCCAACGACATTGCTTTAGCAAGGTCGCAGCGTGTAAAGCGGCCTTTACAGTCATGTCTGAAAGTGTTAGCACCCTTAAAATAGTCCCACAAAATGAAGCTCCTGATGAAGTAAGAAGCAATCTGCACCTAGCCTAACAGAGTTTTTTCCAGGGTCCAAACAAGGGAATACAATGAATGCTACAAACATACTCTTTCACACAGATATGGTTCATTGAACACTTTGGGTACATACAGTTCTGAAGTTGCCCCTAAATGTCTTGTAAATCCACATTTAGCCTGTCTTCTGTTACATTTACGGTGTATAAATCAGTGCACACCCATGTGTCAGATATAAGGGAACATAAATATTTTTATAACAAATCATTTATTTACTTAAATAAATGTACTTTAGACTAAAAATAATTTTTGCTTATGGGTTTCATAACAAAATTTGCACCGTTTTGCTTTTGTTGACTCTTTCTTTTCTGCACATTCAACCTTTATATAATCAGCGGGCATAAATCAGCTGAGGAACTCCTAAAAAGACAAATAGCAAAGTTACAAACCATTCTGTTACTATCAGAACAAACTCACTGATGGATTCTCAGGTGGAGATGTCAACCACTTGCTTGGATTTTGTGCAAAGGATAAATTATTTTTACTATTGGTTTGCAAATTTTACACCATTTGACTTTTACAGGTTCTTTCTTTCCTGGCACATTCAACTTTAATGTAATCCGTGACTATAACATAACTAAGAAAAGCTTACAAAAAGACAGATAAAGAAGAGTTAAGGTGGCTTTACACGCTACGAGATCGCTAAAGCAATCTCGTAGGGGGTCACGGAATTTGTGACGCACATCTGGCTGCTTTAGCGATGTTGTTGTGTGTGACACCTATGAGCGATTTTGAATCGTCGCAAAAACGTTCAAAATCGCTCATCGGTGACATCCCCCCTCTTCCCAATTATCGTTCCTGCTGCAGTAACGATGTTGTTTGTCTTTCCTGCGGCAGCACACATCACTATGTGTGACGCCGCTGGAACGACAAACATCTCCTTACCTGCGTCCACCGGAAAAGGAGGAAGGAAGGAGGTGGGCGGCATGTTCTGGCCGCTCATCTCCGCCCCTCCTTTTCTATTGGGCGGCGGTTCAGTGACGCTGCTGTGACGTCGCTGTGACGCTGAACGAACCACCCCCTTAGAAAGTAGGCGGTTCGCGGATCACAGCGACGTCGCAGGCAGGCATGTGCGTGTGACGCTGCCGTAGCGATAATGTTCGCTACGGCAGCGATCACCACATATCGTGCCACCGACTGGGGCAGATGCTATCGCACGCGACATCGCTAGCCGATGCTAGCGATGTCGCAGCGTGTAAAGCAGCCTTTACACATTTTCCTGGGTTAAACTTCTAGAACAAGCTCATTTGCAGGTTCTAAGATAAAGAGGTCGGCCATTTATTCGTCAGTGCAGCTTTCCTCACAAACTGTCCATACAATGGCTGCTGGTGGAGGAGCAGTGACCAGACCGGTCCATCAGCCTCCTCCAAATATGAAACATCTCACATGAGAAAGTTGATTTTTTTTGTTGGAGGAGGCTGATGGACAAGTCTGGTCACATGTTTTTCCACCATCTGTCACATGTTGTTTGGCTCTAAACTCACCGAGTGTCATGACGGTATCAGACGCTTTCAGACTACAGACTCTGACACTATACATTATGCTATAATAATAAATAATAATAATAATAATGCTTTCTCTGGTGCTTCTGAGTTGCACAGGCAGGCTTTGGTGTCGACCAGCTGTGTGCTCATTAGTGACTTAATTTCTCCTAGCCACCTTTTGGATCACATGTTGTGAGAGACCTATAACAGTTGCTCCCTGACTTTTTAAGATGGAGGAATCTGTCTCGCCATGCCGACTATAGCTTTTGCTAAATCGGTCCATGTGCTGTTGTGTTCCAGTTATTAATGATTTACTGCATGTTGCTTAGTGTGTTGTGGAACTTTTCTCGTTGTCTGGTTATTTCCTCCCTGCTCTTTATTTTCCTCCTTATCATTTGTTGTCTGATTACTCTGTGTGAGTGTGCTGCATGCTAGAGGTATGGTTTTCACAGTTTGTCCATATCTGTGGGTTCTAGCACTCCTGTCCCGATCCTCCCCTGGGGTGGAGTAGAGGGGGTATTAGATCAAGGCTGGCCAGGAGCAAGGCAAGAAAGATGTCCCAGTCACCGTTACTATGAGATGTATCGAGAGGGACAGCTAGGACCCCCTAGCCTGCGGGTTAGTCTAGGAGTCCCGGTCCCCTGTTATACTCTCACACCCCGTGACATCAGCAGCCACTGTATGGACAGAAGTGCTGATCAGTGTGTGAGGAAAACTGCACTAACAAGAAAGTGGCTAACTGCTTTAACTGGGAATCCACCAGTGAGTTGGTTCTAAGGGGCACTTTGCACACTACGATATCGCAAGCCGATGCTTGCGATGCCGAGCGCGATAGTCCCCGCCCCCGTCACAGCTGCGATATCATGGTGATAGTTGGCGTAGCAAACATTAACGCTATGCCAGCTTCACATGCACTCACCTGCCCTGCGACGTCGCTCTGGCCGGCGACCCGCCTCCTTATTAAGGGGGCGGGTCGTACGGCGTCATAGCGACGTCACATGGCAGGTGGCCAATAGGAGTGGAGGGGCGGAGATGAGTGGGATGTAAAGATCCCGCCCACCTCCTTCCTTCCGCATAGCTGGCGCGAGCCGCAGGATGCAGGTAGGAGATGTTCTTTGCTCCTGCGGCTTCACACACAGCGATGTGTGATGCCACTGGAACGAGGAACAACATCGTAACATCGGTCATTTCCAAATTATGGAAATGACCGACGCTACACCGATGATACGATTATGACGATTTTGCGCTCGTTAATCGTATCAAAAAGGCTTTACACACTACGATATCGCCTGCGACGCCGGATGTGCGTCACTTTCAATTTGACCCCACCGACATCGCACCTGCGATGTCGTAGTTAACCTGGGAAAATTTGTAACCCTTTTTTCAGTCTATTTCTAAGCTATTCTCAGCTGTTTTATGGCCACGGATTACATTAAAAAGATTGTCCACTACTTTTACATTGATGGCCTATCCTTAGGATATGTGTAGCGCCCATCCCCACCAGGTCCCGTGGGGGGCGCTCTTCCTTTCACCTGCCCAGCTCCAGTGTGGCACCCACGCGCACTCCCGCTTACAGCCTCTGGCAGCGGCCCTCCTCTTACCTGTCCCACGGCTCTGCAGGCTCTGCTCCTGATTCGGGTTTTGCTGGGGTCCTCTCTCACTCCCGGGCTGTGCGTTCTGCTCTGGGGTCTGCTGCAGCTTCTTCCTGATTGCAGGTCACACACAGGTCTGCAGTAAGTGATCTTAGGTTTCACACGAGGTCACGTCCGCTTTCTTAAAGGGATTGCATACCAGTGATCTTAGAGGTCACCTGTTAACTAAAAGGTATATAAGTTCACCTTCCATGACAGAAGGTTATAGTGCTTATAGTGCGTTGCTAGTACTCAGGCCCCTGTGTGCTATTGTTTTGCGTCATTGCACCTGCTGCCCATTCCTAATTTTTATCTCGTTCTAGTGCCATACCTGCTGTGGATGCCACACCTGTGCCACACTTGTACCATACCTGTGCCATACCTGCGGTGGATGCCACACTTGTGCCATTGTGGCGCCCTGGCCTAGCCAGGTCGTCACAGATAACATACAAACACCCCCCCCCACCCCCATTAGACAGGGACACCAGCCAAACAAAAATCCTTGTTGCCTCCCTCCAGTGTCTGATGTCCACACCAGGTGGGGCGGAGCCAAGCGGTTGGCCCCACCCACCGAGGAGTTCACAGGCCTGGAGGCGGGAAAAGTGACAGAACAGTGTAGGAGTTTGAAGTGAGAGGAGTAAGCACTTGGGTGTCTGGGTCTGTGGCCCAGGCACTGACAGCAAGGTTGTCAGAAAGTGGTGGCCGTCTGCAGGAATGGTGGAGCAACGCGGAACCGTAGGACCGGGTTCGGGAAGCGAAGTGAAGCCAGCACACACAGGCAGGGCCATCGGACCCCGACTAGGCTAGGAGCCGCCGTCAATGGTAAGATCCGAATGTGACTGGAACCCCAGGGGTTTCACAACAGCAAAAGTCCCGATTGAAGGCAACAGCCCACACCGTGAGGGTATACAGCTACCGCCTAAGGCTAGAGACCCAAAGGCCAGCGCCTGCGGGCAAACGGGCTCCTCCAGTACCCATACACCGGGGAGCGGACTACTGTTGGGAATCCATAGTAGTCAGAAGGAGAACATCAAGGTGCAGGAAAAGACAGCTGCCATCACCTGTCCGGGGAGAAACACTGCAGCCGGCTGCGGGACCCGTCCATCCAGCCGTTTGGTTTACCGAGGACTTTGTACCTTTCTTGCTGAGTGAGTACACCCGTGCCATCTGGCACCGCGCCACGCTGTCCCTGCAACCCTGCACCTCGCCAACCCTGCCTCCCCGTCACAACATCACCGGGCCCCGGGACCACCGACCCCTACCCACGGAGGGGGAAAACAACATCCCAGCTGCTCCTTACCATCGCTCCCGGGATCCCCGTCATCAGCAGCGGTGGTGCCTATCTTCACCACGACCCGTGGGTGGCGTCACGGACTAAATCCCTTAAACCAACCACCCCTTTCACTCACGGGCGAGGAGCGCTGCTCGAGTCCCCGGATCCGGCCCACCGCTCGAGCCACCGAGCAGCAGCAGCAGCCGCAGCAGCACCGGACCCGAGCATTAGCGAGAGCGCAGCAGCGACGGCGTCCTCCCCGCCCGCGACACCATACCTGTGGTGGACACCCCACCTGTGCCATACCCATGCCATACCTACTGTGGAACCCGCACTTGTGTCATACCTGCTGTGATGTCATCCCTGTTGTGCCTCATTAGGAAACACCAGCATCGGACGTCTAAGAGACTGTACCTGGCCTTAAGAGACTTTCGCCTCCGGTCCCTGGCTGCCGTGCATTTAGGTCCTTTGGGGGACGCACCACACAGTCCCTGCATAGTGGTTTGCTGCTGGTTGCTTCCTCAAGGGAGTCCGTTAGATGGTCCAGTGGGTCCACCCCCGGACGCTCGCCGCCCCTCGGTGAGCGTAAAAGTATGTCTTCAATTTCTGATCGGGCAGAGTCCGACACCCGACACCCTTGCTGATCAAATGTTCTTGGGGCTGGCAGCAGGCAGCCAGACATGCTCAGTTCCAGAGCTGCCCCGTCTTCTGATAGCGGCCGTGGCCAGGTACTGCACATCCACCTCCTATTGATTTGAATAGGAGGTGAATGTGCATTACTTGGCCATGGCCACTGCAGCCACCGCCGGGACCAAGAACAGTTAATCGGTGGGGGTGTCGGACCCCGGCTGATCAGATATCAATTACCTATCCTAAGGATGGACCTAGGTCTTTTGTTCAACCTATGTTACTAGGTAAGATACACTTAGGCCTCATTTAGACTCTGTTTTTCTGTTACAAGTTTTATCCCTGCTCTCCAACTATAGAGGACATATCTATTATAACCTTAATCCATGGAGTTGTTCACATGTCCGTGAGCATTTGGCCTAAAAAAAAAAAAAACAAAAGAAAACAGGACATATCCATTTTTTATCTCATCCATGGATCATAATCAATTGTATATGTCTATGGGTCTATGAAAATAATAGAGTACATCATGGATGCCATAAATGAAATCTCACTGAGGCTGGATTATGCAAGAGATTATTAGAATTTTCCATCTTTATGCTATATATATATATATATATATATATATATATATATATATATATATATAAAACTATCACCCTACCATTACTAATGTTTTTATTGGATTTTCAAATTTTAACATTGGTGGACCATAGCTACAGTATTATACCAGTTTATACAGTTATTCAGGTGCTTGGTATGTGTCTCTATTGCGGCCTAGTGAAAGCCCTAGAGTAGTTAACATGGTATCCTCATGTTTGTTAATGTGTATAATGTGATGCCCCTGAACTATTCAGGGCATCACAGGGTACTGCACTTCCTGCTCTTTGGTGCAGTATTCAATCCCTCATGGTTCGGGATTCCCAACCTGTGGTACTGACTCCATCAGTATCTAAAATCCCAACCACACCTCACACCACACCCTGTCAGGCACACCAGTGGGCTGCTGAGCTGGAATAGGGCCACCCTCCTAGGGATCAGGCAGAGTGGTGGGAGGTGACAGAACAGTCGGCTCCAGGGGAGCAAAGAGAGAGGAAGCTGGAGGTTGGAGCTCCCAGGAAGAGTGAAGAGTAGCCCTCGAGCAGTGAGGAGCTAGGAGTGTGTGGCTCCCTGTTTGTGGCAGGTTGGGTCGCAGACGGGGGTCTGGGCCCGGACGAGTCGGAGACCCGGTCGCAGGGTATTGAGGCTGGGTGCCTAGACCTGGTCTTGGAGGACAGGAGGCATCTGAGACTAATAACCGGTCCGGGACCGAAAGCACGGCAGGGTACAGGACCCTAGGTCGTGGAGTAGCTTCAGGCAACCCGGCAATTAACCTGTGGAGGATAGTGACTTTATGGACTGTCCCCAAGAAGCTCAGAGATCAGGGACACTAGCGCAACGAGGGGGATAGGGCTTTCCAACCCAAGCAGCCACAGAAATCCCACGCGTGAGCCCTTGAGAACACAGCTCCACTACCACAAAGGAGGGAGCGGGGCCCAGACAGCTTTAAGCCTACAGGCCACCAGAACACTTTCAAATTGTGCACGGAGGCAGGCTCCAGATCACCCGACAGTACTACAGGGGACGGATACCCAGACAGGCTCCCCCAAGAGGGCAGCGGCACCCAGAGACTTGGTTTACCTTGTTGTCAGAGTCTGCTATGCGGTCGCACCATCACCGATACTGCCTGAGTGAGTACATGCCCCCCCTGCTTCCAACTGGCCCTGCACACCCCCGCTCCACCACCATCCAGAGTCCTGGGGCCTCCCCTAACCGTGGAGGGAACGTCATTTGCCTGCCCCACTCCATCTCCCCCAGGTACTCCCATCGGCAGCGGCGGTACTCCCAATTACTGTACATCACGGGTGGTGTCACAAACTATACCAAATCCCCTGTAAATACCTCCCTTTTTACATTTGAGTGTGGCCCCTAGCCCCCAGGTCCAGAGACCCTCAAGCCACGAGTAGCCACCACCCCCGGGTCCGAGCGGTTCGATCCGCTGCAGGGGCGGCACATAACTACCTCTGAATTTTTGATTCAGGCTCCACCTTGGATCTTATTGACAGTAATTTTACTATGCAGTGTGAGTACATGGCTTCTACCCTTGGTCATCCTATTTGAGTATCAGCAATTGATAATACTCTCATTACCAAAAGCCATGTTACTTCTAAGGTTGAGAATGTATGCATGAAAGTTGGAGTGTACTGCTCGGTCCTGTTCTCAGCTCCTAGGCTCCTGCGAACCATGGGTGGCATCACAAACTCTCACTCCCCTGTAAATAGTCCCCTTTTTATATTTGAGTTGCCGTAAGCCCCCCGGGTCCGGAGACCCTCGAGCCACAGCAGCAGACCTCGGATCCAAGCGGTTCAACCTCTGCAGGAGCGGCACATATAACATATACTAAAAACGCTGTGCACTAAGCCTCCTAAACAGCACTATGGAAAAAGCTAAAAATTGTGTCTTCCTACTCAAACGTCCACTGACATCTGAACAGTATGAATGCCAGGGAAAAGATGCAGAATATATGAATATGCCCTATTTGTAGCATATAATTAATCACAAGAACTTTAGAACTTTATAACCGGATTGGGATCACTTAAACTGATTTAATTTGCAATCATAACTACTAATCTGAATATGAAATAGTATTTCTTTTCAGCACATATTACAGTCCATTCAGAACAAGTCATTATTATCTATTAAAAGTAATGGAATACATCAAAATCTAATTTGTATGGCCTCACCTCCTAACTACTGTGCAGAATCTGGTTTTCATTATCATGTCAATCTGCCGTGACTTCTGTTCTAGAATAATTGAGTATTGCTGCAATGAATAAAGTAGGAACATTTGTCATCAAAATGCTGTTTTAGCACAAATCACGTTCCAATTCTAGAATAAATATATTGGGGTTAAAGTGCTGTCTGAACAAGTCGTTATGTCCCCGTTTGTACATTTAAAGGAATCTGTCAACAGTCTTTTGGTACCCCATCTGAGAGAATCACGATGTATCGGCAGAGACCATGATTCCAGCGATGTATGCCATTTTGATAGTCACTGTTTTATCTGCTCCAGATCTACCAGTTCTCTATATATTATTTCTGGTCATTATAAGCTTTCTACACTGCATTTCTCATCATTTTACTCCTTGAAAACTCCTTCTCTAATTTTCAGTTGTCTCTGAGCTAGTGGAGACTAGCTCATATGTTGTCTCCCATACACTGCCCACACTGCTGTATTGTTTCTACATACACTACATACACTGAACAAAACTATAAAAGTAACACTTTTGATTTTGCTCCAATTTTTCATGAGTTTAACTGAAAGATCTAAGACTTTTTCTATGTACTTAAGGCCTTTTTATCTCATATATTGTTTACCAATTTGTCTAAGGGCTCCAACACACATCCATGAAAACCACGCACGTGTGATACGGGCCGTTTTTCGGGTCCGTTTTCCGTTTTTTAGGTCCGTTTTTATGGTATGTGTGGCCAGCATGTGTATCCCGTATGCTAACCGTATGTGCGTGTGGAATGTCCGTGTGTGCGTGAGTGAAATAACTGACATGTGTGTGTGTTGTCCGTGTAAAATGTTCCGTGTGTGTGTGTGATGCACAATGTCGTTGATACATGTCGGCAGACAGCAGACAGAGTTGCGCGATGAGAATGAACTCAGGTGAACTTCACCCGACTTCATTGTCATGCTGCGGCTCTGTCTGTGTGCCGCGTACTGATTAGCGGTCACCCTTGAAGGACTCACCGGTGACCGCTAATCCCCTGACTGAATTGAGCAGCCGTCTCTCATACTTACCGTTCCCCGATCTCCGGCGCGGCGCTGCACGGCTGTTATAAAAACTTCGGCGGCTTTTACTATTTTGAAAAAACCGGCCGCTCATTAATCAATCTCATATTCCCTGCTTTACCCGCCCACCGGCGCCTGTGATTGGTTGCAGTCACACACGCCCACCACGCTGAGTGACAGCTGTCTCACTGCACCCAATCACAGCAGCCAGTGGGCGTGTCTATACTGTGCAGTAAAATAAATAAATAAATAATTAAAAAACTGGCATGCGTTCCCCCCCCATTTTAATACCAGCCAGATAAAGCCATACGGCTGAAGGCTGGTATTCTCAGGATGGGGAGCCCCACGTTATGGGGAGCCCCCCAGCCTAACAATATCAGTCAGCAGCCGCCCAGAATTGCCGCATACATTATATGCGACAGTTCTGGGACTGTACCCGGCTCTTCCCAATTTGCCCTGGTGCATTGGCAAATCGGGGTAATAAGGAGTTATTGGCAGCCCATAGCTGCCAATAAGTCCTAGATTAATCATGTCAGGCGTCTCCCCGAGATACCTTCCATGATTAATCTGTAAGTGACATTTAAAAAACACACACACCCGAAAAAATAATTTATTAGAAATAAAAAACACTAACAAAGTCCCTCATCACCAATTTATTAACCCCGACAAAGCCCTCCATGTCCGGCGTAATCCACGGACCTCCAGCGTCGCTTCCAGCTCTGCTACATGCAGGTGACAGGAGCTGCAGAATACACCGCTGCTCCTGTCAGCTCCACGCAACAAATGAGGTGAGTAGCGCGATCAGCTGAGCTGACACTGAGGTTACCCGCGGCCACCGCTGGATCCAGCGGTGGCCGCGAGTTACCTGACTGACAGCAGCTGATCGCGCTACTCACCTCATTTGTTACGTGGAGCTGACAGGAGCGGCGGTGTATTCTTCAGCTCCTGTCACCTGCATGTAGCAGAGCTGGAAGCGACGCTGGAGGTCCGTGGATTACGCCGGACATGGAGGGCTTTGTCGGGGTTAATAAATTGGTGATGAGGGACTTTGTTAGTGTTTTTTATTTCTAATAAATTATTTTTTCGGGTGTGTGTGTGTTTTTTAAATGTCACTTACAGATTAATCATGGAAGGTATCTCGGGGAGACGCCTGACATGATTAATCTAGGATTTATTGACAGCTATGGGCTGCCAATAACTCCTTATTACCCCGATTTGCCAACGCACCAGGACAAATCGGGAAGAGCCGGGTACAGTCCCAGAACTGTCGCATATAATGTATGTGGCAATTCTGGGCGGCTGCTGACTGATATTGTTAGGCTGGGGGGCTCCCCATAACGTGGGGCTCCCCATCCTGAGAATACCAGCCTTCAGCCGTATGGCTTTATCTGGCTGGTATTAAAATGGGGGGGGAACGCACGCCGTTTTTTTTAATTATTTATTTATTTATTTTACTGCACAGTATAGACACGCCCACCGGCTGCTGTGATTGGGTGCAGTGAGACAGCTGTCACTCAGCGTGGTGGGCGTGTGTGACTGCAACCAATCACAGCCGCCGGTGGGCGGGTAAAGCAGGGAATACGAGATTGATTAATGAGCGGCCGGCTTTTTCAAAATAGTAAAAGCCGCCGAAGTTTTTATAACAGCCGTGCAGCGCCGCGCCAGAGATCGGGGAACGGTAAGTATGAGAGAGGGGGGGGGACTGACCGACAGACAGCTAGAGGGACAGATAAGACAGAGAGACCGACCGACAGACATAGAGACCGACCAACGGACTGAGGGAGAGAACGAAACAGAAAAAGAAAAAAGACCGACATCACATGAAAAAAAGTACAAAACGTACAGGGAGCAAACAGAGATGCGTCCGTGTCACTCGGACGTGCGCACAGACCCATTGACTTTCATTGGGTCCGTGCTGCGTGTTGTGTGCAGAAAACGGACATGCTGCCGTGCAAAACGCACACAGGTACGGATCACGGACACGGACAAACGAACATGCATCAAAAACGCACGTGGAACTTTTATCATACAATAACATTGGTGCACGTTTGGCCGTGTCTCCAGTATACACGGAAACGGACCAAACACGCACGTGTTTCACGGATATGTGTTTCAGGCCTAAATCTGTGTTAGTGAGCCCTTCTACTTTGCCAAGATAATCCATGCCCTTCACAGACTGATTAGGCAGCATGATTATTGCACAGGTGTGCCATAGGCTGGCCATAATAAAAGGCCACTCTAAAATGAACAGTTTTATGACACAACACAATGCTATAGATCTCGCAAGTTTTGAGGGAGCTTGTAATTGGCATGCTGACTGCAAGAATATCCTCGAGAGCTGTTACTGCTGAATTTAATGATCATTTCTTTACCATAAGCCGTCTTTAAAGCCGTTTCAGAGAAATTTAGCAGTAGATCCATCTGGCCTCACAACTATAGGCCACGTGTAACCACACAAGCCCTGGACCTCAACATCCAGCACCTTCACCTCCAAAATCGTGTGTGAAAAGCCACTCTGACAGTTGATGTAACAATCGGTTTGGGTAACCAAGTATTTCTGCGCAAACTGTCAGAAACCCTCTCTGTGAAGCTCATCTTCTGCTCGTTGTCCTTATCGGGGTCTCCACCTGACTACATTTCGTTGACAGAACTGACTGGAGTGGGCAAATGCTCACATTAGGTGGTGTCTGGCACATTGTAGAAGTGTTCTCTTCACAGCTGAATCCAGGTTTTCACTTTAGAGTGCAGATGGCAGACTGCGTGTATGCGGTTGTCGCGGGCGGGGAGGAGGGTGTCAACGCTGCGCTCTCCCACTGCTCGGGTCCGGCCGCCGCTGCTCTGCGGCTGCTGCTGCTGCTCGGTGGCTTGAGCGATAGGCCGGATCCCGGGGACTCGAGCGGCGCTCCTCGCCCGTGAGTGAAAGGGGTGGATTTGTTGGTGGGGGATTTTGTTAATGTCCGTGACGCCACCCACGGTTGTGGTGATTGTGTGGACACCACCGCTGCTCTGTCTGGGGATCCCGGGAGTGGTGGTATGGAGCAGCTAGATGTTGGTTTGCCCCTCCGTGGGTAGGGGTTTTGGTAGTCCCGGGGCCCGATGATGGGGAGGTCAGGATGGTGGACAGGCGGGTTATGGGGCCTGTGGAGGTGCAGGGACGCAGGGGCAGCGCTGTGCCGCACGGCACGGAGGTACTCACTCAGCCCAAGGATGATGACACAGTTCACGGTAAACAAACGGCTGGTTGGACGGGTCCCTCGGACGGCTACGGTGCTGATGTTCCCTGCAGTTAGCGGTGACGGTCACTTTCCTGCACCTAAGTACGGTTCTTTGGTAGCGATGGATTCCCACCGGTAACCCACTCCCCAGCTTGGATATGAGCCGGAGGAGCCCCTCTCTTGCCCGCAGGCGCTGGCCCTGGGAAACTGGTGCCTTGGCGGTGGCGGTGTCTCCCCTTCACGGTCGGACTGTTGCCTTCAATTGGGACTTTGCTGCTGGGAGACCCGGAGGTCCCCTTCACTGACGGATTTGGCAAATTATGGCGAATCCTAGCCTTGCCGGGATCCGAAAGGCCCCTGCCACTGGTGCTGGCTTCTCTTTGTATACCGCTCCGGTACCGCCGGGCCACCACCCGTCCACGGTCCTTTCGGCAACCTCCGATCAGCCTCTCCTGCAGACGGTCACCGCCGTCTGTCAACCTTGCTGTCTCAGTCCGGGGCACACACCCGGACCAACTTCAGGCTTTCAACTGTCACTTTTCTTCTCTCACTTCCACTCCTGTCACTAGCTCCACTGCCACTTCCTTCTACTCTCAAACTCAAACTCCCCTAGACTCCTTCACTTCCCTAGCTTGACTGTCACTCAAGCCCTGCCTGAGCTAAACTGCCTGGTTTTCCCGCCTCCAGGACTGTGAACTCCTCGGTGGGTGGTGCCAACCGCCTGGCCCACCCCCTGGTGTGGACATCAGCCCCTGGAGGAGGGCAACAAGGATTTGTGTTCTGACCTTGGTGTTCCTGCAGGGAATGTGGGGTGTGTGTGGTGTTGTGACCTGTGACCCCTGGCTTGCCCAGGGCGTCACATTCCCCCTTAGCAAAACGCAGACCGTCCTCGGGCTGCCCGTCCAACATCGGTTTTATTTTCCTTTTTTTTTTTTCTGAAAAAGATAAAAACAACACGGTACAAGTAGAAAAACATCATCCCACAACGGGAGGCACTTTGCTTAAATGTTACGGTAACAAACGGTTGCGGCTGCCGCTCTCTCCCACCCAAGTAACCTGGCCCTGATGCTGCCCCTAAGAAACAGGCAGCACCCCTTGACCTCAGTCCTGAACCAAGTTAACCGAGCGGGATCTGTCCTTCTCCTCCAGAGGGTAGCCACCGGTTCCGGTGGTGGCTGGGCCCCAGCCTGCTCCACTGCGGGCCCTCTCTCCAATCTGCCTCTCCGGAGGCGGTACGGTGGCAGTTGCAACAGAAACATATTTACAAGCCACTAACGTTTGTGGTTGCCCTGCAAGTTCACAGGCTTGTCCATAGGAGTTCCTATGCAAACAACTTCAAGCGGTCCCCACGGGGACAACGGTGCCGGCAACGTCCGGTTTTCCAAATCACAGGTTAATCAGGTGACTTTTCGGTTATCACACATTTTCATCTTTCAAAACTTGCAAACTTTACAAACTTTTTCAAACTGGTGGTCCCAACGGGGACTGGACAACGGTGCTCCGCTGCCCTACTCAGAGTCCTCGGCTAAGGCGGATCCATCCCCCTCTACCAGCATTTCAAACATGCACTGACATGCCTGCTGTGACAGGGGTACCCGGTACCCATTTCCACCGGTACGTGGGGTATGGAAAACCACTGGGTCCCCTTCATAGCGGGAACGCTCACTTGCCTCCTCAAACTCAGCAGCGGACCCGGGGCTGGGGCCGGAGTCATCATCTCTTGTTCCTGCGTCAGGCGGGTTACCGCCAGCTGCCACAGCCTCCTGGCCTCCAGCATCCAGCATTTCAGACCCTTCTGCGGTAACACGGAGCAGCAGATCAGGCGAGTTTACACTGAGACGCACCATAAGTAACGGCAAGGGTGATGCATAGGCCGAGACTAGGCCGGGCCCCCCAGCCTCAGCGGCCGGTCCTGGTAGGACATAGGGACGTGGGTCACCAGTCGACTCTGTTACACCTATTCCCCTCCCGTACATCGGGGCAGTTGTAATTAGCATCTCCACCTCGTTGGTCCACTGCTCCATCATCCGGAAGATCTGATCCTGCTGACGTTGGTGGAATTGAATCACCCGGGCCTTCATCCAGGCCACGGTCCCGAGCTTGGGGTCCGGCACAGTCACCGCCGGGACTTCTGGTACCATTCTGTTAAGGGGCCGCGGTCCTAGCGGTTCCCCCTGGTGTAATTCTGGGACGTCCTGGACGTCTGCAGTCGGTTGGTCCGCCGGGACGGCTTAGCAGGGTATCGCTACCAGTTGGGCAGGTAGCGGGCCTAGTGGCGGAGCGGCAGCAGCTAGCACGGGTAGCGGGGAGAGAGGCAGGGTGAGCGGAAGCCAGCCGGGCTCCTCAGCTTCAATGGCCGATCCCTCAGGAATACAGGGGCATGGGTCTCTTACCCGCTCCTCCAAATCCTCTTCCACCTCGCGTCTCCGCATAGCAGCCACCACGTCCGCCATGTCGGTCTCCCACTCCTCCAGGAGGAGTTGCATGTGGGCCTGCAGACGATTACTCAGCGGGACGGTCCGGTCCCTCAACCATGTCGCCGTGCCGGGCGCGGGGGTCTCGCTGTTATTAGCTGGAGCGGACATCTCGGCAGTCGTGCTTTCCAGGAACTAGCAACAAGATCGCCACAGGGTCCTGGCGTCTCTGCTTTTATAGCCGCCTCACATGCGACCAGGCGCCATTCCGTCTCACTTAGCCGCTTTCCGGCTCCTCCTCTATCGGGGCGGAGTTTTGGCCTTCGCGCCTCTACTACTCGAGAAGACGCTTGAGCGGGAAATTTTCGCGCCCAAGATGGCGGCTTCTGAAATTTTCTGGCCAGACACCTCCGGCGGTAACAAGGCGCACCTCTACCAGATGGCAGAGCGGTAAGATCCTGTTCGTGACGCCAAGTTGTCGCGGGCGGGGAGGAGGGTGTCAACGCTGCGCTCTCCCACTGCTCGGGTCCGGCCGCCGCTGCTCTGTGGCTGCTGCTGCTGCTCGGTGGATCGAGCGATAGGCCGGATCCCGGGGACTCGAGCAGCGCTCCTCGCCCGTGAGTGAAAGGGGTGGATTTGTTGGTGGGGGATTTTGTTAATGTCCGTGACGCCACCCACAGTTGTGGTGATTGTGTGGACACTACCGCTGCTCTGTCTGGGGATCCCGGGAGTGGTGGTATGGAGCAGCTAGATGTTGGTTTGCCCCTCCGTGGGTAGGGGTTTTGGTAGTCCCGGGGCCCGATGATGCGGAGGTCAGGATGGTGGACAGGCGGGTTATGGGGCCTGTGGAGGTGCAGGGACACAGGGGCAGCGCTGTGCCGCACAGCACGGAGGTACTCACTCAGCCCAAGGATGATGACACAGTTCACGGTAAACAAACGCCTGGTTGGACGGGTCCCTCGGACGGCTACGGTGCTGATGTTCCCTGCAGTTAGCGGTGACGGTCACTTCCCTGCACCTAAGTACGGTTCTTTGGTAGCGATGGATTCCCACCGGTAACCCACTCCCCAGCTTGGATATGAGCCGGAGGAGCCCCTCTCTTGCCCGCAGGCGCTGGCCCTGGGAAACTGGTGCCTAGGCGGTGGTGGTGTCTCCCCTTCACGGTCGGACTGTTGCCTTCAATCGGGACTTTGCTGCTGGGAGACCCGGAGCTCCCCTTCACTGACGGATTTGGCAAATTATGGGGACTCCTAGCCTTGCCGGGATCCGAAAGGCCCCTGCCACTGGTGCTGGCTTCTCTTTGTATACCGCTCCGGTACCGCCGGGCCACCACCCGTCCACGGTCCTTTTGGCAACCTCCGATCAGCCTCTCCTGCAGACGGTCACCGCCGTCTGTCAACCTTGCTGTCTCAGTCCGGGGCACACAGCCGGACCAACTTCAGGCTTTCAACTGTCACTTTTCTTCTCTCACTTCCACTCCTGTCACTAGCTCCACTGCCACTTCCTTCTACTCTCAAACTCAAACTCCCCTAGACTCCTTCACTTCCCTAGCTTGACTGTCACTCAAGCCCTGCCTGAGCTAAACTGCCTGGTTTTCCCGCCTCCAGGACTGTGTGGGTGGTGCCAACCGCCTGGCCCACCCCCTGGTGTGGACATCAGCCCCTGGAGGAGGGCAACAAGGATTTGTGTTCTGACCTTGGTGTTCCTGCAGGGAATGTGGGGTGTGTGTGGTGTTGTGACCTGTGACCCCTGGCTTGCCCAGGGCGTCACACGGTCATGTGGGTCAGCGGCTTGTCAACGTTGTAATTCAAGTGGCCTATGGTGGTGGTGGGCTTATGGTACAGTCAGGTGTATCTTATGGACAATGAACCCAGGTGCATTTTATTTCTGCCATTTTGAATTCACAGAGATACTGTGATGAGATCTGAGTTCCAATGTTCTGCCATTCATCCAGGACCATCATCTCATGTTGTATCATGATAAGCATGGCTACATGTTGCCAGGATCTGTACATAATTCCCAAGAATAGAAAATATTCCAGTTCTCGCATTGCCAGCATACTCACCGCACATGTCGCCAATTGATCATGTTTGGGATGCTCTAGATCTGTGTATACGACATCATGTTCATATTTCTTACAATATACAGCAATTTAGCACAGCCATTAAAGAGGAGTGGACCAACATTGCACTGGCCACAACCAACAACCTGATCAACCCTATGCGAAGGAGATGTGTGCAATGTGTCAGGCAAATGGTGGTCACACCAGATACTGACTGGTTTTCTGATGTGGTGGACAACCCATTTAAGATTTAAGTCTTCAAAACTAATGTAAATTTATGCTTCTGTGAAGCTTCCTTTAAATGTAGTGTCCACTTAGTTAATTGTATTTTGAAAGACCAACATCTGTGATATTAAAAAAATAAATGTTTTTTTAATATTCCGATTAGTAGGCAGTGTTTTAAAATATAGATACATGCATTACTTTACATCTCCCCTCAACTCAAGTGTCTCTGCTCTGGTTGTCCTCAACAAGATCAAAGGTTATGCCAATGTTAAGTCAATGTTACTGCTGAGGCCCGCTGGCCGCAGTTGTCAAATGTACAGGATATTCTCATTTTTGGTACAAGCAGTATCATCAGAACAGGCTGAACGGAGCCAGGGCAGAGCCGTGGGCGTAGTGACCCATGACTCACCTTTGCAGGGCAACCAAGGGGTTAATTGCAGTTTGGGAAAAGAGCGGGGTTTTTTGCAGGGTCAGGAGTTTAAGGGGTGGACTTATAGGGCCAGGGGAGGGAATAGGGGGGGGCTGTATATATATGTCCAGTGAGAGAGGGGGGGCATCACTTTGGCATGAGGCACCTATAGAGAAAGGTCCCCGTGTCACCTACCTAGATCTCCCCCCTGACCTGATGGCGACGTTGGCGGAGATCCTGGAGCAGCTGCGGGCTGCTGCTGGCGGCGAGGATGGAGCTGTGGTCAGAACAGCTATGAGGGAGATCCTGGGAGGCTCTGAACCTGCTGCCGACGCTGACCCCCCTCCGGTCCGGAGCACGCGCAGAGTGAGTGCGCCGGAGCGGTTCTCACCTGATGTGGCTCCTGGTCCTCAACGGCGCTGCCGGAGCCCCTCCGGGGACCCTCCTCGCAGTACAGCTCCAGCTTCAGCACGCAGCAGCAGGCGGGGGAGGAATCCTTTTCGGCGTCCAGGACCTGCGGTGGTGGGCGGTCCCTCCAGGGATCATGTGACCGGCCCAGCTGCCTCTTCTGCACAGGGCTACAACAAGATGGCGGCGGTACTTCCTGGCGATGCTCCAGTCGGGGGGACTGCTTGACGGCGCGGAGATGGGAGTGCTGCAGGGCCCACAGGGTCTGAAGTCAGGAGGACAGCGGATCCAGGAACCTCGTCTGCGATGCCAGCGCTGGACCCATCTTCCAGGAGGTCAGCGCGCGCCGGGTCAGAGTCGTCTGACAGGCGTGGGATGCTGCAACGGAGGATGTCATCACCGGCAGGGAGATCGCGGTCCAGGCACGGCTCGCCTTCAGGCAGGAGGAGGCTGTCGCCGTCAGAGGGGTCAGCACCCCAGGAAAATTCGCCAGCATGGCATGGGCCTGCGTCTGGGAGAAGGTCCTTTCCACGGTCACGGTCGCGTTCCAGGAGGAGGTCACCTTCATGGACACGGGCAGTATCGGGAATGAGCCAGCCCGCATCTCATCATCCAGTCCGCTCCCTGGTCGTCCGACCAGGTTCGAGCGTGGCGGGCTCTCAGGGTCCTCCTGGTCGAGCTGCTGAAGATGCTTTCGTGAGGAGCCATTCCAGAGGGGATCGTCATCCGGAGTCAGGATTTTCGGCTAGTGGGTCTCATGTACCGACGCAGCTTGGTGAGTTTGCCTCTATGTTTTGTACGTCCTCACCTAGTTTAGTTTCCCCGGGGGCAGGAGCTGGACAGGCGCAGGCAGGGTTGAGCGCGGCGGGCGTGGATGTCGGTAGCCTCGGCGACATGCTGAGGAGTGTGCGTGATTTGTTGGAGCGACTGGATAGGTCGAGTCGGGGGGCAGTCGGGTCTCCCGTTCCTGCGTGGGTACCAAGCTCTGGGGTGGCAGCGCCGGCTATTGTAGTTGTGCTGACGGAAAGCGAGGCAGCTGCTGGAGATGGTGTGGCGGCTCCCGGGCAGAAGGAGACGGAGAAGGAAGGGGACAGGATTATTTTGGATGATAGGGCCAGAGGGGAGGTGTACGTTTGCTTTGAGGGCCCTCTGGGGGCGCATTTGAAGAAGGAGGTGAAGGAAAAGATTTGGAAGGATGAGTATGTGGAGATTTTTTCCCTCCTTCCTTTGGAGAAGTTTAATCTAGATAAGAAGAAGAAGGATGATAGCAAGAAGGAGAAGGAGGAAAAGCGGAGGTGGCGGCTGATCCCTCAAACGTTTGTTAACTGGTTGCAGGCTTTTGCGATCCTAGCTAGTGTTATTGGCGAAAAGGCGCCGGATAATTGTTCTGGGCTATTCTGTTATATGGACGCCATAGCGGAAGCTCATAGGATTTATGGCGGGCAAATTTGGTTACGGTACGATGAGCAGTTTAGGCAGCGAAAAGCCGTGCGGCCCAGCATACGATGGGATCAGTAGGACATCGGGTTATGGTTGAAAGTTATGGCACCGGCTCGTTATGGTCAGCCCTTTCACGGGGGGGCCGGGTCGGCCGGCCAACATATCATTGGGGGAGTGGGGACCCAGGCAGGTGGCGTTGGAGCAAAGGCAGGGGTGTGCTGGCAGTTTAACGAAAGCCAGTGCAAGTTTGGGAGCTCCTGCAAGTTTAAGCATCAGTGTTCCGGTTGTGGAGGTTCCTCCCACGGAGCGGCTCGTTGCTTTAAGAAGGGAAGGCCCAAGGCAGGGGGAGATTCTGGAAAAGGGGGGGAGCCCAGTGAGGCTTCTCGAGATGGCCCCTTATCTAAATAGATACCCTAGGCGAGACAAGGCAGTATTATTGGAGGACGGTTTTCGTGTTGGTTTTAGGATTCCCCCCCCCTCCTCATGTTGTTCCGTTTCAGTTAAAGAATTTGTTGTCAGCGCAGCGACACCCGGAGGTGGTGACTAAAAAGCTACTTGGCGAGGTTGCTCGTGGTCGGATGGCGGGTCCGTTTGCATCCCCCCCATTCCGAATTTGGTTGTATCGCCGCAAGGGGTCGTCCCAAAGAAGGAGCCGAACAAATTTCGGCTAATTCAGCATTTGTCGTTCCCCAAGGGTTTGTCGGTGAATGATGGCATTGACCCAGACCTCTGTTCGGTGGTTTATACCTCGTTTGACGCAGCCATCAGATGGGTTCGGAAATGTGGTAGGGGAGCATTGTTAGCAAAAACGGACACCGAATCGGCTTTCCGTTTGCTGCCGGTGCACCCAGAGAGCATGCATCTGTTGGGTTGTTTTTGGGACGGATCCTATTTTGTTGATCGTTGTTTGCCTATGGGGTGTTCCATTTCTTGTGCTTATTTTGAAGCGTTCAGTTCTTTTTTAGAATGGGCAGTGTGTGACGTGGCTCAGCTCTCGTCGGTGATTCATTATCTCGACGATTTTTTGTTTATTGGTCCCGCCGAGTCGGCAGTTTGTCAGACATTGTTGAGGACTATGGAATGGTTGTCTGATCGGTTCGGGGTTCCCTTGGCTCAGGATAAGACGGAAGGCCCGTGCACTTGTCTGAATTTTTTGGGCATCACTATTGATACTATGATGATGGAGTGCAGGCTGCCGGAGGAAAAAATCTCGGCTTTGCACGCGGAGGTGAGTTCGGCTGTTCGCCTTAAAAAAATTCAGTTGAGGGATCTTCAGTCTTTGTTGGGTAAGCTGAATTTTGCTTGTCGTATCATGCCCATGGGCCGGGTTTTTTCACGTAGGTTGGCGTCGGCGACGTCCGGGGCGCGTTCCCCCAGGCATTACATAAGGTTGACCCAGGACCTTAGGGAGGATTTGGCTGTTTGGGGCACTTTTTTGGAGAAGTACAATGGCCGGTCGCTAATGATTGCAGAAGTGGTAGATGATTTTGATTGTGAGCTTTTCACCGACGCAGCAGGTGGTACGGGCTTTGGGGCTTACTTCGGAGGTAGGTGGTGCGTGGGGATGTGGCCGATGACTTGGCATGAAGCAGGGTTTATGCGGAATTTGACGTTGTTAGAGCTGTTCCCGATTGTGGTGGCGGTGTCCATTTGGGGAGATCATTTTAGCAACAAAAAAATCCGCTTTCACTGCGACAACATGTCGGTTGTCATGGCGATTAACAACTTGTCTGGTTCGTCTCCTCCGGTTGTCCGCCTGTTGCGGTATTTGGTGTTGCGGTGTCTTTGCCTTAATGCGTGGGTGGTGGCAGTGCATGTGCCGGGGGTCAAGAACTCCATTGCTGATTCCCTTTCTCGCTTACAGTGGGATCGTTTTTGGAGCCTGGCGCCGGAAGCGGAGTCCGCCGGCAGCACCTGGCCGGCGGAGCTCTTGGAGTTGGTGTTCGAGAGGCGAGCTCGTTGATCAGAGCGTCATTGGCTCCTGGTACGTGGGCTGCATATGAAGCAGCCTGGAGGGACTGGATGAATTGGAGGCAGGAATTTGGGGTTGGGGAGTCTAAGGAGGATTCTATCGGTGCCTTGCTTTGTCGGTTGTGTAGGATGGCTTCGGATCAGTGGTCTTTTTCCAGGGTTAATTGGTTTTTGGCGGGGGTTTCGTTTGGTTGTAAATTGCAGGGGGTAGTGGATATAACAAAGAATTTTCTTGTTCGGCAAGCTGTAAGGGGCTTGAGAAAGGGGGTTCATAGACCGGACAGTCGGAGGCCGGTGTCATTCCAGCTGCTGGAAGAGCTGGGTGCTCAGCTGGAGCAAGTGTGTGTTTCACACTTTGAAATGGTTCTGTTTGAGTTGGCATTTTCATGGGCCTTCTTTGGAGCTACGAGGATAGGCAAGTTGGTATCCCCAGCGTCATCCCGGGGGGGGGTGTTTTGGGAGAGGACACGGTTGTGTCCGGGGACACTGTGGAGTTTTGGATCCGGCGGTCTAAGACGGATCAATTTGGTCGTGGGAGGAGGGTCACATTATGGGCATTGGCGGGGTCCCCTATGTGCCCTGTATCCTGTTTTAAACGGTATTTAGAACTGGGGGTCGACCGCCCGGGCCCATTGTTGAAGCATCAGGATAGATCGTTGTTATCCAGGTACCAGTTTGTGGCGGTTTTACGGAAATGTTTGGAGAGGTTGGGGTTGCAGGCGGACAAGTTTTCAGCCCACTCGTTTCGGATTGGGGCAGCGACCGAAGCTGAGAGATGGGGGCTCCCGGCGGAAACGGTGCAGAGGATAGGCAGGTGGGAGTCGAAGAGGTTCAGGCTGTACGTCCGCCCCCATTTGTTGTAGGAGTCTGGGCGTTTCTCTGGACTGGTGGTGTATATTAAAAAAAAAAAATCTCTGCAAGGTTGTTTTTACAGTTTAATGATCGTTATTGACGCGTGTCAGTTTTTCGGTTTTGTTACACCCCCCCACCCTCTTTTTGTTTTTGTTTCCTTTTTATAGGTGATACGCCCCTGGTGTGGATTTTCGGCCATTCTTTTGTTTATTGGGGGGCACTGAGAGCTGATGTGCGGCGGAATGGTCGGCAGTTGGGTTGGTCCAGAAACGAGGTAATCGTTCGTTGGATCGGGGTGAGGGGCATGCGCTGGCGGCAGGTGTTGGTGGATTTTCACCGGTTCGCTCGTTTGGATCCCCCCCCTGAGGTGCTGGTGTTGCACGTCAGGGGAAATGATTTAGGGGCTCGCCCCTGTCGGGAGTTGATACGGGATATCCGGTACGACCTGCTCTGCCTTTGGGCAATCTTCCCTAAACTCAGGGTGGTTTGGTCGGATATCGTTCCCCGAAAGATTTGGCGGGGGCTCGGTCCCTGGAGAGGATTGAGAAGACCAGAATAAAGGTCAACAGCGTGGTTGGGAATTTTGTGTCCAGGAATGGAGGAGTCGTAGTTCGGCACAGGGACTTGGAGGCGGGGGAGGGGAATTTTTGGCGGTCAGATGGTGTGCACCTGACTGCTGTGGCTATCGATCTATGGGCCTTGAGCATTCAAGAAGGAGTTGAGCGAGCACTCGGTTTGGTGGGGTGACTCGCATTATGAGGGGTCAGGTAATGCTCGTGGTGGCGGTGGCGAGGGGGGTTCTTGGAGTCGGTGGAAATGTCGGGGAGGGGGGTGGTACATCGGATAGATGGGGGACCACCCCCCTTGTTTATTCTGGTATGGTAATTGCCTGGCGGACTTGGGGGGCTCTACAGGAGTGGGGTCTCCTGAGAGTCAGTTAGGGACACGGTTTTCCGGCAAAAGGTGGTGCCCCCGAGCTTGTGGTCGCAGCTGGGGGCAAATATGCCGGATGGTTTTGGTAACATACTTGGTGTCCGCCAGGTTTTGGGGCTCCAAGAACCGCCCTTGCATTGATATAAATGGTTATTTATGGTTATTTATGTGTTATGATGTTTGTTAATAAACCGGGCCGATTTGGCAAATTTATCCAAAATAATGGTGTTGCGTGTTTATTAGTGGGTGGGATAAATTGGTTATGGTTCGGTGTGAGCCAATGGTGGGGGGAAGCCTCTGCAGTAGGGCAGTCAAGGCTGAACGGAGCCAGGGCAGAGCCGTGGGCGTAGTGACCCATGACTCACCTTTGCAGGGCAACCAAGGGGTTAATTGCAGTTTGGGAAAAGAGCGGGGTTTTCTGCAGGGTCAGGAGTTTAAGGGGTGGACTTATAGGGCCAGGGGAGGGAATGGGGGGGGCTGTATATATATGTCCAGTGAGAGAGGGGGGGCATCACTTTGGCATGAGGCACCTATAGAGAAAGGTCCCGCCCTCCCACCCTATGTTTAATCTGTGTCAGGGGTAGATGGGGAGTTGTGTTTAATTTAACTTCTTATAGTGTGTTCGGGTCATTTCGGCGAGCGGTGGCGAGGGGGGTTCTTGGAGTCGGTGGAAATGTCGGGGAGGGGGGGTGGTACATCGGATAGATGGGGGACCACCCCCCTTGTTTATTCTGGTATGGTAATTGCCTGGCGGACTTGGGGGGCTCTACAGGAGTGGGGTCTCCAGAGAGTCAGTTAGGGACACGGTTTTCCGGCAATAGGTTCTGCCCCCGAGCTTGTGGTCGCGGCTGGGGGCAAATATGCCGGATGGTTTTGGTAACATACTTGGTGTCCGCCAGGTTTTGGGGCTCCAAGAACCACCCTTGCATTGATATAAATGGTTATTTATGGTTATTTATGTGTTATGATGTTTGTTAATAAACCGGGCCGATTTGGCCAATTTATCCAAAATAATGGTGTTGCGTGTTTATTAGTGGGTGGGATAAATTGGTTATGGTTCGGTGTGAGCCAATGGTGGGGGGAAGCCTCTGCAGTAGGGCAGTCATGGAATACTCAAGCACTGGGAGAATAAATGAATAAGGAATGTTTATTTCTTTATACAGTATAATGTTCTAACATTACACACTATTGGGCAAATTAAAAAAATAAAATAAAATAAAAAAACTTTTTGTTTTAGGCCACTTCTTCCATTAAAAAATGGATGATGCCTTTTATGAATCTAGAGTCAATTTCCAGAGAAGAGCTGTAGTCTGATGACAATCTGGCAATGTGGGGTTATTTTATTTATTCTTTTGGACTAAAGCCTCATTCAGACATCCGTTAATTTGCTGTACATGAAAAAAAAGGCAGATTTTTTTATCAGTGTGCCAGATCAAATTTTTATCAGTGTTTGTCCATTTGTCAGCTTTTACCATCAGAGTCTCATCAATTTTGCAAAACATCTGAGGGTTTCCCGAGCCTCTCTGAGCAAATAGTGAAAACGGACACCACTAAGATACAACTAGGAGGCCATCAGTGCAATGCAGTTTTAATCTGTGACAGGTAATCGGACACATATCGCTTTTTGTGGGTTTTTTGTTTTCTTTGCAGATTCTTGGTCCGTAAAAAAAAAATACAGACGTCTACAGACCCATAGAGTTTAATAGGCACATGATCTATCTGTAGAAAATACCAACAGAACTCACACGTGAAATACGGAAGTTGGAATGAGACCTAACAATTACTAAGAGCTTACTAAAAAATTAAGCTTTGCCTTTATTTGTCCTACCATATTGTCCCACCAAATTTGTCCCACCATACACCGCTGTCTGTGTTTTTTGCAGTTACTGCCATCAAAATCTACTTTCTTTGTCAATCTCTTAGCAGGAAGAATAAATAGCCTCCAGCTCACAGCAATGTGTCACTGTTATTAGCAAGACTGCAAATGCCACTTTTTTGCATTTTGGCAGCATATCTCATCTCACGCACACCTCTACAAGCCTTTGGGTGCAAGTGAAACATCAAACAGCAATCAGGTTTACTCTGAATGCAGTGCTATGTACGCGGAGACAGGCAATGGAGAAGATGGAAAAATTAATCTCTCCATCTTCTCCTCAACTAGCATCTCGCATCGGATGCTCTACGCTAGTGTGACCTCAGATTTACCCACTTACCAACATTAAGTGTGCCGCCACTGCAGCAGACGGACAGCTCGGATCCAGGGGGGTAATTACTCGTGATTCGAGGGTCTCCGGACCCGGGGGCTTACGGCCACTTCAAATGAAAAGGGGGGTATTTACAGAGGATAATAGTTCGTGATGCCACCCGTGGTGTGCGGTAACAGGGAGTGCCGACGTTGCCGATGGGAGTATTCGGGGAAGATGGAGAGGGGCAGCTAGATGATGTTCGGGTCTCTAAGAGCACACCCTGACCAGGAGTGGCTGTTGCTCAAAGCCTATGGAGCCTTGTTCTGAGGCCTTATTTTGAGGCTCTATAGCCTTTGATCTTATGTAATCGAGGAATGCTGTGGAAACCACAAGACCATGTTGGACCTGGGAACTTTGCTTTATAATAAATTAGCGAATCAGGGACAGTGTCGTCTTTTTATTTCTTTCTTCTTATGTCTTTCAGGTTTCCTTTTCTGGACTACATCTGACTCCCTGGACTACATCGGATTTTTTGGTCTATGTTGGACCTGCATGGGTTTTTTTTCTTTTCAATGAATTGGTGGACCAGGAAAAGACTCGGGGAGTGTTTTTTTTATAATAAAATCTTTTTGTATCTGAGTTTTCCTTTTGATTTACTGGGTTAGTAATCGGGGTGTTTTATAAATGCCTCTCCATTAGTAACATCAGGGTTTGATGATACTACACAGCTGACATCAACCCTAAAAACCATTACCCCAATTGTTTAAAGACTATAATGGTGCAGCATAAGATGGCAAGGGAGGTTGAAAGGGAGGTCACTGCTCTCAGTGTTGAGTTCAGCTTTTGTCTAAAGGCCGATTTACACACAGCGACATCGCTAGCGATGTCGCTGCCGATCGCACCCGCCCTGTCGTTTGTGCGTCACGGGCAAATCGCTGCCCGTGGCGCACAATATCGTTAATCCCCGTCACACATACTTACCTTCCTAGCGACGTCGCTGTGGCCGGCAAACTACCTCCTTTCTAAGGGGGGCGGTTTGTTCGGCGTCACAGCGGCGTCACTAAGCGGCCGCCCAATAGAAGCGGAGGGGCGGAGATGAGGGAGCCGAACATCCCGCCCACCTCCTCCCTTCCTCATTGCGGGCTGCCGCAGGTAAGGTGATGTTCCTCGTTCCTGCGGTATCACACGTAGCGATGGGTGCTGCCGCAGGAACGACGAACAACCTGCATACTGCAACAGCATCGATAATCGGGAAAGGAACGGCGCATCAACGATCAATGATTAGGTAAGTAATTTTGATTGTTAACGGTCATTTGTGCGTTTCACACACAACGACGTCGCTAACGAGGCCGGATGTGAGTCACGAATTCCGTGACCCCAACGACATCTCGTTAGCAATGTCGTTGCATGTAAACCGGCCTTTAGACACCATGATAAATTCCAGAAAAAGGCTTACTCATTAGATTATTGTGAGGGGTGACATAATGCATGGTAGCCGGACCCCTTTAGACTATTCACTCTAGGTACATCAACATCTTAGCATTATATCGATTGATCTTGGAATCAGTGGTTCAGCTAGTTCTTCAATGTTTCCCAGGAGCTGTTTTTGAACATGGCAACGCTATTCCACATGTTACTCATACTACTGTGAGTAGGCTGTGTGGTTTAAACCTGCTACCATAGCCTGCAGTATCATTGGATTTTTCTCCTATGCCACATATATGGGACACCATTGGTCAGCAAATACAAAGGGAACTGCCTGCAGTGGAGATTCATGATTTATGTGCCCAACTGCATTAAGCATGGAAGAATATTTCTCAGACAACCATTAATGACTGTGGTGCTAGCCACTACACAGGTAAGTCTTGAGGCAGGAAAGTTAAACGTTCCGGGGTCAGGTACCAGGAGATCACATCAAGATTAAGGGGATAGGCAAAGGTGTAGTCAGGTCATGGGTCCACAGTCAGAATACCTGGAGGGTAGCAGATCAGAGCAGAGGGACAAAGCAAAAGGACAGTCAAATGAACTCAAAGGTCTGGCAGTAAAAGATCAATCCACAGTAAAGATAACTGAGGCCAACAAGCACCACTAAACAGAAGGCTAAGACTGGCAGTGTTCTGGGACAGACTGCTCAGCTAAATAGCTGGGGAAATAAACCGAACAAAGCACACCTTAAAAACCCAGAACCTCCCAGTCTCAGATTGGACAGCTGAGATGTTACTGAACACATCAATAGCTCAGCACACCCATGCACTAGATTTGACAACTGAGCTCTCAATCAGCATACTTGCACCCCAACACACCTGTAACCTATAGTGCAGCAGTCACCTATTGTGTCAGAAATACACAGGAGGAATTGTGACAATAACCTCAGTGATAACATGCTAAGGCATGGAAGTGCGTGTGTTTCTGCATGTGGCGCTCACACTCAATACTTAAAAAATTGTGATGTTTTGAAAATTTAGCTTCCATTTTATCACCATTTACATCTATCCACCCTGTGATTTCCATAACTCCAAAATTATTTTTCTTCTTAGTTTTATAATTTAAATATTGAGGAATGTATATATTGTGCCTCACTGCTTGCCCATTTATTAATGGAGGTCTTTTCATTTCATAATGGTTAATCATCTGTGTTTAGAATAGGCTAATTCGCAGTCTGTGTAATAGTCCATGTCAATGGGGGCAGGCCACAAGTGCAAACCAAAAAATGAAGCAACACGCTGTGTGCGCCAACATATTGTCACGTTCGTCTCCCTGCATGTAGACACTAGTGGCAGTTTTTGAAATGGAGCCTCTCATCTGTTTCTCTACATTTATATGGGTTTTGTTTCTCTCGGCACTGAAGTGGTTCTCTAGCAGCTTTTCCAAGCAGTTCCTTGCAAAGTGTTTTCAGCTGCACTTACTTTGTAGTCACGCCCTTCAGGGTTAAATAGTGGTGTATCCCAGAAATCTCTGCTGAAGATACAAAGCCATTTGGTCGCTAGCCGCCTTGGAGGAAGGTTCTGCAGTTGAAGTTTCTTGTGCCCAGGCTATATTCTTTTGGTTGTTTTTTTCCCCCAGTTTGTCTTTACTTCCCTGGTGTTTTGTTAATGCAGCGGTGAGGTCTAGTGAACTCCACCTGCCCCTCACTAGTCAGGGCTACTATAGGGTCTTCCTAGGGTCTCAGGTTCTTGTTTGGCAACAGTTGGGGAGACTGTATAGAGGCTGGTGAGGAGAGGAGGGACAACTGCAGATAAGGTTAGGAGGTGCCCACCAACCCCTCTCACTAGTTCCAGGGCCTCCCATTTTTTTTGTGTCCCCGCTGCCCCCCTTTTCTTGTGTTTTTTGTTGTCCATCAGACGCACGTAGGTCTGAACGCATCTCGCCACTCTGGCTATACCCAGCAAGCGTGACACATATTTGCAAACATTAAATATATGAAATGAAAACTGCATAGCTGCCATATAAAATATAATCATAAAATTTAGGTACTTAAGACACAAATTGGCCAATTTGTGTGTGCCCACCAGCCACAACAAGGCATAACCTTTTCTATCAGACATACCTCTCACGGTCCTACAAACTAAAAGGCCAGGTAGGATTCAGCAATAAGCAGTCTAAGGCGGGCTTTGCACATTACGACATTGCATGCCGATGCTGCAATGTCGAGTGCGATAGTCCCTGCCCCCGTCGCAGCAGCGATATCTTGTGATAGCTGCCGTAGCGAACATTATCGCTACAGCAGCTTCACATGCACTCACCTGTCCTGTGACGTCGCTCTGGCCGGCGAACCGCCTCCTTCCTAAGGGGGTGTGCCGTGCGGCGTCACAGCGACGTCACACGGCAGGCGGCCAAAAGCAACGGGGGGGCGGAGATGAGCAGGATGTAAACATCCCGCCAACCTCCTTCCTTCTCATAGCAGCCGGGACGCAGGTAAGGTGATGTTCCTCGCTCCTGCGGCTTTACACACAGCGATGTGTGCTAGCGCAGGAACGAGGAACAACATCGTACCTGTCGCTGCACCGGCATTATGGAAATGTCGGAGAATAAATACTTTTGCGCTTGTTCATCGTATCAAAAAGGTTTTACACACTACGACATCGCAAGTAACGCCGGATGTGCGTCACTTTCTATTTGACCCCACCGACATCGCACCTGCGATGTCGTAGTGTGCAAAGCCGCCCTTAGACTGATGAGACACATGTTGTCTCTTCTTCCCAGGTAAACCAGACTAAAACAGCCCAGATTTTAGGGTTGTAGGGGCCTCATTAGTTGGATCAAGTCTACATGACCTATTAGTTCATAAAATATTAAAATGGGAAATTACCTTTAATAGTGTGTTTCTATGAGTCTGTAAACATAGTGGTCACTGACATGAACCATTATACTTCATATAAAATTACACTCTTTTGCAAAATCAAGTTTGTTAAAAACCAGATGTAGAGTTTTAGCCAGGTTTAGTAGAAGGTGTAGTTACTTCTGGAAATCAGTGCCTTGTAAGTCTGCAGCAGAATCTCATTAGTGACATCAGTCAAAGACTTTTCTTGAAGTCCATTAAACATAAGGAACTTGTAAAAACTTGGCAAAACTTAAACACGTACATAAGACACATCAGGAGAACAAAGAATGATGGAAGTGGACAAAGTACAACAGAGGGAAAATGTTACTCATTCATGAAGGAAATTCTCCTGTATGGACAAAAAGATGAGTGAACAACAAGGGATTAAAGAGACAGATAAATTAAGAACAACGAATATAATTTTACACAAGAGGCAGAAACATTTTCATGGAAAAAAAACTCTGTGATTTGTCTGCAAAAAGTGCTTTTACATGCAAATGGTCACGAGTTAAAGTAAGCACTCACAATAAAACCCAAGTGAAAATAATCAGATTCTCGTCCACTCCATCTTTTTCATCTGACATACTAAACATCTTGAAAGAATTTTTCCACCTTTGAGGACTCTTTTTGTGTTTTTTTTTTATTTTGTTCTTAAATGCATGTGACTCGCCCACCCCAGGGCTATGGGACACCCGGTGCCGGGCCGGACTAGTCCGGGGGGTCATCAGTGGTGGCGGGGCCCGACTCCGTGACCCTGGCGGGAGTCAATTAATATGGCTTCAGTGGGCGTGCTTAAAGTTTATATTATTCGTGACGCCACCTGTGGTTTGCGGCTATTAAGCCGCCGCTGCTGTATGGGGCCTCCGGGGCTGATGGAATGGCAGCTGGGATGGTCCTGCTTCCCACAGGTGGAGCGGTGCCCCGGGGCAACTATTGGTGCTTGTAAGTGTCGATGTAGTGATGGAAGTCTATGCAGTGAAATAACGGAGACAACACCAGGGGGTGCAGTTTCAAGGTCTTTACTCACAGTTCCTGGCTGGTGCACACTGGTGCCGTTGGACTGCTGGAACCCACTGTCAGGGACATCCGCCGATCCTGGGTAGCTCTGGGGGCGAAAGCCGGTGCACTCCTCTATTGTGTTCCTTTCTTCAGCTGACTTCTAAGCCTTGCCTTTACTGGATGAACCTGGCTTGGCCTCCACTACAGTCTCCGGGCCAGGGGCTTTCCTAGTGGGTGTTCTACCCCCTTTCCAGAGGTTCTGCTGTGGGCTGTGGCCCAGGGTGTTTGCAACTACCCTGGGCCTCGGTTTTTACCTTTGGAATTGACTTCTCTTCCTCCAGTTTCTAGGGACCATCCCCTGTGTGCAGCTTGATCCCTCCACCTGATTGTTCTGTGGAACAGGCCACTAGCCTGAAAGCTGTCTGTGGCCCTGGAATCTCCTCTGTTCTGCTTGGTGTCACCTGGGCCTAGCCAGGCCCCAGGGTCTTCACCAGGAAGCGTCACTTTCTCTTTCTTGCTCCTGACTGAAGCCTCAGGGGTGCCACACATGTATTTGGAAATAAAAAGAAAACAAACAAAACATTTTTGCATTGGACTCTATTAAAAAATGTTCATCATTTGGCTTTTACAGGCTTTTGTTTCCCTCTACATTCAACTATGCTGTGGTCTGGGATTATAAAACAGCTTGGAGGGGCTCAGGAAAAGACAAATAAAAGAGTCACAAAATTTCACATTAGAACATCAGAATAAGCTTACTGTCAAATTCTCAGTTAAAAGGGTTTTCCCTCGTTCATCCCAGTAAAAATAAATAAGCCTATACTCGCCTCCGATGCAGCTGCGGTTCAAGCAATGTCTGAAGCTGCGTTCCTGGGGCCGAAGTGATATTGTTATGACATGCGAGCCTCGCAACGAATCAGCACCAGCTTCCTTCACCCCCCCTTTGGATGTCTGAGCAGGAACTCAGCGCAGTGATCCCATCCTGCTCAAATGGCCAAAGGCGGGAAGACAGACATTGGGCACTGATTGGTCGCAGGGTTTATGTGTCATAACAATGGTTGGTCACGGGGGCCCCCGGGAACGAGGCTTCAGACATCGCTGAAACTGCAGCCACACCGGAGGTGAGTATAGGCTTATCTATTTTTACGGGGCAAATAAGGGGAATAAGAAGGGGTTGCCCACGTAGTGGACATCCCTTTATTTAATTCTACAGCCAACAATAGACTGTGCAACACAGAGGCTATAGAACGTTTTTGAATGAAACCCAATTGTAAAAATTATATTTACCCTCAAATATATACAGTATATCACAAAAGTGAGTACACTTCTCACATTTTTGTAAATATTTTATTATATCTTTCATGGGATCTCACTGAAGATATCACACTTTGATACAATGGAAAGTAGTCAGTGTACAGCTTGTATAACAGTGTAAATTTGGTGCCTTCTAAATAACTCAACACACAGCTAATAATGTCTAAACCACTGGAAACAAAAAAGGGAGTACACCCAAATTGTGCCCAAAGTGTGAATATTTTATGTTGCCACCATTATTTTCAAGCACTGCCTGCTTTAACTCTCTTAGTTATGGAGTTCAATTGAGCTTCACAGGAGCCACTGGAATCCTACTCTACTACCCCATGACGACATCACAGAGCTGGTGGAAGGTAGAGACCTTGCGCTCCTCCACCTTTCATTTGAGGTGGACCTGAGCAGTAAAACCCCTTTAAGTGCTGCAGTCAGCATTGACCGCAGCATCTGACGAGTATAAAGCGGGGGTTACACGCAACGACATCACTAACAAGATGTCGCTGGGGTCACGGAATTCGTGTTGCACATCCGGCCTCGTTAGTGATGTCGATGCGTGAGAAACGCAGGACCGACCTGTTAACGATCAAAATTACTTACCAAATCGTTAATCGTTGTCCAGTCGTTCCTATCCCGATTATCGTTGCTGTTGCAGAATGCAAGTTGTCCGTCGTTCCTGCGGCAGCACACATCGGTATGTGTGACACCGCAGGAACGAGGAACGACATCATACCTGCGGCCACCACCAATGAGGAATGAAGGAGGTGGGCGGGATGTTCGGCCCGCTCATCTCAGCCCCTCCGCTTCTATTGGGCGGCCGCTTAGTGACGTCGCTGTGACGCCGAACGAACCGCCGCATTAGAAAGGAGGCGATTCGCCGGCCACAGCGACGTCGCTAGGCAGGTAAGTATGTGTAACTGTTCCTAGCGATGTGGTGCGCCATAGGCAGCGATTTGCCCGTGACGCACAACCGATGGGGGCGGGTGCTTTCACCAGCGACATCGCTAGCTAGTTATTTCAAATGATGAACTTTACAATATGTTACAGCTGACACCTGATGTGAATGGCATAGACTCATCTCCTAAACTTGATCCTCAAAATCCCAGTGAGGGATGGGAAATACTTGAGGGAAAGGGATACACTTCTGGATTTGCTTGGCACTGCATCATTAGTATATGTGTAAGCTGCTGTGCGCTGCAGGACCAGACACAGACACAACCAAAAGAACAATTATGGGTAAACATTGAAAATAACAAGGTACTTACTCCACCTCCATTAATTTGGATAACCCGGCAATTGCTGGATGTACACAGCATTCAGAGTGGAACACCACTCTACAGGGTTTAAATCCAGATTCTGCCAAAACTGGTCACAGCTGATCGGTGGAGTGTAAGGCGGGCTTTGCACGTTGCAATATCGGTAACAATGTCTTACCGATGCAGAAGTGATTAAACACGCCCCATCGCAGGTGCGATATCCTTTGATCGCACCATGATTGTCTATTTTGTTTCACATTACACAACTGCTGTTGCGATTTTAACGACCATACAAGTGACGCTGGATTGTTGTACAATTCCTAAAGCCCGCTTTACACGCTACAATATATCTTACGATGTGTTGGCAGGGTCACGTCGTAAGTGACACACATCCAGCATCGTAAGGTACATTGTAGCATGTAACAGCTACGTGCGATTGCGATTGAATTTTAAAACGTTCATCGCATACACGTCGTTGAATCCTGATGAATAGCACGTCGGGTTGTTCAATGTTCCCGAGGCAGCACACATCGCAGTGTTTGACACCCCGGGAACATTGAACAGATCTTACCTGCCTCCTGCGGCTCCAGCCGGCAATGTGGAAGAAAGGAGGTGGGCAGGATGTTTACGTCCCGCTCATCTCCAACACTCTGCTTCTATTGGCTGGCTGCCGCATGACGTTGATGTGACGTCGAACGTCCCTCCCACTCCAGGAAGTGGACGTTCGCTGCCCACATCGAGGTCGTATGGACGGGTAAGTACGTGTGATGGGGGTTAATCGTTTGTGCGGCACGTTCAACAAATTGAACGTGCCACACATACGATGGGGGCATTGCAAATCGCATACGATATCGTATACGAAATTGCAACGTGTAAAGTAGGCTTTAGGGCAACTGTGTGATTGTATGAAATCTCTCATAGATCTTTCATGATATACCGGTCCTTGTCTCTTTTCCATACCTTTGCTCGTGTACTTTCTATGACATCCATACCGTCATTTATAGCCTCGTTCTACTTCCGTTCACGCATCGCTTTCTTTAAATGAGCATGCCGACTCCTTGTTTTTGATTGGTCTCCATGTAGTATTTATTGAGCGGATGTGTCTTCCACAGCTGCTGGTGTGTGTTTGTTTTCGGTCGCACGTGTGGTAAGTACAGTTAGGTCCAGATATATTTGGACAGTGACACAAGTTTTGTTATTTTAGCTGTTTACAAAAACATGTTCAGAAATACAATTATATATATAATATGGGCTGAAACTGCACACTCCCAGCTGCAATACGAGAGTTTTCACATCCAAATCGGAGAAAGGGTTTAGGAATCATAGCTCTGTAATGCATAGCCTCCTCTTTTTCAAGGGACCAAAAGTAATTGGACAAGGGACCCTAAGGGCTGCAATTAACTCTGAAGGCGTCTCCCTAGTTAACCTGTAATCAATGAAGTAGTTAAAAGGTCTGGGGTTGATTACAGGTGTGTGGTTTTGCATTTGGAAGCTGTTGCTGTGACCAGACATCATGCGGTCTAAGGAACTCTCAATTGAGGTGAAGCAGAACATCCTGAGGCTGAAAAAAAAGAAAAAATCCATCAGAGAGATAGCAGACATGCTTGGAGTAGCAAAATCAACAGTCGGGTACATTCTGAGAAAAAAGGAATTGACTGGTGAGCTTGGGAACTCAAAAAGGCCTGGGCGTCCACGGATGACAACAGTGGTGGATGATCGCCGCATACTTTCTTTGGTGAAGAAGAACCCGTTCACAACATCAACTGAAGTCCAGAACACTCTCAGTGAAGTAGGTGTATCTGTCTCTAAGTCAACAGTAAAGAGAAGACTCCATGAAAGTAAATACAAAGGGTTCACATCTAGATGCAAACCATTCATCAATTCCAAAAATAGACAGGCCAGAGTTAAATTTGCTGAAAAACACCTCATGAAGCCAGCTCAGTTCTGGAAAAGTATTCTATGGACAGATGAGACAAAGATCAACCTGTACCAGAATGATGGGAAGAAAAAAGTTTGGAGAAGAAAGGGAACGGCACATGATCCAAGGCACACCACATCCTCTGTAAAACATGGTGGAGGCAACGTGATGGCATGGCCATGCATGGCTTTCAATGGCACTGGGTCACTTGTGTTTATTGATGACATAACAGCAGACAAGAGTAGCCGGATGAATTCTGAAGTGTACAGGGATATACTTTCAGCCCAGATTCAGCCAAATGCCGCAAAGTTGATCGGACGGCGCTTCATAGTACAGATGGACAATGACCCCAAGCATACAGCCAAAGCTACCCAGGAGTTCATGAGTGCAAAAAAGTGGAACATTCTGCAATGGCCAAGTCAATCACCAGATCTTAACCCAATTGAGCATGCATTTCACTTGCTCAAATCCAGACTTAAGACGGAAAGACCCACAAACAAGCAAAACCTGAAGGCTGCGGCTGTAAAGGCCTGGCAAAGCATTAAGAAGGAGGAAACCCAGCGTTTGGTGATGTCCATGGGTTCCAGACTTAAGGCAGTGATTGCCTCCAAAGGATTCGCAACAAAATATTGAAAATAAAAATATTTTGTTTGGGTTTGGTTTATTTGTCCAATTACTTTTGACCTCCTAAAATGTGGAGTGTTTGTAAAGAAATGTGTACAATTCCTACAATTTCTATCAGATATTTTTGTTCAAACCTTCAAATTAAACGTTACAATCTGCACTTGAATTCTGTTGTAGAGGTTTCATTTCAAATCCAATGTGGTGGCATGCAGAGCCCAACTCGTGAAAATTGTGTCACTGTCCAAATATTTCTGGACCTAACTGTATGTTATGTTCAAATGTAAGGTTGTTTAATAGGTGTGTATAGTCCTATTTTCTTAAGCAATTGTTTGATTAATAGGTAATGAAAATGAACTTTTTTTTTTATGCAATTTTTGATAAGTTAATTTTGTAACGTTAATTTCATAAATAAAATATTTTTTTGTTTTATTTTAAGTTTTAAATAATTAACAAAATTACCTTATCACAGGATGATCAAAAAAATTCTCCGAAAAAAATAATAGACAGGGTTTCACACCTATAACAAATAGTCACGTGTATTGCTAACGCAATGGATCCAAAATATGGAAGACTGAACGCCACCAGAATAGGTTAAAAAAAACCTTATAAAGCATGTAAGCACCTCCCATACGCTGATGCATAGACCAATTAACACGCAGAAGCCGTTTACCTAATGAGGTGTGTAGGGAAAACTTGAAATAAATCCAAACAAAGGAAAAAAAAAAACATCATTCTAGACTTTACACGCAGCAATCCGGTGAAAGACTTTGACGATAACACTAAAATCGCATGATCGAACTTCACTATTTTTGGAAATGTCGGACCCTACACCGATCATGCGATTACGACGCTTATGTGCTCCTTAATCGTAAGTAAAAGGATTCACATACTGCGGTGTCGACTGCGACGCAGGAAGTGCGTCACTTTCGATTTGACCCCACCGACATTGCATCTGCGATGTCGTAGTGTGCAAAGCCTGCCTAAGGGTCCGGATCCACATCAATCTGATATTGATGACCTATACTATAGATATGTCTTTAATATGATACTTCTGAAAAATCCTTTAAATGTTGATGTAAATGCTGTCTTAGGCCCCCTTCACACGTCCGTGAAAAACACGCACGTGTGTTACGGGCCGTTTTTCAGGTCCGTGTCCCGTTTTTGTGTCCGTTTTTATGGTCCGTGTGGCTCCTGTGTGAATTGCGTATGCTAGCCGTGTTTGTGTGTAGAACGTCCGTGTGTGCGTGTGGAATTAACGTGTATGTGTACGTGGAATGTCCGTGTGGAATGTCCGTGTGTGTGATGCACAATGTCGTTTATAAATGTCGGCTGACAGCAGACAGAGTTGCACGATGAGAATGAACTCGGGTGAACTTCACCCGACTTCATCCTCATACCGCGGCTCTGTCTGTGTCGCGCCCTGATTAGCGGTCATCTGTGAAGGATTCACCGGTGACCGCTAATCCCCCGAGTGACTGAAGTGTCCCCCCCTCTCTCATACTCACCGATCCCCGATCACCGGCGCTGCACGGCATTCACACTGCTGCGGCGGCTTTTACTATTTTGAAAAAGCCAGCCGCTCATTAAACAATCTCCTATTCCCTGCTTTCCCCGCCCACCGGCGCCTATGATTGGTTGCAGTGAGACACGCCCCCACGCTGAGTGACAGGTGCCTCACTGCACCCAATCACAGCAGCCGGTGGGCGTGTCTATACTGTGCAGTAAAATAAATAAATAAATAATTAAAAATAAAACGGCGTGCAGTCCCCCCCAATTTTAATGCCAGCCAGATAAAGCCATACGGCTAAAGGCTGGTATTCTCATGATGGGGAGCTCCACGTTATGGGGAGCCCCCCAGCCTAACAATATCAGTCAGCAGCCGCCCAGAATTGCCGCATACATTATATGCGACAGTTCTGGGGCTGTACCCGGCTCTTCCCGATTTGCCCTGGTGCTTTGGCAAATCGGGGTAATAAGGAGTTAATGGCAGCCCATAGCTGCCACTAAATCCTAGATTAATCATGTCAGGCGTCTATGAGACACCCTCCATGATTAATCTGTAAATTACAGTAAATAAACACACACACCAGAAAAAAATCCTTTATTAGAAATAAAAAACACACACATATACCCTGGTTCACCACTTTAATCAGCCCCAAAAAGCCCTCCATGTCCGCCGGAATCCAGGATGCTCCAGCGTCGCATCCTGCGCTGCTGCATGGAGGTGACAGGAGCTGCAGAAGACACCGCCGCTCCGGTCACTTCCACGCAGCAAATGAGGTGAGTAGCGCGATCAGCTGAGCTGTCACTGAGGTTACCCGCGGCCACCGCTGGATCCAGTGACAGCGGGTAACCTCACTGACAGCTCAGCCGATAGCGCGGCTGTCTTCATTAGCTGCGTGGAGGTGACCGGAGCGGCGGTGTCTTCTGCAGCTCCTGTCACCTCCATGCAGCAGAGCTGGATGCGACGCTGGAGCATCCTGGATTCCGGCGGACATGGAGGGCTTTTTGGGGCTGATTAAAGTGGTGAACCAGGGTATATGTGTGTGTTTTTTATTTCTAATAAAGGATTTTTTTCTGGTGTGTGTGTTTATTTACTGTAATTTACAGATTAATCATGGAAGGAATCTCGGGGAGACGCCTGACATGATTAATCTAGGATTTAGTGGCAGCTATGGGCTGCCATTAACTCCTTATTACCCCGATTTGCCAAAGCACTAGGGTAAATCGGGAAGAACCGGGTACAGCCCCAGAACTGTCGCATATAATGTATGCGGCAATTCTGGGCGGCTGCTGACTGATATTGTTAGGGTGGGGGGCTCCCCATAACGTGGAGCTCCCCATCCTGAGAATACCAGCCTTCAGCCGTATGGCTTTATCTGGCTGGTATTAAAATTGGGGGGGACCGCACGCCGTTTTTTTTAATTATTTATTTATTTTACTGCACAGTATAGACACGCCCACCGGCTGCTGTGATTGGGTGCAGTGAGGCACCTGTCACTCAGCGTGGGGGCGTGTCTCACTGCAACCAATCATAGGCGCCGGTGGGCGGGGAAAGCAGGGAATAGGAGATTGTTTAATGAGCGGCCGGCTTTTTCAAAATAGTAAAAGCCGCCGCAGCAGTGTGAACGCCGTGCAGCGCTGCGCCGGAGATCGGGGAACGGTAAGTATGAGAGAGGGGGGGAAACTGACTGACAGACTGTGAGAGAGGGACAGAGAGACCGACAGAGAGACGGACTGACGGACTCAGGGAGATTGACCGACATACACAGAAATAGAAAGAATAGCCGACATCACTAGAAATAAAAACACCAAACGGACACGGACTATAGGTAGATGCATACGTGTTTACTAACGTGTGTGCACATACCCATAGACTTTCATTGTGTCCACGTGTGCGTGCTCCGTGCAGATAACGGACATGCAGCCGTGCAAAACGCAAAGACATACAGATCACGGACACGCACACACGGACATAATGAAATAACGCACGTGTGACCAAAATCATAGATTAACATTGGTGCACGTTTGGCCGTGTCTCCGGCATATACGGAAACGGACCAAACACGCACGTGTATCACGGACGTGTGAAGGGGGCCTTAGTTGTACTATAGAAGTAGTAAAAAAGCCTTCTCTAAAGTAAACTATACAACTCTGAAACACAAGCATCCTTTATTTTTAGAGAAGAAAAGGAAAATATTTGAAGAAGAAAATGCACTGAATTTGCCATTACAAACACTTCTATAGAAATCAATTGGGACTAAAATACAGATTATTTCTTAGCCTGTCTTGTGCCAAACATATGTCTTGTGTAATGGTCAGCAAATGTGAATTTCATCTTTTCTCAGGAGATTTTATTTCATGCACAGTTCATCCACTTCATTACTCTTATTTAATGTACAGCACATCTACTTGCAGTATAATGAACATGAAGCCAGTAAGTTACAGTTGTTGATGTCTGGTACAGATAAATGATAAAGAGTGTGGTGATCGAATACACCAAGCAAAGGAGACAGCGGAAAAAAATAAGAAGAAAATAAATATCAGGTATGAAATTGATTTAGAATGGATTTAGACTTATCGCAGACTGGCACAGTTATCTGGATGCTTTTTAACAGAATTATTCATCTTGACATGGTGTTGGTACATACAGTGGTGTGAAAAAGTGTTTGCCCCTTCCTGATTTCTTATTCTTTTGCATGTTTGTCACACTTAAATGTTTCAGATCACCAAACAAATTTAAATATTAGACAAAGATAAAACAGGTAGATACAAAATGCAGTTTATAAATGAAGATCTTTATTATTAAAGGAAAAGAAATCCAAACCTACAAAAGCTAGACATCATGCCGTGATCCAAAGAAATTCAGAAACAAATGAGAAACAACGGAATTGAAATCTATCAGTCTGGAAAAAGCTATAAAGCCATTTCTAAAACTTTGAAACTTCAGTGAACCACAGTGAGAGCCATTATCCACAAATGGCGAAAACATGGAACAGTGGTGAACTTTCTCAAGAGTGGCTGGACAATCAAAATCACACCAAGAGAGTAGCGACAACCAGCATCGGACTGGCTATCGGAGGAATCTCCAGTAATGCCAGGACTGGATTCAGGTACCTCTGTATTGCACTCCGGAGCTCTCACCTGAGCTCCAGACTGCAGCCTAGACTGTACCGCGAGCGCCGAGTGATTGATTCCCCGGCGATTGCAGTTCAGTTCATGTCAGCTGCAGACAGGCCGCCACTGGGCTGAACTCCGGTGCTCTCACCTGAACTCCGGAGATCAGGTGAGAGCTCCGGAGTGCAATGCAGGTACCTGAATCCAGTCCTGGCATTACTGGAGATTCCGCCTGTAGCCAGTCCGACGCTGGCGACAATTAATGAAAGAGGTCACAAAAGACCTCACAACAACATCCAAAGAACTGCAGGCCTCACTTCCCTCAGTTAAGGTCAGTGTTCTTGACTCTACCATAAGAGACTGGGCAAAAACGGCTTGGATGGCAGAGATCACAGACAAAAACCACTGCTGAGCCAAAAGAACATAAAAGCTTGTCTCAATTTTGCCAGAAAACATCTTGACGATCCTCAAGATTTTTGGAGAATACTCTGTGGACTGAAGAGACAAAAGTTGAACTTTTTGGAAGGTGTACGTTATCATTACATATGGTATAGAAATAATGCAGCATTTCAGAAAAGAAATATCATACCAACAGTAAAATATGGTAATGGTAGTGTGATGGTCTGTGGCTGCTTTGAGGCCTCAGGACCTGTAAGACTTGCTGTAGGAAATTAAACCATCAATTCCGCTGTCTACCAAAAAAATCGTGAAGGAGAATATCCGGCCATCTGTTTTTGACCTCAAGTTGAAGTGCATTTGGGTTATGTAGCAGGACAATGATCCAAAATACACCAGTAAATCCACATCTGAATAACTTAAGAAAAACAAAATTAAGACTTTGGAGTGACCAAGTCAAAGTCCTGGCCTTAAACCAATTGAAATGCTGTGGCAGGACCTTAAAAAGCCAGTTTATGCTCTGAAACCCTCTAGTGTGGCTGAATTACAATAATTGTGCAAAGATCAGTAGGCCAAAACTCCTCCAGAGCGTACTAAAAGACTAATTGACAGTTATCGCAAAAGCTCGATTGCAGTTATTACTGCTAAGGATGGCCCAACCCGTTATTAGGTTTCGGGGGCAATCACTTTTTCACACAGGGCCCTGTAGGTTTGAATTTCTTTTTCCCTTAATAATAAAGACCTTCATTTATAGATGGCATTTCGTGTTTACTTGTGTTATCTTTGACTAAGATTTACATTTGTTTGGTAATCTGAAACATTTAAGTGCGACAAACATGCAAAAGAATAAGAAATCAGGAAGGGGGCAAACACTTTTTCACACTACTGTATATCTAGAATTTTTTCATTCAGTTGAAACCATGAGGAAAATTTGGTGTCCTGGCCCCTAAACTTTATATTGATCAGTGTTTCAAATTGCAATCCATTTCTTTATTGTAAAAAATGAATAATACTTAGATAGTACCAAGGTTTTTTTTAATGCTCTTTGTATGCCTCCTGACAAAACAGCACATGAAATGTGAGACGTGGTACTGAACAGGGTGATGTTCGGCAGACATGGCTTATAGTTAGTATGGGACTTGATTTTTGATGGATTTTAGGCTCAATGGATTTGTTTCCATTTATTTATGAACTTGGATTACTTTGTCGTTATAGTTTGTTATGAATGGATCCTGTTGTTTTTTTTTATACAGTTCTTAATAGTAGGTTTGAAGCAATGTCATGAGGGCATGCCAAGCCTACTGATCAGAAGAGGCACCAGGGATTCTGGCAGATAAGATGGGGTAGACAAGGCTCTAGTCTAGGGGCCACAGAATAGTGACATGGCTGCTGAACCAGTGCCCTTGTCGCGGGAGGAGGAGGGGACGCTGCGCTCTCCCACTGCTCGGGTCCGGCTGCCGCTGCTGCTGCAGCCTGCTGCTGCTCGGTGGCTCGAGCGATGGGCCGGATCCCGGGGACTCAAGCGGCGCTCCTCGCCCATGAGTGAAAGGGGTTTGGTTTTTGGGATAATTTATTGTCCGTGACGCCACCCACGGTTGTGGTGATTGTGTGGACACCACCGCTGCTCTGTCTGGGGATCCCGGGAGTGGTGGTATGGAGCAGCTAGTTGTTGATTGGCCCCTCCGTGGGTAGGGGGTTTGGTGGTCCCAGGGCCCAGTGATGGGGTTGGGATGGTGGACAGGCGGGTTATGGGGCCTGTGGAGGTGCAGGGACGCAGGGGTAGCGCTGTGCCGCCCGGCACGGAGGTACTCACTCAGCCCAAGGATGATGACACAGTTGACGGTAAACAAACGGCTGGTTGGACGGGTCCCTCGGACGGCTACGGTGCTGATGTTCCCTGCAGTTAGCGGTGACGGTCACTTCCCTGCACCTAAGTACGGTTCTTTGGTAGCGATGGATTCCCACCGGTAACCCGCTCCCCAGCTTGGATATGAGCCGGAGGAGCCCCTCTCTTGCCCGCAGGCGCTGGCCCTGAGAAACTGGTGCCCTGGCGGTGGCGGTGTCTCTCTTTAACGGTCGGACTGTTGCCTTCAATCGGGACTTGGTTGTTGGGAGACCCTGAGGTCCCCTTCACTGACGGATTTGGCAAATTCACGGCGACTCCTAGCCTTGCCGGGATCCGAAAGGCCCCTGCCAATGGTGCTGGCTTCTCTTCGTATACCGCTCCGGTACCGCCGGGCCACCACCCGTCCACGGTCCTTTCGGCAACCTCCAAGTAGCCTCTCCTGCAGACGGTCATCGCCGTCTGCCAACCTTGCTGTCTCAGTCCGGGGCACACACCCGGACTAACTTCAGGCTTTTCAACTGTCACTTTCTCTGTCACTACTCTCACTGTCCTCCTTCTCCTTCCTCTCACTTTGAACTCTCCACTTAATCTCAACTTCACTCCTCACTCAAGCTCTTCCCTGAGCTAACTGCCTGGTTTTCCCGCCTCCAGGGCTGTGAACTCCTCGGTGGGCGGAGCCAACCGCCTGGCCCACCCCCTGGTCTGGACATCAGCCCCTGGAGGAAGGCAACAAGGATTTGTGTTCTGACCTTGGTGTTCCTGCAGGGATGTGGGGTGTGTGTTGGTGTTGTGACCTGTGACCCCTGGCTTGCCCAGGGCGTCACATTCCCCCTTAGCAAAACGCAGACCGTCCTTGGGCTGCCCGTCCAACACCGGTTTTATTTTCCTTTTTTTTTTTTTTGAAAAAGATAAAAAAAACGGTAACATATACAAATAGAATAACATCATCCCACAGCGGGAGGCACTTTTTCTTAAACGTTACGTAACAAACGGTTGCTGCTGCCGCTCTCTCCCACCCAAGTAACCTGGCCCTGATGCTGCCTCTAAGAAACAGGCAGCACCCCTTGACCCCAGTCCTGAACCAGTTACCCGAGCGGGATCTGTCCTTCCCCTCCAGAGGGTAGCCACCGGTTCCTGTGGTGGCTGGGCCCCAGCCTGCTTTACTGCGGGCCCTCCCTCCAACCTGCCTCTCCGGAGGCGGTAACGGTGCTGCAACAAACATATTTTTATTTACAAGCCACTTAACGTCTGTGGTTGCCCTGCAAGTTCACGGGCTTGTCCATAGAGCGTTCCCTATGCAAACAACTTTTTTGTGGATAGTCCCCACGGGGACAACAATGCCGGCAACGGCAGGTTCCAATCACGGTTGAATCAGGTGAACTTCGGTTGATCACACATTTTCATCTTTTGCAAAACTTTAAAACTTTCAAAACGCACACAGACTTTCTCCCCCCCTTTTAAAGGACGGTTTCCCTGTACCTAAGTGGGGGTCTACCTAGGTTGGGACGGGTGGACCTCCGGGGTCCGGTGTAAGTAGGGCTAGGCAGTGGGGTAGAGGGAACAATCAGTTCCTCCTCCCTGCTATCGTGTGGGGCAGGCGGAGGCATAGGGGAGCTGGGTACAGGTTCATCCCTGGGCACTGGCACTGACTCACGGTTGACCGCTTCCATCACTTCTTCATCCACGGGTTGTGGGAACAGTATCACTGGAAGAATCACTGCGCCGTTCTGTGTAGGCCAGTCCGCTGGGAAGTCTCCCATTGCAGTGTGGATCACCTCTTTTGCCTTTTCTGCTGGTAGGGGAACCGGTACTTCAGCCGCCGCTCTTAAGGCTGGTGGGCACCTTTTCAGATGGTCCCGGGAAACCGTGGCCAAAGTGCCCCCTTGGTCACGACTGATTTGGTAGGCCTTCCCATCTTCCCATCCTGTGGGCTGTATGACGTACGGGTTTTGTTCCCATTGATCATCCAGCTTGTGGGTTCTCCTCTTCCGCTTCAGTACAACATCTCCGGGCTGAAAAGGGCCAGCAGACGCTTTTTGATTGAAGCGCTGCTCCTGCAGTTCCCGACTCCGACTCAAGTTCTTCTCAACATATTCTTGAATCTGCCGGTATTGTACCCTCCGCCGAGTTTCCCATTCAGCTGTCGAAGGGAGTGCTTCTGGGGCCTCCAACCCCATTTCCAGGTCCACCGGCAGTCGGCCGGGGCGAGCCCTCATCAGATATGCTGGGGTGCACTTCGTTGAGCTGGACGGGATGTTGTTGTACATATCGACCAAGTCGGGTAGCTTCTCTGGCCACAGGTTCCGCTCTTCCAGCGGTAACGTCTTGAGGAGTCCCAGGACCAAGTGGTTCATTTTCTCACACATGCCGTTGGTCTGGGCATGGTAAGGGGTGGTCCGGATCTTCTTACAGCCGTACAACTGGCAGAACTCATGGAACACCTCTGCTTCAAAAGCCGGGCCTTGGTCAGTAAGCACCTTTTCTGGGTATCCATGTGGTCGGCAGAAATAAGCCTGGAACGCTCTAGCGGCAGTATGACCAGTTAGGTCCTTGACTGGGACAACCACCATGAACCTTGAATAGTGGTCTACTATGGTCAACGCGTAGGCGTACCCACTTCGGCTGGGGGTGAGCTTGACATGGTCCAGGGCGACCAGCTCCAGCGGCTGATGTGTAATGATCGGGTGTAGGGGCGCCCCCTGGCTGGCCTCGTCCTTCCTCCTCAGCGTGCAAGGACCACACTCTCGGCACCAGGCCTCTACAGACTCCCGCATCCCACTCCAATAGAACAGCTCTCTCAACACCATCTCCAACTTCTTCCATCCGAAGTGTCCGGCACCATCATGGTATGCCTGCAAAACAGTGGCCACATCAGCTTGGGGAATAACCAACTGGCGGATTTTCTCATGAGTCTTCGGGTTGATCAGCTCACAGTACAGCTTCCCTTGATGTAGATACAGCCGGTTCCGTTCCTTCCACAAGCGTTTGGCTTCAGCTGGGGCGGCAGGGTCCATTCCAACAGCGCCTTGTTCTACCAGGGTCTTGACGAGGCGGACAGCAGGTTTTGAGCTTCCTGCCACTCCTGACTGGGCAGTGGATCCAGGTTCACCCGTTGTTGGTGGACATGTACCTTCTCAGTTGGTGGCTGGTGAAATGCAGGCAACTCGATCTCTTCGAGGTCGTCATCCTAGCACCCGTCTTCTGACAAGTGGGGCATCCGAGAGAGTGCATCAGCATTAATGTTGACCCGACCAGCCCTGTATTTGATTGTGAAGTCATAGTTGGCTAGCCTGGCCACCCACCGCTGCTCCAACGCGCCCAACTTGGCCGTGTCCAGGTGAGTCAACGGATTGTTATCCGTGAAAGCGGTGAATTTTGCTGCGGCCAAGTAGTGGCGGAACCGCTCGGTGATAGCCCATACCAGTGCCAGGAGCTCGAGTTTGAAGGAGCTGTAGTTCTCAGGGTTCCTTTCGGTTGGCCGGAGCTTTCGGCTAGCATAAGCAATCACTTTTTCCTTCCCGTCCTGGACCTGGGACAGGACTGCCCCCAATCTCACATTGCTGGCGTCTGTGTATAGGATGAATGGGCAGCCATAGTCAGGGTACGCTAGGACCTCTTCTCCGGTCAAGGCTGCTTTCAGCTGGCAGAAGGATTCCTCATGCCTTTCTTCCCACACCAGTGGGGCTCCGATGGGTCTACCACCTTTGGTCTGTCCCACGAGGAGATCTTGCATGGGGGCAGCCATCTTCGTGTACCCCTTGATAAAGCCCCGGTAGTACCCCACCAGACCCAGAAACTGCCTTACTTCCCTCACTGTGGTTGGTCTCGGCCAGCCTTGGATGGCAGTGATCTTCTCAGGGTCAGGGGCGACACCTTCTGCACTCACTACATGCCCCAGGTACTGCACTCTGGGTTTCAGCAGGTTACACTTGGAGGGCTTCAACTTCATCCCGTATTTAGCAAGGGACGCGAACACCTCGGCCAGGTGCTCCAGATGGGCTTCATATGTCTGGGAGTACACAATCACATCATTCAAGTACAACAGGATGGTCTCGAAGTTTAGATGTCCCAGACAGCACTCCATCAGCCGTTGGAAGGTTCCAGGGGCGTTGCACAGCCCGAACGGCATACTATTGAATTCACAGAGCCCCATTGGGGTGGTGAAGGCGGTTTTCTCCCGGTCCTCCGGTGCCACTGCCACTTGCCAGTATCCACTGGTGAGGTCAAGGGTGTAGAAGTAATTTGCAGTTCTCAGTGCGGCCAAAGACTCTTCGATACGGGGCAGTGGATAAGCATCTTTATGCGTTATCTGGTTAATCTTCTGGTAGTCCACACACATCCGCATGGTGCCATCCTTCTTTTTGACCAGCACCAATGGGGCGGCCCAGGGACTACAGCTGTCCCGAATAACCCCTGCCTCCTTCATGTTCCTCAACATATCTTTGGCGCATTGGTAATGCGCAGGGGGAATAGGCCTGTACCTCTCTTTGATAGGGGGGTGCTCACCGGTGGGGATGTGGTGTTGGACCCCTTTAATCTGCCCAAAGTCTAATGGATGTTTGCTGAAAACTTGCTCATACTCCCGCACCACCCTGTACACCCCTTCTTTGTGATGTGTAGGGGTATCGTCAGTGCCCACGTGTAGCTGTTGGTGCCACTCATTTAACTCCCCTTGGGGCGGGTGAGTGCTGGTAGTAGGTGGGGAGACTGGGGGAGCTACCTCGTGGATCGTGTGGGGATCTAGGGTGAGCAGCTTGGCAATGGTGGCATACCGGGGAAGCCTGACTTCTTCCTCCCCACAGTTCAGCACCCTCACGGGCACTCTCCCCTTCTTTACATCTACCACCCCTCGGGCGGCCATTATGGTGGGCCAGTGTTCGGAGGGCATGGGCTCTATCATGGCAGGGTAGTCACGCCCCTGAGGCTGCTGCTCTACACCAAATCATCATCTCACTCCTAGGGGGTACAATCAACGGAGCAGCATCCATCACTCTCACTCTACCAATCTCTCCTCCTGTTGAGTTTACATGCTGGCGGTACATCAAGGCTCGGATCTCACGCTGCACAGCTCTCTGTTGGCTCCCCACCGCCGTGGCGGCCAGCTGCTGCAGTAGGGTCAACACATCACCCATACAGTGCTCCATCACATTGGTTCCTAGCACTATCTTCGGGTTATGGTCACTGGGTTCATTCATGATCACAATCATACCCTGGTGTTGCAGTTCAGCTCGCCCCACGGTCATAGCCACTTGTTTATACCCCACTTGGGTCACTGGGAGTCCATCAGCAGCAATAAGTGTTATACTAGTATCTGGGGGTGCCAGCTCGTCTGTCCCCCAATACCGCTGGTATAATGTGTATGGTATGGTGGTTACCTGTGATCCAGTGTCCAAGAGAGCCATCACCGGTATGCCATCCACAGCCACGGGGATGATGGGCCGGGCACCGATATACCAGTCCCGCCAGTCTGGGGGGCCACAGGGTTCTACTCCTGAGGATTGGCCCGTGGCCCCAGGGGTTGCTCGTTTAACGGGCACTGTCGGAAGTAATGGCCAGGCTTGTTGCACTTGTAGCAGGTTGGAGGTCTGTTCCGTGAGTTGTTAGCACTTCTCCGCTGCATCCAGGGAACATCCTCAGGGCTGTCGGCAAGCTGTATCCTGGGTGGAGGTTGGGATCTGGTCAAAGGTTGGAGTGCAGCGAGAATCTTGGCGAGGTCTCCGTCCATGCAGCGGACCTGGGCTGCCAGTTCTTCCATTGTGCTGCTGGGAGCTGTAGGCATTGGAGAGGCTGGTGGAGCAGGGGCCACCACGACGGGGGCTGTCTCAATTGGCCACGGGGCTGGCTCCAAGATTTCTGAAGCTGGGGGTTGCAGTGCTTTAATGGCCCGTTCCTTTAACACAGCAAAGTCCACATCAGGGTGTTCCAGGGCCCACAGCCGGAGCTGTTTGCGATCCTCAGAGGACCTCATCCCCTGCACAAATTGCTCTACTAGCATCTTGTTGCTGTCCGCCTCATTGATAGTGTCTACCCGCTTTAGGGTGCGAAGAGCGGTTTGCAGGCGTAAAGCGTAGTCCCGAATGCTATCCACAGGCCGATGCCGGCACTGGTAAAACTGCATCCTCAGCTCAGCTTCGGTACGGGTCTCAAAGGCAGTCTGTAGCTTCTCAAATATGGTGGCTACAGAGAGCCGGTCCCCCTCGGCCCAGGTCTCCGCTTCCTGCTCAGCCGCGCTGGTTAGCTGGCCCAGCACTACCGCTGCACGTTGCTTATCAGTCAGGGGGTACAATTCCAAAAGCGGATTAAGCTTTTTCCGGAAGACCTGTAAAGCATCAGGTTTCCCGTCATACTACGGTAGCCAGGTAGCTCCGGGCGCATAGGGCAAGGAGAACGGCATCATCTGAGCGAGAGCGGGGGCCGCGGCACCTCCCGCCAGCACGGCCGGGACCTGGGCAGGCCCATTCCCATCCACGGGTGCCACTGCGGCTGCGACCACCGCTCCTCCAGCGGCTCCGTCGGGCGCAGACATCTTATTTCCGTCCTCCTTAGCCTCTTTCCAGCCCCTCCTCTATCGGGGCGGGGTTTTGGCCTTCGCGCCTCTGCTACTCGAGAAGACGCTCGAGCGGGAACTCTTCGCGCCAAAGATGGCGGCTTCTGAAATTTTCCGGCCGGACACCTCCGGCGGTCACAAGGCGCACCTCTACCCAACGGCAGAGCGGTAAGATCCTGTTCGTGACGCCAAGTTGTCGCGGGCGGAGGAGGGGACGTTGTGCTCTCCCACTGCTCGGGTCCGGCTGCCGCTGCTGCTGCGACCTGCTGCTGCTCGGTGGCTTGAGCGATGGGCCGGATCCCGGGGACTCGAGCGGCGCTCCTCCCCCGTGAGTGAAAGGGGTTTGGTTTTTGGGATAATTTATTGTCCGTGACGCCACCCACGGTTGTGGTGATTGTGTGCACACCACCCCTGCTCTGTCTGGGGATCCCGGGAGTGGTGGTATGGAGCAGCTAGTTGTTGATTGGCCCCTCCGTGGGTAGGGGGTTTGGTGGTCCCGGGGCCCAGTGATGGGGTTGGGATGGTGGACAGGCGGGTTATGGGGCCTGTGGAGGTGCAGGGACGCAGGGGTAGCACTGTGCCGCCCGGCACGGAGGTACTCACTCAGGCCAAGGATGATGACACAGTTCACGGTAAACAAACGGCTGGTTGGACGGGTCCCTTGGACGGCTACGGTGCTGATGTTCCCTGCAGTTAGCGGTGACGATCACTTCCCTGCACCTAAGTACGGTTCTTTGGTAGCGATGGATTCCCACCGGTAACCCGCTCCCCAGCTTGGATATGAGCCGGAGGAGCCCCTCTCTTGCCCGCAGGTGCTGGCCCTGAGAAACTGTTGCCCTGGCGGTGGCAGTGTCTCTCTTTAACGGTCAGACTGTTGCCTTCAATCGGGACTTGGTTGTTGGGAGACCCTGAGGTCCCCTTCACTGACGGATTTGGCAAATTCACGGCGACTCCTAGCCTTGCCGGGATCCGAAAGGCCCCTGCCAATGGTGCTGGCTTCTCTTCGTATACCGCTCCGGTACCGCCGGGCCACCACCCGTCCACGGTCCTTTCGGCAACCTCCAAGTAGCCTCTCCTGCAGACGGTCACCGCCGTATGCCAACCTTGCTGTCTCAGTCCGGGGCACACACCCGGACTAACTTCAGGCTTTTCAACTGTCACTTTCTCTGTCACTACTCTCACTGTCCTCCTTCACCTTCCTCTCACTTTGAACTCTCCACTTAATCTCAACTTCACTCCTCACTCAAGCTCTTCCCTGAGCTAACTGCCTGGTTTTCCCGCCTCCAGGGCTGTGAACTCCTCGGTGGGCGGAGCCAACCGCCTGGCCCACCCCCTGGTGTGGACATCAGTCCCTGGAGGAAGGCAACAAGGATTTGTGTTCTGACCTTGGTGTTCCTGCAGGGATGTGGGGTGTGTGTTGGTGTTGTGACCTGTGACCCCTGGCTTGCCCAGGGCGTCAAACCCTGCAAATCCTTTTGCTCAAATCCATTAGGAAAAGCATTGTTTAAAGGGAACCTGTCAGGTCCAATATGCACCTAGAACCACGAGCAGTTCTGGGTACATCTTGCTAATCCCTGCCTAACTGTCCCTGTATACACTAGCATAGATAAAGGGATCTTTAGAAAAAGTATTTCTAAAGATTTTTTATCGTATGCTAATGACCGAGGGGACTAGTCCCCTAGGCGTTAGTTCCCCTGGCTAGTCAGCTCCATTAGCATGTTAGTATGCTCATGTTGGCGTGTGACGCCCTGGCAAAACCAGGTAGTCACAGTTAGGCCCCTGCATAACACCTTCCCTCACTAGAAAACACACAGCCAACCAGAAAACCCTAGTCACCACCCCTTAGGGAAAGATAGACACACCAGTGGGCGTAACCCGACAGTTGGAACACGCCCACCCAGGGGTCTAGGTAGCCCAGGGCGGGAAAACAGGCAGTTAAGCTTGAAGTTCAGTTTGGAGAGGAGAGTGGGCTGGAGCTAGGGGTAGTTCCAGCAGTAAAGTCCAAGTTGCACGTTACCAGGGTAGGAGCCCTGGTGCCACTGGCTAGGAGGTAGACGGAGGTCTCCATCAGCAGGAGACAGGAAGATGGCTCAGCAGAAGCAAGGTGGACCGGGACAGGGTTATAGCCCGCTGGTACCGACACGGGGAACCGACCCGGAAACCGTAGCACAAAGGGGGGTACTCGGACCCCAAAGCCAGGACCAGAAACAAGTGGAACTGGTTAATTAACCGATTGAGGCCAGGACTAGAGGTTCTGTCCCACCCAAAGTCCCTCATAGAAGACAACAGCCCACCGATTAGGGTTAAGAGGTCACCGCCAGGGCCCATAGATCCCACGGGCCAGCGTCTGCGGGCACGGCTCCTTAGGCCACATCCAGCTGGGAGCGGACTCCTACTTTTCAAACTGGGAAGTCACTTCTACTTTAAACAGTGCAGGAAAAGGATAGAGACCACCAGCCGGGTGCGGGACCAGAACGCAACCGGCCGCGGCACCGGCCATCATCACCTTGGTTTACCAGATACTTTTGTGTTTTACTAACTGTGAGTACACCAGCACCCCCTGCGGTCACCATCCCCTGCACTCAACAACCTGGTTCCGGGGCCACCATCCCTGCCCACGGAGGGTTTAACAACTTGCTGCACAACATCTCCCCTGGGTGCCCCGTAACAGCAGCGGTGGTGTCCCACCTCACCACACACCATGGGTGGTGTCACGAACTTCTTACGGCCTAGCCCGTACATATACGGAGACCCTCGAGCTACCACCCCTGAAGGCCGGGATCCGAGCAGCGCCGGCTGCTGACACGGGGGTGGCACAGGCGCAGCATCAGAGGATGAGCTCACTCACCTCTCCGCTGCCATCGCGTCCAACACTGGATTTTGGCTCAATGAGCATGACCCCGGAGTAATGTGCACTATGAAGTCAGGTGTACGCATTCTGGCTTCAAACTGAAGTAGAGCGCATGAATGAAACTCCGGGGTCATGCGCAGCTGAAATCCAGCGTTGGACGCAGTGGCAGCGGAGAAGTGAGTGAGATCATCCTCTGATGCTCCGCATTCATTAGCATGTTAGCATGCCCACAGGGGCGTACTAACATGCTAATGGAGCCGACTAGCCATGTTTTGTGAGTTTGATGAAGAGCTCATCCCATCCATTCACTATTTAGGGACCAACTTTAGGGATACCTAAGGTCAGGTATCTGACTCGGGCAATATGTACAGAACCTATCTAGGGGTGGTGAGGTACTCCAGGGACCAGCAGTAAGTTCAGTCAGGGGTCACCATCTTTCCTCTCCCTAGACACAGTGCTTCCCTTCCCTTTAGCCGTGCGCATGGTACTTCCCTGTACCTAGCGTGACAATTTCACTCAGAAATGCTGCAACATTTCAGAAAAAAAACATACTTTAATACCTTCCGGGGGCCGAGCCGCACTGTAGACTAGAAGAACAGGCGGATCCCCAGTGCCTTCTCCCCGCCTTTTGACAGTATGTTTCTGCCTATATGACCTGTCAGTCCAGGGCAGTGGGTAGGGAAAAGCTTCTGGGGACTCACCTGTCCGATTAGTCTGCCACACGGCTTGCTCCTGACTATTAGAGTATGTTTGTCTCTGAAAACCTACAGTGTTTCAAAATCAAACATACTTGGCTGTAATAATACAGAAAGTGGCTGATACATGCTGCCCATGGTGTCACGCCTGTAATCCACACACATTCACGCGCGAGTCTGAATCTCCCATTTGCAGCACTCAGTCCTCTTTCACTCTCCTGCTGTCTCCATCTGGCCATAGGGAGGCAAGGACGGATTCTGCAAAAATTTAACCCTGCTGTGTCCTGCTGGGTTTTGCTTCAAAGACCAATCCCCTTGCTAGCAAAGGATATATCAAGCAGCGTTTCCCTCTGTATGGTGCCTGAACTTGGTACTTCCTTTGTCTAGTACTCCGTCGAGGTATTTGCTGTATCGTTTCTCCAGCCATTGACCCAACTTGTTCCCTCCTTTTCATCTGACCTTTCTGCTCCTGACCTTGGCTCTGTATTCTGACCCTGTGCTGCATGCTCAAACCGCAGATTGTTTGACTACAGCTCAACCTCTTCCTTCTGTACCTCGTATTCCTGTCTTAACCTGTCGGTTAGCTGCCTCAGGGGCAGGGACTGCCCTGTGAGTGGTTACTTGCGACTATTTGCAACACAGCCTATTCTCAGCATCTGAGGCTCTAGTGAATACCAGGTAGTCACTTAATCGCACCACTTTAGGGTAGGCTTGACCAGTGGCATAGTGGGTCTACACCCACCAGCCATTACACATGGTTTTGGTAGCATGTATCAGATGTCATGTTCCTTTTATAGTCAGCTGAAACTGCTGATTTTGGTTGTATCAGATAGCCAAGTTAGTGCATGGAGTCCTTTTGACTTCCCACAACAGATGATGTCTAGGAAGAGAAGGATCCAGACTTGAATTTCAACGGCTAATCCTTTTGTTCCGCATGGAGATAAGCCATGACCATAGTAGTCTGCCAGTGCCTCTCTCATAGAGAACACATGAGCACATGACCAAGCCAAGAGTTCCAGTTTATTGAGTAGTCGGGTGAGAGCTGTATGACTAACTATATTGTATTTTTACCAAATAATGTATATAACATCTGCAATATAAATTGGAATTCAATGTACAGGAAACATTTATTGCAACCCAGCTCACATTTGGAGAGTTTGTGCTAGAACTTGGCTTTTTAAGATTTGCAGGCATACCTTAGGGCTTATTTAAAAACAGTAAGATGCCCATCTCAGGTTTGTACCTCTGCTGGGAGTTTCAGCGAGCATTTCATTGAAGGTTGGAGACAAGTTACAGGAGCACCATTAATCAGACTGCAGGTACATGCAAATTAGCTGCATCAAGACTAACCTCTGTACATCGACAACAACTTTGTAGGAATAAATGAATGACTAATCACTGAGGCACAATATTCTTATAACTTTTAATGCACGTAGTATAAAGGTTATATTGTCTATATTTATAATCAATGTAATAATGCTTCCTTAATTGCGTTTTATTAAAATTCTGGATACATTATTGCATATGCACCTATTATTGTCTAGTGCAGGGGTGGGGAACCTTTTTACTGCCGGGGGCCATTTGGAATTTTCTACCAACCTTCGGGGGCCGCACCAAATTATCAACTTGAAAACGACCAGGCTATATTTGGTCAAACAATTAATTAACTCACCCCTAATGTGGTGGCTGGAGCGGCTGTGATGTTCGGTGATATTGATCATTTTGTTTCTCACAACTGCTTTTCCAGGTTTGTCTTGGTCTGGAGAGGCTGGGGGCATACACATCCCAGGAGAAGCTGGGGCATATACATCACAGAAGACACTGGGGCGCATATACATCACAGGAGACACTGAGGCATATACATCACAGGAAACATTGAGGCATATACATCCCAGGACAGGCTGGGGCGTATACATCACAGGAGGAGCGTATAGATCACAGGAGGAGCGTATAGATCACAGGAGGGGTGTATACATCACAGGAGATGCTAAGCATGGACAGCACTAGTGGCGGGCACAGACAGCACTAGGCGGCGGCACAACGGACAGCACTAGGCGGCACAACGGACAGCACTAGGCGGCACAACGGACAGCGCTAGGCGGCACAACGGACAGCGCTAGGCGGCACAACGGACAGCGCTAGGCGGCACAACGGACAGCGCTAGGCGGCAGCACAGAGAGCGCTAGGCGGCAGCACGGACAGAACTAGGTGGCAGCACGAACAGCACTAGGCGGCGGCACAACGGACAGCACTAGGCGGCACAACGGACAGCACTAGGCGGCACAACGGACAGTACTAGGCGGCACAACGGACAGCACTAGGCGGCACAACGGGCAGCACAGAGAGCGCTAGGTGGCAGCACAGAGAGCGCTAGGCGGCAGCACAGAAAGCGCTAGTTGGCAGCACAGGGAGCACTAGGTGGCAGCACAGGGAGCACTAGGTGGCAGCACAGGGAGCACTAGGTGGCAGCACAAAGAGCACTGACAGTGACAGCATTAAAAGGCAGCATGGAGAGCATTAGGTGACAGCACTAGGAGGCAGCAGGGAGAGCACGATGTGGCAGCACTGACAGCACTAGGAGGCTGCACAGATTACACAGCACTGAGGGGTTACACACAGTACTGGGGGGTACACAGCACTTGGGGCTACACACAGTACTAGGGGGTACACAGCACTGGATGGGGGGGCAGCGATGGGTTGCATACTCACAGTACAAGGGGAGGAGGAGGAGTCACATAGCACAGGTCCGGGAGACATGTACAGCAGGAAGGCATCTGCTGCACCTCTTCTGCTGTGACTGGAGCACAGCGCGCTGTTTACCCCGCCCTCAAGGTAAACCCTCAGCATGCGAGCACAATCCCGGGTTCAGTCTAGAATGTATGGGCTGTAGTCAGGTCCCGAAAAGAGCCCATACATTCTAGTACGGGCTGCAATCAGGATCTGTAAATAGCCCGTACATTCTAGCATCTACCCATAACGCACTGGGATTTTAAAGGGCCGGCGGCTGGCAAAAGCGCAAGTGCCGCTCGAGCACTGGGGTAGCCTGGAATGTGCCCGGGGGCCGCATTAAATGTCATCGCGGGCCGCATACGGCCCGCGGGCCGGAGGTTCCCCACCCCTGGTCTAGTGGTTGGTGTTCTTCATCCTTTCTTCATTTGTACCATATTCTTTTAAATTCTGCTTATCAAAGTGTAGTTTATATGTGGATCAACTTTGTTTTAATTTAGTGTAAGTTGGTTTTGAGGTTTAGTTGTTTTCTGCTGTTTTCCTCCAGAGGGTCTTTCTATACAACTCAAATTTTTAGCAAATGTTGTAACATTTCAGAGGAATATGCGACTTTTTACTCTAAAAAGTTGCAAAAAAAAGGTTAAAAAACAAAAGAAAAGCATTTTTTATTCAAATTTCCTTATCCAAGTGCGTTATTTTTGATAACTTGGCACAAAAAAACATAAATGAATAAAAAAAAAAAAAGAAAAGTGTGTTTAAAAAACACACAAATGATGAATCGGCCATGTATTATTGCAACCTCCTGCTCTGTGGCCTCCCCTCTAACAGTCTCTCACCCCTACAATCTATTTTAAACTATGCTGCCCGGCTAATCCACCTGTCCCCCCGCTACTCCCCGACCTCTCCTCTCTGCCAATCCCTTCACTGGCTTCCCACTGCCCAACGACTCCAGTTCAAAACACTAACCATGACATACAAAGCCATCCACAACCTGTCTCCTCCCCACATCTCTGACCTAGTCTCCCGGTACTTACCTATACGTAACCTCCGATCCTCACAAGATCTCCTTCTCTACTCCCCTCTCATCTCCTCTTCCCACCATCGCATCCAAGATTTCGCCCGTGCCTCCCCCATACTCTGGAATGCTCTGCCACAACACATCAGACTTCCGCCTACTTTGCCAAGATTCAAAAGGAACCTGAAGACCCACCTCTTCCAACAAGCCTACAACCTGCCGTAACCCTCAGTTTGATACAGCGCCGCACAATCAGCTCTACCCTAACCTACTGTATCCTCATCTATCCCTTGTAGACTGTGAGCCCTCGCGGGCAGGGACCTCTCTCCTCCTGTACCTGTCTGTGTCTTGTACTGTTTATGATTATTGTACTTGTCCCTATTATGTATACCCCTTTCACATGTAAAGCGCCATGGAATTGATGGCGCTATAATAATAAATAATAATAATAATAATAGTATGTTAATTTATAAGCTGTGTTTTATTTTATCTTTTTCACTAGTCAAACTCCCTCCTTACAGTGGTGTCAGAAAAAAAATGGCATATCATATCTGACCTTCTTGGCACATCAATGGGCTACCAAATTTATTACAAATTGAAATCCATTCCAGCTCATAGCAGATTGGTTTGGAATTGTTAAGGACGATCTACTGTAGGTCCAAGACCTTTTTGTCCCATTTCTCTTGTGAGCTTGGTCAGAACTTAGACATTAAAAGTGTTTTCTACTCTGTTATTAAAGTTACCAGTGTAAATCTATCCCAATAAAAAGAAAGAAAGCCATATTTATAACCAGAATCCACCCCCTTCTCCTCAACTGCTTCAATTATCTCTTTTGATCTGGAAATGTTGAAATCATGATCATCAGTCACATGACCCTGCGAACAATCAGTGGCTTCAGGTTTAGGTCATTGGCAGTCATGACATTATCTCTTCCAGTGTCACCCGTACACAATTCCGACTTATCACATTTTTGCTTCTTGCACCAAGCAGACTATTTCACACTGAAAGAAGAAAACAACTGTCCCCCTGCAAGAAGTTAGGACGTGGATGAATATATTTTAGTGATGGGCAAATTATAACTATTCATGTTCACATTATTTGTAACGAATCACAAAGTACTATTCTGGTATTTATCACAAATAACGAACCTAATGCAAGTCAATGGTGAACCCAAGCATTTTTCTTGTCTTAGCGAATACTGGAATAATACTCTGTATTGGGTAACCATTATCAGAAGACAAATAGTTACTATTCGCTCATCACTAGGGCTGAGCGGATTCGGACTGTAAAAGTCCGGATCCACCCGGTATTGCCGCATGTATTAGATGTGACAAGCCCGGTGCTTTACCGGCTCTTCCTGTTGCCCTTGTGCAGTGGCAATTGGGATAGCAGGGGTTAATAGCAGTGCACAGCTGCTACTAAACCCTAGGTTAGTGATGGCACAGGCGTCTATGAGATACCTGCATCAAAAACCTGTAAGTGGCAGTAAATAAACACAAACACAGAGAAAAAAAATCATTTCTTTGGAATAAAATACAAAAACACACCCTCTTTCACCACTTTATTAACCCCCAACACACTCCTACAGGTCTGTCGTAATCCATACGAGGTCCCACACCGCTTCCAGCTCTGCTATATCTCACAGCAAGCAGCTATAGAACACGACCGCCGGCTGTGAGTGTAGACTTTGACTGAGCTGCGCTGAGGGATGACTGCAGGCAGACACTGTCACAGGCTGGGGGCGCTTCTGACTGAAACCAATCACAGACGACAGGATGGCAGGTGGGCGGGGAAAACTGTGTATGCGATGAGCCTAATGTGCAGTACAGGAAGTTAATATGTGATCCGAAAGCAGTTTGTCACCATGACACCCAGTCACCATAAGTATGAAACACTCGCTTAATTCTTGTTTTTTTATTTTCCCTTTAATTTCCCCAGTGCCAGATCGTGCAGCTGGAATGAATCCTGGGCCCGGGTCCGGCACCCGGGCATCTTTGAAACCGCGCAAATGCGGGCTGAGAATACCAGCCCCCAGCTGGCTTTATCTTGGCTGGGGATGAAAATTGGGGGGACCGCACATCCGTTTTCTTTTACGTAACAAAAAAAATGCAAATTTGCAGCTGAAATCTGGTGCAAACGATTTCAGCACCAAATGTGCACCTGCTAGCACAAAACCGCTGCAAAAATTGTGGCAAAATGCCTGGGCAAAAATACGCGGCAAAAAATGCGTAAAAAAAATGCTTTTTTTGCCAGGATGTATACATTGGGTGTTGGAATATGGTGTAAAAATTTCAGCACCAAATCTGCATCTCTTAGCCAAAAAAACTATGCTAGGAGATGCACGTCTGTGAACTCAGTGACCTCCACCTGAGGTCAGGTTACGTGCGATCACAGATGAAGGATCATGGGACCCTCCAACTGTGACCGCAAATTACTTGAGTGATGTCACCGCTCATTGCGCAGCTCATTCATTCTCTGGAGCTCACAGCGAGCGGTCGTGTTCTATAGCTGAATATCCTGAGCAACCTCGTATGGATTTTGCCAGAACCTGGAGGGGTGATTATGGGGTTAATAAAGTGGTGAAACAGGGTGTGTTTTTATATTTTATTCCAAATAAAGGATTTGTACTTATTTACTGTCATTTACAGGTAAGTGATGCAGGTATCTCATAGACGCCTGTGCTATCAACAACCTAGGGTTTAGTAGCAGCTGTGCGTTATTAACCCCTCATTACCCTGATTGCCACTGCACCAGGACAACGGGAAGAGCCGCTAAAGCACCAGGATTGTCACATCTAATGGATGCGGCAATACTGTGCGGCTGCGGGCTGAGAATACCAGCCCCCAGCTGGCTTTATCTTGGCTCGGTATCAAAATTGGGGGGACCACACGTCGGGTTTTTTTTCATTATTTATTGAAATAATAATGAAAAAAAGAAATTAAAAAAAACCCCCACATGCAGAGTCCCACGTCGCATCACCCAGCACAGCCGCACACTTTTCTGACAAGAGTGGATCAGCAGCATGTATTTCTATATACCTGCACACTCCTCTCAGGAGAGTGTGCAGCTGCCGGGTGATGTGATGTGAATCCCTTGCACGTGTGACTCTGGGCTCTGGATACACAGCACAGATAAAGCCTGACAGCTGGGGGCTGCAACCACGGGCTTTATCTGTGCTGGCATCAGAATACGGGAATCCTGCACGGATTGTTTTATTTTTTTATACCACCATACTGACCTGCAGACACGTGCACTGCTTTCCCCACCCACCGGCCGTTCTGGCGCCTCTGATTGGTTGCAATCAGTTGACATGCTGCCACTCAGGGTGGGGACGCGTCTAACTGCAACCAATTACTTGCGCCGGTGGCCGGCAAAGCAGTGAACAGTCAATTGTCGACTCCGGAAGGGAAAGTGTGACCCAGAAGGAGTATGCCACCATGACACAGCCTCAGTAAGTAGACCGCATGCACTCCTACCCTCTTATGCCTTCCACCGACATTTTTAATCTCCGGATTCTGGTCCTCGTAGACTTATATGGGTACCGGATTCCGAAGCGGATTGAGGTTTTTTTTAATTGAGCAGTGACCCGCCGGTCCCTTTTTTTTTTGCAAGTCCGAACAGCTCTACTCATCACTAATAGATTATGATAAATGAAATTGTTAACATCTGAACACCCTTGATATAATATACCCATACCCATTTATATATATTCTACTTTCCCTTACATAACCTTACACCCATCCATATTTCTTTTCAAATTTATACCATTCACTTGCAAAGCTCCAAGTTCTTCCTTTGTTTTTACTTCTTTTTTCCCCTCCTCATTCTCTCTTCTCCTATTTAATGATTCAAACTACGTATAAACTACCCTTCCATGAACCCAACCTCATCCCCTAATGACCTTTGCCATGTTCGCTAATGTTTGAGGAAGTATGTAACATTCCTTTCTCCTTTGATTTGTTTATTGCTTTATCACAAGATATGTTGTATCTAGCATTATTAATCCAACTATGCAACCTGTTACACCCTGCAACCATTGGAGATATATTGTTGTAATTAGATATACTCTTTAGAAAATCAATATAAAGTGTGAAATAGAAAATAACACAATAGGGATAAGAGTGAAGGGGAGGAAAGACAAGAAGAGAGTAAAAAACATGTCTTGTTCACTTGTTTATGTTTTTTCCCTCCTGTTGTGGAGTGGTAGGGTCAGTAAAGGATTTAATATATACATGTAATACATTATTTTATATTTTGTTATACCAACAAAAAGAATTGTTAAAAAATATATAAATTATAGTAAATTTGTCAAACTATGGTCAGCCAACTCTAGTTCCCTAAAAAAGCGTCAAACCAGAAGTTTACATACAGTACCTAAAAAGAGAGAAAGAAAGAGAATGCTTTAAGGCATTTTGTTACTTTCTGCAGAGTCGAAAATTTACATATAAATAGAGTACTATGCCTTTAAACAACATGTGACAGCCTATATGATGATGTCATGTCTTGGAAGCTTTTGATAGGTTTATTGGCAACATCCAAGTTAATTAGAGACACACCTGTGGATGTCTTTTAATGCACACCTGAAATACACTGCTTCTTTGTGTAGCATCATGGGAAAGTCTAAAGAAATAAGCCAAGATCTCAGGAAGAGAATTGTGGACTTGCACAAGTCTGGTTCATCCTTGGGTGCAATTGCCAGATATCTGAAGGTGCCTCTTTCATCTGTACAAACAATTATACACAAGTACAAACAAGATGGTAATGTCCAGCCAAACAAAAACAAAATAAGTTGTGAAGATACAGCGGAAGCTGATAAGATTGTGTCACATCCACAGTGAAACGAGTACTGTATCAACATGGGTAGAAAGACCACTCTTCCAGGAAGAAGCCAATACGCCAAAAGAAACATAAAAGCCAGATTAATGTTTGAAAATACACACAGGAACAAAGACCTTAATTTTTTAGACATATCTTGTGGTCTGATGAAACTAAAATTGAACTGTTTGGCCATAATTACCATCGTTACGTTTGGAGGAAAAAGGGAGAAGCTTTGAAGCCAAAAACACCATCCCACCTGTGAAACACGGTGGTGGCAGCATCATGTTGTGGGTTTGTTTTGCTGCAGGAGGGACTGGTGCACTTCACAAAATATATGGCATCATGAAGATAGAAAATTATATGGCAATAATGAAGCAACATCTCAAGACATCAGCAAGGAACTTAAAGCTGCCACCACTTACTATGCACAGAGTGTTGACTGAAAGCACACCATCCACATCCCTCTCACTGAAGGCCATGGGCTACCAGCAGGAATAAAGTTAATTTCCTCCGGCAGTGGGGTCTAAATGTGGCAGCTGCACAGCATCAGACCTTCAGATTAACACTGTATTTGTAAGTTAATAGCATTTTTTTACATGATAGATTCTATTTATAAAAGAAAGACAATTTAAAAAGGTTTTGCCTAACGTATAGAGAATAAGGTAAAAATTCAATAACTACTAAAAAGGAGAAAAGCAATCTAGAAAAGTGGAGAAACAGCATGAATTGGACCATATGTGGTTTTGTTTCTAGACTGTGCTCTTTTTTGATGATGTCACAGCAGTTTTTGTTTGCATTTAGCTGTATGCTATTATGTTTAAGTTACAGGAGCCTTTAACCCCTTTACGACCAAAGAGATAACTATATGTACTTTGTCATGTCAAGGTAATCACTGCCTGGCTGCTGTGGTGAGCCAGTGGTGATCCCTGCACATGTCTGTTGATTTGAATAGCAGACATGTGTGGCTTACAGGCGCAAGTGGATCTGCAATCCAACCACGCCTGTTAACCCCTTAGATTGCGCTGTCAAAATATGGCAGCGCTATTGAAATGGCCAGGGAGGGGAACGCACAATTCCCCGCCGTCATCGAAGGCCCCGTGACACAAGCACAGGAAGCCGATGGTTGCCATGGTAGTGACAGATCATGTGATAACCCCTGTCACTATCATGACTTATTTCCTGTCAGAGCCCACACAGTGCTGGCACTCACAGGCAAAAAGCATTTCTGCTGATCAGAGCTGTGCAGCTCTGATCAACAGAAATGCACAGGCGATCAGACATTGCAGTGATAAAGTCTCCTAGTAGAACTTGTAAAATAAAGAAAAAAGTAAAAAAAATTGTAATTAAAACAGTTAAAAAAATGAATGATTTCTAATTTCTTTCAAAAGTACAACTTGTCCTGCAAAAAACAAGCCCTCATATGGCAAAATTGATGGAAAATTATAAAGGTTAGGGCTCGCAGAAGAAGGGGAGCAAAAAACGAAAATGAAAAATAGAAAATCGCCTTGGAGTGAATGGGTTAATTCTAGACTTTTTATTCTAATTATGTAATGCTACAGTTTGTCATTACTGCTGGGCACTGTTTTCTTGTGATTAAGTCACAATGATTTTATTTATATACAGTCATATGGAAAAGTTTGGGCACCCCTATTAATGTTAACCTTTTTTCTTTATAACAATTTGAGTTTTTTCAACAGCTATTTCAGTTTCATATATCTAATAACTGATGGACTGAGTAATATTTCTGGATTGAAATGAGGTTTATTGTACTAACAGAAAATGTGCCATCCGCATTTAAACAAAATTTGACCGGTGCAAAAGTATGGGCACCTCAACATAAAAGTGACATTAATATTTTGTAGATCCTCCTTTTGCAAAAATAACAGCCTCTAGTCACTTCCTGTAGCTTTTAATGAGTTCCTGGATCCTGGATGAACGTATATTTGACCATTCCTGTTTACAAAACAATTCCAGTTCAGTTATGTTTGATGGTCGCCGAGCATGGGCAGCACGCTTCAAGTCGTCCCACAGATTTTCAATGATATTCAGGTCTGGGGACTGGGATGGCCATTCCAAAACATTGTAATTGTTCCTCTGCATGAATGCCTGAGTAGATTTGGAGCGGTGTTTTGGATCATTGTCTTGCTGAAATATCCATCCCCTGCGCAACTTCAATTTCGTTACTGATTCTTGCACAATATTGTCAAGAATCTGCTGACAGTGAGTTGAATCCATGCGACCCTCAACTTTAACAAGATTCCCGGCATTGGCCACACAGCCCCAAAGCATGATGGAACCTCCACCAAATTTTACTGTGGGTAGCAGGTGTTTTTCTTGGAATGCCGTGTTTTTTTGCCTCCATGCATAACGCCTTTTTGTATGACCAAACAACTCAATCTCTGTTTCATCAGTCCACAGGACCTTCTTCCAAAATGTAACTGGCTTGTCCAAACATGCTTTTTGTTACGGGGGCTGTCGGATAATAAGGGAATGGAAGGCTATTCGACAGTCAGGGTCCACCGTGCAGAGCTCTGCTGCAGAGTAGAGCAGAGGATAGGGGAAACCTGTACCACCAAAGCGGTACTGACACTGTTACGTCACAGTGTCACCAAGGCCAATAGCGGTGTATACTGTTTAAGTCACAGCGACTACCTCTTAGCATAACATAGGAGTGGAAATGCAAAAGAGTGAGGAATACAACATAAAAGTGCAAAGAAGTCTCACAATCTGTGAGCGTGAAAGCACCTATCTCAGTTAACAGTCACAGAGACTAAGTGTAGTGTGTGCAATATGGCACCTACCTATGTTCGCTCCACTTGTGGTGCAAGGATACGGACAGCAGCAATGCTGCTAGCTTGAAACTCCTGCCTATGACCGCTCCCCTAGTGTGCGAGGATACGGACTGCTGCAGGAGGCAGCGTAGTGGAGCGTTACCCTAGAAGGCAACGACCATCTAACCTACCTATGTCCGCTCCACTAAGGTGCGAGGACACGGACAACAGTACGGCTGAAAGGTACAGGAGCGCTACCCTACCAATAGCGCTCACCTCAGAGTAGAACCACAAGGCCCAGTCAGACCATGTGCAGCAAGCACCTGCCTATGTCCGCTCCACTAAGGTGCGAGGATACAGATCACAGCATAAGCTGCAAGGTACAAGAGCGTTACCCTACCGATAACGCTCACCTAGATAGACAATAGGTGCCGCAAGGGACATGCACAGAGCGTCTACTCCTATGCAGGAAACAAGAGGACTGAGCGCCGAGCAGCGTGCGTCAGGGTCTTATATAGACTCTGTGCCTCATCCAAGATGGAGGACGCCAGCCAATCCACTGTGAGAACGTCAGCAATGACGTCATGCTGGCCTATCACAGAGCAAAGCGTCATAAGCACATGACCAGCGGCCAATCGGCTTAGAATGTGTCAGAGACATGTGACCTCGTGTCAGCGATGATGTCACCCGCACATGTGCAGTGGCTCCAAGATAGGACTTAGTCTCCAGCGCTCGCACATGCTCAGTAGCATGGAATCAGAACATAGTCTCCAGCGCCACATAGACCTGGGTCCAAGATATACCATAGCCAGACCACAGCAAAGGATAAGGAGACACGCAGATCCCCAGAAACGGGAACCGTAACACTTTTGCATACCTCAGGCGACTCTGTTTGTGGCGTGCTTGCAGAAACGGCTTCTTTCGCATCACTCTCCCATACAGCTTCTCCTTGTGCAACGTGCGCTGTATTGTTGACCGATGCACATTGACACCATCTGCAGCAAGATGAAGCTACAATAAACCTCATTTCAAATATTACTCAGTCCATCAGTTATTAGATATATGAAACTGAAATAGCTGTTGCAAAAACCCAAATTGTTATAAAGAAAAAAGGTTAACATTAATAGGGGTGCCCAAACTTTTCCATATGACTGTATTTCTAGGGAAAATTTGGATAAAAACCGCAATGTGCTGCTGTGCAGCTGTAAGTGCTGCCCTTATGGTATGGTACCTTTTCAGAATGTCCAGTTGTCGCGGGCGGAGGAGGGGACGCTGCGCTCTCCCACTGCTTGGGTCCGGCCGCTGCTGCTGCGGCTGCTCGGTGGTGGCTCGAGCGGTGGGCTGGATCCCGGGGACTCGAGCGGCGCTCCTCGCCCGTGAGTGAAAAGGGTGGGGATTGAATTGTGGGGATTTGGTTATTGTCTGTGACGCCACCCACGGTTGTGGTGATATTGGTGACACCACCGCTGCTCTGGACGGGGATCCCGGGAGCGATGACAGGGAGCAGCCTGGATGTTAGTTCTCCCCTCCGTGGGTAGGGGGTTGGTTGTCCCAGGGCCCGGTGATGGGGTAGGGATGGATGGCAGGTGGGTTGCGGGGCCTGGCGAGGTGCAGGGTCGCGGGGGCAGCACTGTGCCGCACGGCACGGTGGTACTCACTCAGCCAATGATGAGGACACAGTTCTCGGTAAAACACACGGCTGGGTGGACGGGTCCCACAGACGGCTGTGTGTCGCCCTGGGCAAGCCAGGGGACACAGATAACAACACACACGCACCCCACATTCCCTGCAGGTACACCAGCTATCCCATAAATCCTTGTTGCCTTCCTCCAGAGGTTGATGATGCACACCAGGGGGTGGGCCAGGCGGTTGGCTCCGCCCACCTAGGAGCTCACAACTCTGGAGGCAGGAAGTAAACCAGGCAGATGAGCCCAGGGAGGGCAAGAGTGAAGACAGAGTGAAGTCTAGCAGAGGGCTAGAGTAAACAACCAAGAAGTGAAAGTGGAGGAAAGAAAAGGAGTAAAGAAAGTGACAGGAAACCTGAAGTTGGTCTGTGGCTGTGTGCCCAGACGGAGTCAGCAAGGTCAGCAGACAGCGGTGAAGATCTGCAGTGGGACTGTCTGGAGGTTGCTGGAAGGGCCGCGGAGGCTGTGTGTATCCAGGGCCTGGAGCAGTATACAAAGGGCAGTCAGTACCAGAGCAGGGGCTTTCGGATCCCAGCAAGGCTTGGAGTCGCTGTAAATTGCTAAATCCGTTAGTGAAGGGGACGTAGATCTCCCAACAAGCAAGTCCTGATTGACGGCAAAGGTCCAACCACAACGGGGAAACACCGCCAAGGCACCAGTTTCCCAGGGCCGGCGCCTGCGGGCAAAGTGTAGAGCTCCTCCGGCCCAGATTGCAGCCGGGGAGCGGGTAACTGGAGGGAATCCACCGATACCACAAGACATTTCAAAGGTGCAGGGAAGAGACCGTCACCGCTAACTGCAGGGAACCGCAGCACCGTGAACCGTCCGAGGGACCCGTCCAACCAGCCGTTTGTTTACCGAGAACTGTGTCGTGTTTACTGGCTGAGTGAGTACCTCAGTGCCGCAAGGCACAGCGCTGCCCCTGCGCCCCTGCACCCCACTGGGCCCCGGGATCACCAACCCCTACCCACGGAGGGGCAACACAACACCTGGCTGCTCCCATCACCATCCCCGGGATCCCCATCCAAAGCAGCGGTGGTGCAATCACCACAACCGTGGGTGGCGTCACGAACTATAACCCCAACAAACACCCCCTTTTCACTCACGGGCGAGGAGTGTCGCTCGAGACACCCCGGGATCCGGCCCGCAGCTCGAGCCACCAGGAGCAACTGCCGGACCCGAGCAGAAGGGGTGAGCGCGGTGTGCTGACACCCTCCTCCCCGCCCGCGACAACTTGGCGTCACGAACAGGATCTTACCGCTCTGCCGTCTGGTAGAGGTGCGCCTTGTTACCGCCGGAGGTATCCGGCAGAAAAATTTCAGAAGCCGCCATCTTTGGCGCGAAAAGTTCCCGCTCGAGCGTCTTCTCGAGCAGTAGAGGCGCGAAGGCCAAAACTCCGCCCCAAGAGAGGAGGGGCCGGAAAGAGCTAAGGGGGACGCGATGGCGGCTGGCGGCATGTAGTCGCCGCTATAAAAGCAGGGACGCCAGGACCTTGCCAGAATACCGTTCCTGGAAGCAAACAGTGGAGATACCATGTGGATGCCGTCCCGAAACACCGTGGCCCCCGCGCCGGGAACCGCAGCGTGGGTGGAGATCCGGACCGCGCAGCTCCATCTAAGGCTGCAGGTCAAAATGCAGCTCCTCCTGGAGGAGTGGGAGATCGACATGGCGGACGTTTTGGCAGCCGTGCGGAGACGCGAGGAGGAAGCGGAGGAAGGGAGGGTGAGTGACCCACGCCCCTATGTCCCGGAGGGACCGGTCGCTGCGGCTGAGGGACCCGGTCCAAGCCCTCTCCCCCCGTTGCCTCCCTCGCCACCCGTCTCGGAGGCCGTGACCCCGCCACTAGGCCCGCTACCACCGCAACCGGTAGCGATACCCAGCCCGTCCGCCCCAGCGGACCGACCTGTAGCCGGAGCCCGAAGCCAACCGGAGGCATTGCCATGGAAGGCCCCGAAGATAGTGCCAGAGACAGTCCCCGAGCAGCTTCCCGAGCCGGAGCCGATGACCCGCTCCGAGCCGAGGGCCCAGCTGCGGAAAGCCCCTGTGCCCATCCCCCACACCTCGGCTGAGGTGGCGCCGGGTTGTCGCTGCAAAGCGGCGCCCAAGGCCATGACACCGCGGGATACGCTGCCCACCTTTCTGACAGTGGGTAACGTGCTGGATGTCCCGCGGGGCTCAACCCGTGCGCCGGAGCCATACTGGGACAGGGAGCCGACCAAGCTGGGCCTGGAGATCGCGGAGAGGGAGCGAAGGAAAGCCGAGCTGGTGGCCCGAGCCATAAGGGAGAAGGAAAACCTGCGGCAAGCGACCTTCCGTGTCCGGGGCCCGTTCTACGAGGGGCAGGTGAGGCGATTCGATATCCGCCGGGGCTACGGGTTCATATACGAACCGGGCCTGGAGGCCGAGGTGTTTGTGGCTCGGCGGGATGTACATGCTCACCTGCCCGAAGAGCATCCTGGCCGCAATCTTATACCAGGGGACATGGTGCGTTACACCCGGCACTGCGGAGAGAGGGGGTGGTTTGCCCTGGACGTAAAGCTGAAGGGCAGCCCGGAGAGCAAGGTGAGCTCTGCACCCCCTCCCTCGGATGAAGCAGCAGCAGGACCGGAGTAGGGCAGCGGATGCCCGTTGCACCGTCCCCCGTTGGGACCACCACTGAGTTATTTGTATGTTTGAAAAAGTTTGAAAGTTTTGAAAAATGAAAAATGATTTACCGAAGTTTGTCACCTGATTGTCTGCTTGATTGAACCGGCCGGAGCCGGCACCGTTGTCCCCGTGGGGACCGTTTAAAATGCATGGGAACTATCCATGGACAAGCCCGTGAACTCTGCAGGGCAACCACAAACGTTAGTGGCATATAAATATGTTGGGTACTGTTACCGTTTCCGCAATGCCGCCTCCGGAGAGGCAGGTTGGAGGGAGGGCCCTGAGCAGAGCAGGCCAGGGCCCAGCCACCAAAGGAACCGGTGGCCACCCTCTGGAGGGCAAGGACAGATCCCGCTCGGGTGACTTGTGCTGGACTGTGGGTCAAGGGGTGCTGCCTGGGTTTTAGGGGCAGCATCAGGGCCAGGTTGCTTGGGTGGGAGAGAGCGGAAGCCGTGACCGTATACCGTTGAAACGTTTAAGTAAATGTGCCTCCCGTTTTGGGAAGAGTTTTGATTAAAAATGTATATTATTTACCGTTGATAATGTTATACCGTTTTACCTTTTCAGAAAAACAAAAAGGAAAATAAAACCGGTGTTGGACGGGCAGCCCGAGGACGGTCTGCGTTTTGCTAAGGGGGAATGTGTCGCCCTGGGCAAGCCAGGGGACACAGATAACAACACACACGCACCCCACATTCCCTGCAGGTACACCAGCTATCCCATAAATCCTTGTTGCCTTCCTCCAGAGGTTGATGATGCACACCAGGGGGTGGGCCAGGCGGTTGGCTCCGCCCACCTAGGAGCTCACAACTCTGGAGGCAGGAAGTAAACCAGGCAGATGAGCCCAGGGAGGGCAAGAGTGAAGACAGAGTGAAGTCTAGCAGAGGGCTAGAGTAAACAACCAAGAAGTGAAAGTGGAGGAAAGAAAAGGAGTAAAGAAAGTGACAGGAAGCCTGAAGTTGGTCTGTGGCTGTGTGCCCAGACGGAGTCAGCAAGGTCAGCAGACAGCGGTGAAGATCTGCAGTGGGACTGTCTGGAGGTTGCTGGAAGGGCCGCGGAGGCTGTGTGTATCCAGGGCCTGGAGCAGTATACAAAGGGCAGTCAGTACCAGAGCAGGGGCTTTCGGATCCCAGCAAGGCTTGGAGTCGCTGTAAATTGCTAAATCCGTTAGTGAAGGGGACGTAGATCTCCCAACAAGCAAGTCCTGATTGACGGCAAAGGTCCAACCACAACGGGGAAACACCGCCACCGCCAAGGCACCAGTTTCCCAGGGCCGGCGCCTGCGGGCAAAGTGTAGAGCTCCTCCGGCCCAGATTGCAGCCGGGGAGCGGGTAACCGGAGGGAATCCACCGATACCACAAGACATTTCAAAGGTGCAGGGAAGAGACCGTCACCGCTAACTGCAGGGAACCGCAGCACCGTGAACCGTCCGAGGGACCCGTCCAACCAGCCGTTTGTTTACCGAGAACTGTGTCGTGTTTACTGGCTGAGTGAGTACCTCAGTGCCGCAAGGCACAGCGCTGCCCCTGCGCCCCTGCACCCCACTGGGCCCCGGGATCACCAACCCCTACCCACGGAGGGGCAACACAACACCTGGCTGCTCCCATCACCATCCCCGGGATCCCCATCCAAAGCAGCGGTGGTGCAATCACCACAACCGTGGGTGGCGTCACGAACTATAACCCCAACAAACACCCCCTTTTCACTCACGGGCGAGGAGTGTCGCTCGAGACACCCCGGGATCCGGCCCGCAGCTCGAGCCACCAGGAGCAACTGCCGGACCCGAGCAGAAGGGGTGAGCGCGGTGTGCTGACACCCTCCTCCCCGCCCGCGACAGCTGCGGTGTTTCTCCTCTCGGCAGGTTGATGGTGACTGCCTTTCCCTGCACCTGTGTAACATGTACGGTTCCAATGGGTTCCCACTGGTAACCCGCTCCCCAGCTTGGATAGGTGCTGAAGGAGCCCCTTTTGCCTGCAGGCTCTGGCCCTGGGAACTTTAGCCTTGGCGGTGACTGTGTTTCCCTCTCTCGGTTGGACTGTTGCCTTCTGACGGGACTTGGCTGCTGGGAAACCCAGGAGGTTCCCTTCGCTAACGAATTTGGCAAATTTACGGCGACTTCTAGCCTTGCCGGGGTCCGTAAGCCCCTGCCGAATGGTGCAGGCTTCTCTTTGCGTACCGGTCCGGTACCGCCGGGCCACCGCCCGTCCACGGTCCTTACGGTTAGCTCCAATAGGCCACTCCTGCAGACGGTCACCACCGTCTGCCAACCTTGCTGATCCGTCCGGGCTACACACCCGGACCAACTTCAGTCTGCTCCTTTACCACTTTCCTTCCTTCCACTTTCCACTCTCAAACTGAACTGAACTGCCTGCTTTTCCCGGCTCCAGGACTGTGAACTCCTCGGTGGGCGGGACCAACCGCCTGGCCCACCCATCTGGTGTGGACATCAGCCCCTGGAGGAAGGCAACAAGGGTTTTTGTCTGACTCCGGTGTGCCTGACCGGGAGTGTGGGGTGTGTTGGTGTTGTTCTGTGACGACCTGGCTTGTCCAGGGCGCCACACACTCACATGCGCACATTTTTGGGATCAAGATTTATATTTATATCACATTTATATTTTACTCTTACTATAACATTGTATTTATTAATATTAACAATCATTGCCTAAAACGTATACTATTTATTGTATATGGCATTGAGTGATTTACTTTTGCACTTTTAGTTCAAGTGTTTTAGTCCATTAGAAATTTATTAATAATTTACGATAAATTAGTGTTTCAATTAATATACTGTTTTAGAATGCAAGAAAATATAATTTCCAAAACATCCATTCTGTATTATTTACATGTGAATACAAAACTAGATAAAGTAAGTGAAAAAAATTATATGTGTGGACTCCAGACATATTTCAAGGAGCTTTGTACGACAAAGTGTTGCTTGTTAAACATCTGGAGATGGTCGGAAGTCAAGAAAATGTGTATCCTGAGGCCAAACACTGTGGGCATAGACACCGCATTGACAATGAACTATTCTTCCTATATTAGATATGATCAATGCATCAGTGTTCATGGTCATGCGTTTAGCGTAACAGCCACTGACATATGACTTTCCAGGGCTATTTGGTTTCTGTTACTTATAATAAACCCTAAATAACTTTGGCGTGTTTAGAAATTGTGTACCATCGTGCGCCACTAGAAGCATTGCTCTATAATTTGGCATGCAATGCATAATGCTACTGTTTTTTCTCATAGATTCTTATGAAAATCATAGCAAAACTCAATATGTCTGTGGAAAATCTAAGCCACACAGAGGTATAGAATGAGCCCATAAAATTTCTAATATGGTTAGACTAAGTACATTAGTATTTAGCATTAAGCGATTATATCTGAAATCTGGCATAAAACACATTGAAAAGTTGCAGCATGGAGTTAAGCAAAAATTTTGCAACTTTTGCAGCTTTCAAGCTAGGTTCACCCATAGATTTGATGTTTGGGGCAGGATGAGGTCTAGCAGTACTCACTTGTCTAATTCATGACATGTTGTGGTGTACCTTATGCCGCAAATCTTACTCCAGGCTCTGATTGGAGTGATATTTGTGGCAAGGATGATAAAAACACACTAAAGAGGTTGTCCAATATTTTTACATTGATAGCCTATTCTTAGGGGTACTATGCACACTACGGCATCGCAGCTCCGATGTCGGTGGGGACAAATCAAAGTGACACACATCCGGCGTCGCTGTCGATATCGGAGTGTGTAAATCGTTTTTGATACGATTAACGAGCGCAAAAGTGTCGAAATCATATCATCGGCGTAGCGTCGGTCATTTCCATAATTACGGAAGGACCGATGTTACGATGTTGTTCCTCGTTCCTGCGGCAGCACACATCGCTGTGTGTGAAGCCGCAGGAGCGAGGAACATCTCCTACCTGCGTCCTGCGGCTCACGCCGGCTATGCGGAAGGAAGGAGGTGGGTGGGATGTTTACGTCCCGCTCATCTCCACCCCTCCGCTTCTATTGGCCGCCTGCCATGTGACGTCACTGTGACGCCGCACCACCCGCCCCCTTAGTAAGGAGACGGTTTGCCGGCCAGAGCGACGTCGTAGGGCAGGTGAGTCCATGTGAAGCTGCCGTAGCGATAATGTTCACTACAGCAGCTATAACACAATATTGTATGTGCGACAGGGGCGAGGACTATCACACTCGGCATCGCAAGCATCGGCTTGCAATGTCGTAGTGTGCAAAGTACCCCTTAGGATTGGTCATCAATGTCTGATTAGCGGGGCAATTAGCTGTTCTTGATGCCAATGGCAGCAGTAGGCAGCCAGAAATGCTCAGTTCTGCATCTACCCCGGCTTCTGATAGTGGCCATGGCCGGGTACTGCACATCTCCCTCCTATTGATCTGAATGGGAGGCGGATGTCCAGTACCCGGCAGTGGCCACTGTCAGAAGACGTAGGAAGGAGCTCTGGAACTGAGCATTTCTGGCTCCACTGAAACTGAGAGCAGCTAATCAGCAGGAGTGCGGGGTGTCAGACAGGCCATCAATGTAAAAGTAAGTAGTGGACAACCTCTTTAAGAGCTGCATCTCACTCCAAGACGCCCCCTCATCAACAACAGTATGAACAACAGTCTTGGTGAATCAGGACCTAAATGGTATGCCATTTTTTAAAATTATTTAAATAATAAAAAAAAGAATCTGCATGGGGATGTACCTTAGTTTCATACACAGCCAAGACAAGCAGAGGGCTGAGGGCTGCAGCCTGTAGCCGTATATTTTATTTGTGCTGAGTATCATAATATGGGGGATAGTAAGTGTGACACCCTGGACCCCAGGGGTCACAGGTCACTACACAACACCATACACCTCCTTCCCTGGACAGGTCACACCAGTCAAACATTAAATCCTTGTTGCCACCCTCCAGGGTTGATGTCCACACCAGGTGGGGTGGAGCCAGGTGTTGTCCCCGCCCACTGAGGAGTTCACAGCCTGGAGACGGGAAAAACATAGTAGACAGTCCAGTTGTGGTCTGTAGTGAGTGAGGAGTGAAAACTGTTGGTGTCTGGGTCGGAACCCAGGCACATTCAGCAAGGTCGGCAGATGGTGGTGGCCGTCTGCAGGAGTTGGCGAAGGTCAGCGGAACCGTAGGACCGGGGTCGGGCGGTGGCCCGCCGGTACCGAACCGGGGAGCCGATTGGAGTTAAGCACCAAGCAGGGTACTCAGACCCCGACTAGGCTTAAAGCCAACCTCTAGTCAAATTCTCTGATTGCGGTCTGGACCTCAGGGGTTCATTCCCAACCAAGTCCCGATTGAAGGCAACAGCCCAACCATTCCGGATAAGTGCCACCGCCAAGGGCCAGAGATCCAAAGGGCCAGCATCTGCGGGCAAAGGGGCTCCTACGGCACTTATGCGTCGGGGAGCGGACTACTGGTGCCCAGGCATTGGAGTCAACATACAAACACAGGTGCAGGGCAATGACAGCCACCATCAACCCATCCAGGGAAACACTGTAGCCGGCTGCGGGCCCCATCCATCCAGCCGTTTGGTTTACCAGAGACTCTGTCCATCTGTGTCTGAGTGAGTACACCAGTGCCATCCGGCACCACGCCATGCTGCACCGCGACCCTGCACCCTGCGAGCCCCATCCTACGGGAATCCAACCAGCCACCGGGCCCCGGAACCAACAGCCCCTACCCACGGAGGGGTCAACACCTAGCTGGTCCCCGCCATCGCTCACAGGAACCCCGTCACCAGCAGCGGCGGTGCCCACTGTGACGACATGGACTCTCATGGGTTAAAGTTTTTTAACATTCAGCCAGACGTATTGTTCTTTTGTGTATTACCTCATGTTTGCTTAGCTATTGTTTCTCCAGACCCTTCCAGTAATCATTGTAATGTAGTTGTGTATTGCTAATCTAAGGGGTGCTTCACACACAGCGAGCTCACTGCCGAGATCGCTGCTGAGTCACGCTTTTTGTGACGCAGCAGTGACCTCATTAGCGATCTCGCTGTGTGTGACAATGAGCAGCGATCTGGCCTCTGCTGCGAGATCGCTGCTCGTTACACACAGCCCTGGTTCGTTTTCTTCAAAGGCGCTCTCCCACTGTGACACACAGATCGCTGTGTGTGACAGCGAGAGAGCGACAAATGAAGCGAGCAGGGAGCAGGAGCCGGCGTCTGACAGCTGAGGTAAGCTTGTAACCAAGATAAACATCGGGTAACCAAGGTGGTTACCCGATATTTACCTTAGTTACCGGCCTCTGCAGCTCTCACGCTGCCTGTGCTGCCGGATCCGGCTCTCTGCACATGTAGCTGCTGTACACATCGGGTTAATTAACCCGATGTGTACAGCAGCTAGGAGAGCAAGGAGCCAGCGCTAAGCAGTGTGCGCGGCTCCCTGCTCTCTGCACATGTAGCTGCATTACACATCGGGTTAATTAACCCGATGTGTACTGTAGCTAGGAGAGCAAGGAGCCAGCGCTCAGTGTGCGCGGCTCCCTGCACACACAGCTAAGTGGTGTGCGCTGGTAACTAATGTAAACATCGGGTAACCATACCCGATGTTTACCTTAGTTACCAGTCTCCGCAGCTTCCAGACGGCGGCTCCGCTGCTGGCTGGGGGCTGTTCACTGGTCGCTGGTGAGATCTGCCTGTTTGACAGCTCACCAGCGACCATGTAGCGATGCAGCAGCGATCCTGACCAGGTCAGATCGCTGGTCGGATCGCTGCTGCATCGCTAAGTGTGAAGGTACCCTTATGTAAATTACCTTAGTAGCCATTGTCGAGTCTGTGACTTGAAGACTTCATGTAGATATCTTCAGTCTTTCTATGCACATCATTTAAATGAACATTATCCATGCAGCTTGAAATTCATCCAATGGGAGAAGCAATCTTGTCCAACCAATCCGATGAGGACGCAGTGTATCCAAAGGGAAAGCTGTGGCTATAAAAGGGGATTTCTTTACGTCACCAGGTTGTTGATGGATGTGCATGATCCAGTCTAAGCTCTTAGGAGCTGGCTAGAGGATCAGGATACCTTGTGACTTCAATCTAGGGACTCCGGTTCCGATTGGAGACCATATCCACAGTCTAGGGATTTTGACTCCGGCTGCCAGGATTATATCATCATACCAGAGACTACTTAAGGAGGAAACCCAGGTTGGGACAAATCGGTCACCTGGTACAGACTTTGCAGACCTCATCCAGCTTCCTAAATCTGGCGTTATTCCAGTCACGGTGGGTGCCCGCCGAAAGCGGGGTTCTGCTGGATTGCAGTAATTAGCCCTGGAACATCTGAGGCATGGACATTCTAAATCCCTGGTGAGCCAGCGGAAGGGTGAGACTCTGTTGCCTGTTACATTTGTGTGTTTTGCTGATTATGTGTGATGTGCCGTTAATATTTTGGGGATCCAATAAAGTCTTAATATTGTGATTCCCTCACCCTGTGATGTCTGAGTAGTGTTCCGCCCACGGTTAAGGAGGTCATGCGTTCAGTTGGGATGAGCCCTGAGCCACGCTGTCTTTCTAAAGGCGGCTGGGCCAGCGGACAAGAGCACCCACTGAGCTCCGTGTCTCCACACCCACCATCACCACAACCCGTGGGTGGCGTCACGAACTCTGTCCATCCCAAAAACCAATCCCAAATCCCCTTTTCACTCGTGGGTGAGGAGCGCTGCTCGAGCTCCAGGACCGGCCCCGCTCGAGCCACCGAGGAGAAGGCACCGGATCCGGGCGCGATCTCCCCGAGCAGCCCCCACGACGGGGAAGCCGGCCCCCGCCCGCAACATAAACCAAATATTTATTTATTTTTATACCATGATAGTGACAACCAGACAGTCTGTGATTGGAAGCAGTCAGACGCTGTCACGCAGGCTGGGGGCGGGTCTTACTGCAATCAATTACAGACCCTGGACTTCCAGTGGGCAGAGAAAGTGCACTGCTTTGATATGGATGAAGGTAAATGTGCGGCCCCAGAAGAAGAGTGAGCAGCCTGGAAACAGTTACAGCCAGGCGCAGACTCAGTAAGTATAGCACGCCTGATCTAATCCTCCTATCTCTTCTACCACCATATTTAAGCACTGGATTCTGGACCCAAATATCTATATGGGGACCGGCGTCCAGTCAGATATCCGGGATCAATTCCGGGCCGGCGACGTTTTTCTTTTATATCCGGTTAGTCCCGCTGACTCGGTTATCTGCGAGTTTGCCCATCACTAGTACATGATGACTTTCTAAGTGTCCATTATTCCTGTATTTCGATATCATAGCGTGTATTATCTCTATACTGTGACACCACTGCGTACATTATCCCTGTTTTGTGACATCACTATGCACTTTAGCCCACTTTATCTTCACGGTTTATCATCTTTGTACTGTGATATTTATTACCTTTGTACTAAAGAAATTTGGTACCATGTTAGCCAGTTAAAGACGTTTTATTACTCTCAGTAAAAGAACGAAAAATCTTCTAAATATAGTGAAGGTTTTGGTACCATGTTAGTAACTTTATCATAATTACAAGATTTTCTTTCCTTATTGGGAGTAATAAAACTTATGTTTGTTCCGTACTTTGACATCACTGTGTTTATTGTCTCTGTACTGTGGCATCACTGTTTATTATTGCTCTGCTTTCACAGCACTTTTTACATTATCTCACTATTTTGCCTTAATTATTATTATTATATTATGACATCAATACATTTATTATCTGTGTGTGATTGTATCATTGTTTACTCTATATTGTGACATTATTATGTTTATTTTCCCTGTACTGTGAATGAGTGTGTTTATTATATATGTACTGTGACATCACTGGCACTTTATACAATATCTTATTATTGTAACATAAGTGTGATTATTATTTCTTTACAATGATATCACTGTAATATTATCTCAGTATTAAGACATTACTGTGTTATTTGTTTACTTAACCACTGTTGTGTACTGTGACATCACTGTTTATTATCCTGTACTGTGACATCACTATGTTTATTATCCTGTACTGTGACATCACTATGTTTATTATCCTGTACTGTGACATCACTGTTTATTATCCTGTACTGTGACATCGCTATGTTTATTATCCTGTACTGTGACATCACTGTTTATTATCCTGTACTGTGACATCGCTATGTTTATTATCCTGTACTGTGACATCACTGTTTATTATCCTGTACTGTGACATCACTATGTTTATTATCCTGTACTGTGACATCACTATGTTTATTATCCTGTACTGTGACATCACTATGTTTATTATCCTGTACTGTGACATCACTGTTTATTATCCTGTACTGTGACATCGCTATGTTTATTATCCTGAACTGTGACATCACTGTTTATTATCCTGTACTGTGACATCACTGTTTATTATCCTGTACTGTGACATCACTGTTTATTATCCTGTACTGTGACATCGCTATGTTTATTATCCTGTACTGTGACATCACTGTTTATTATCCTGTACTGTGACATCGCTATGTTTATTATCCTGTACTGTGACATCACTGTTTATTATCCTGTACTGTTACATCACTATGTTTATTATCCTGTACTGTGACATCACTGTTTATTATCCTGTACTGTGACATCACTATGTTTATTATCCTGTACTGTGACATCACTGTTTATTATCCTGTACTGTGACATTACTGTTTATTATCCTGTACTGTTACATCACTATGTTTATTATCCTGTACTGTGACATCACTGTTTATTATCCTGTACTGTCATCACTATGTTTATTATCCTGTACTGTGACATCACTGTTTATTATCCTGTACTGTGACATCGCTATGTTTATTATCCTGTACTGTGACATCACTGTTTATTATCCTGTACTGTGACATCACTGTTTATTATCCTGTACTGTGACATCACTGTTTATTATCCTGTACTGTTACATCACTATGTTTATTATCCTGTACTGTGACATCACTGTTTATTATCCTGTACTGTTACATCACTATGTTTATTATCCTGTACTGTGACATCACTGTTTATTATCCTGTACTGTTACATCACTATGTTTATTATCCTGTACTGTGACATCACTGTTTATTATCCTGTACTGTGACATCACTGTTTATTATCCTGTACTGTGACATCGCCAGGGCCGGATTAAGGTTGGTGGGGGCCCCTGGGCAGAAAATCTGGTGGGGGCCCAATAACGTTAACATTTTAACCATAACAGTAGAGCACGAACTGTAGCATTTAGATATAAATACTGCACCTCAGTCTCACATTCCCCCTCCTCAGCATACTGTGCCCTCCATACTGTGCCCTCACACTGGCCCCCATGCTGCCCCTTCTCTATACTGCCTACCTCCTTCACTATCCAGTCACTATACTGCACCTTAGCCTTGCATTCCCCTCCGCAGCATACTGTGCCCTCCATACTGTGCCCTCACACTGGCCCCCATGCTGCCCCTTCTCTATACTGCCTACCTCCTTCACTATCCAGTCACTATACTGCACCTTAGTCTTGCATTCCCCTCCGCAGCATACTGTGCCCTCCATACTGTGCCCTCACACTGGCCCCCATGCTGCCCCTTCTCTATACTGCCTACCTCCTTCACTATCCAGTCACTATACTGCACCTTAGTCTTGCATTCCCCTCCGCAGCATACTGTGTCCTCCATACTGTGCCCTCACACTGGCCACCATGCTGCTCCTTCTCTATACTGCCTACCTCCTTCACTATCCAGTCACTATACTGCACCTTAGTCTTGCATTCCCCTCCGCAGCATACTGTGTCCTCCATACTGTGCCCTCACACTGGCCACCATGCTGCCCCTTCTCTATACTGCCTACCTCCTTCACTATCCAGTCACTATACTGCACCTTAGTCTTGCATTCCCCTCCGCAGCATACTGTGACCTCCATACTGTGTCCTCACACTGGCCACCATGCTGCCCCTTCTCTATACTGCCTACCTCCTTCACTATCCAGTCACTATACTGCACCTTAGTCTTGCATTCCCCTCCGCAGCATACTGTGACCTCCATACTGTGTCCTCACACTGGCCACCATGCTGCTCCTTCTCTATACTGCCTACCTCCTTCACTATCCAGTCACCATACTGCACCTTAGCCTTGCATTCCCCTCCGCAGCATACTGTGCCCTCCATACTGTGCCCTCACACTGGCCCCCATGCTGCCCCTTCTCTATACTGCCTACCTCCTTCACTATCCAGTCACTATACTGCACCTTAGTCTTGCATTCCCCTCCGCAGCATACTGTGCCCTCCATACTGTGCCCTCACACTGGCCCCCATGCTGCCCCTTCTCTATACTGCCTACCTCCTTCACTATCCAGTCACTATACTGCACCTTAGCCTAGCATTCCCCTCCGCAGCATACTGTGCCCTCCATACTGTGCCCTCACACTGGCCCCCATGCTGCCCCTTCTCTATACTGCCTACCTCCTTCACTATCCAGTCACTATACTGCACCTTAGTCTTGCATTCCCCTCCGCAGCATACTGTGTCCTCCATACTGTGCCCTCACACTGGCCACCATGCTGCTCCTTCTCTATACTGCCTACCTCCTTCACTATCCAGTCACTATACTGCACCTCAGTCTCACATTCCCCCTTCTCAGCATCCTATGCCCTCCATACTGTGCCCTCACACTGGCCACCATGCCGCCCCTTCTCTATACTGCCTACCTCCTTCACTATCCAGTCACCATACTGCACCTCAGTCTTACATTCCCCTCCGCAGCATACTGTGTCCTCCATACTGTGCCCTCACACTGCCCACCATGCTGCCCCTTCTCTATACTGCCTATCTCCTTCACTATCCAGTCACTATACTGCACCTCAGTCTCACATTCCCCCTCCTCAGCATACTGTGCCCTCCATACTGTGCCCTCACACTGGCCACCATGCTGCCCCTTCTCTATACTGCACCTCAGTCTCACATTCCCCCTCCTCAGCATACTGTGCCCTCCATACTGTGCCCTCACACTGGCCACCATACTGCTCCTTCTCTATACTGCACCTCAGTCTCACATTCCCTCTCCTCAGCATACTGTGTCCTCCATACTGTGCCCTCACACTGGCCACCATACTGCCCCTTCTCTATACTGCTTATCCCCCCTCCCCCACTACCCAGTCTCCATTCTATGCCCCGCACACTTTTCTTTCCCAATACTGTCCACTTACAATTTTCTCCCACCATACTGCTGCCTCACATTTTCCAATGGTGCCCCCCTGATTGCTGTGCAGGGACAAATATGCCGCATGCCCCCCAAAGGTACGCCCCTGTACAGTGTACAGGAAAATACATGACTGGTACACGCAGGGCCGGCTCCATGTTTTTGTAGGTCCTGGGCGAAAAAGTCTCAGTGGGGCCCATCCACACATAGACATGCACAGATACTGTACATACACATACAGGCATACGTACACATACAGTATATATTTAAAGACAAATTCACAAAAACACATATAAACAGACATAAATCTAGACACAGTCATACACACCGACATACATAGATGACACATAGATACGCATCACACATGCACACACAGACAAATTTTTATATTTTTATCTAATTTTTAATATTGGGAAGCCGGCAACAGCCTCATTCACCTCCCCGCTTGTCTCCATCCAGCTCCTCCTGGGCATGTGTCTGTGCCACGCTGATTGGTGGCTGACACTAACAGACATGGCCGCACAGAGAACACTAACACTGCTGTATATACATCACAAGAGAGGCTGGGGACATACACATTACTGGGGACATCCATATTACTGAGGAAAGGGGTACATAGCAATGGGGGGCATACAGCTCTAGAGGGGGGCAGTGGCTCTGAGGTGGGGGGGACAAAGAGCTCTGAGGTGGGGGATGACATGCAGCTCTGGGGATATACAGCTCTGTGGTGTAGAGGACATACAACTCTGGGGGTATAGTATTATGCAGCCCCCATATTCCTCCATATAGTGTTATGAAGCTCCCATAGTCCTCCATATAGTATTATGCAGCCCCCATGTAGCACTATGCAGCCCCCATATGGCACTATGCAGCCCCCATATGGCATTATGCAGCCCCCATATGGCATTATGCAGCCCCCATATGGCACTATGCAGCCCCCATATGGCACTATGCAGCCCCCCATATAGTACAATGCACACCCATATAGCATTAGGCACCCTCATGTAGTACACAGCCCCTATATAGCACAGTGCAGACCCAGATAGCATTAGGCATCCTCACATAGTACACAGCCCCTATATAGCACAGAGCAGACCAAATAATATTAAGCACCTTCACATAGTACACAGCCCCTATATAGCACAGTGCAGAGCCAGATAGCATTAGGCATCCTCACGTAGTATACATCCCCTATATAGCACAGTGCAGAGCCAGATAGCATTAGGCATCCTCACGTAGTATACAGCCCGTATATAGCAAAAAGCAGACCCAGATAGCATTAGGCATCCTCATATAGTGTACAGCCCCTATATAGCACAGTGCAGAACCAGATAGCATTAGGCACCTTCATGTAGTATACAGTCCATATATAGCACAGTGCAGAACCAGATAGCATTAGGCACCCTCATGTAGTATACAGCCCCCATATCATTTAATGCACCCCCATGGTCGTCTGGCCACAGTGATTGTACATACTCACTTCTCCTCGTTCCCCCGCTCCTCCGGTCTCCTCAGCGTGTCCACTGCTGTCGCTTTCTCTGACCTCTCAGCAGGCGCGCAGTGATCACGTCACCACGCTCTGCTGCAGAGCTGTCAGAATGCCGAAAGACACAGCGAGAATCATGAGAGAGAGCGCGCCGCTCCATCTCATCATTGCTCTCAAGTGTATCGGCAGCTGCGATGCCGATACAATTGAAAGCGCGATCCTCGGCGGGGGGAGGCAGCGCGGGCACCGGGCCCCCCTTACTAGCGCTACGCCACTCCTGCCACCGCGAGTGGGCCCCCTGAAATTTGACCGGGTTTACTGTGATACAGACACCAGATGTTATACAATATACACATTATTATATACCATCTGATGTGTGTACACAGTATATCACACTACTCTGTACACTGGATGTGATATACCATGTACACAGATATACAATCCTCTGCACTGATCACACCTGGGCCTACAGGACAGGATGTAACATATTCTATATGTAATATGGGCCATATAGTGTAATGTGTGCTGCAGGCTCAGATGTGATCAGTGCAGGATTCTGTGTAGTGCTGTCTGTGCTGGAGATCAGTGTGAGTTATTGCAGGGGAGAGATGAGGCTGCAGCCGATGACCCGGCACTGACAGCCCGACCTGTACTGACAGCCCGACCTGATCTGCTGCAGTTCACACTCCTGCAATAACTCACACTGATCCCGGGCAGAGCTGCCGCTGACACTATGGAACCGGTCTGGAGTTATCAGCGGCGTCCTGCTCCCTCCTCACTGCAGCCTCCTGCCCGGCCGGCACCATGATTAATCATACTTACCGGGATCCACTGAGACCTCCGGTCCTCCCACAAGCTCCTCTACGGCAGGAACTTAGAAGCAGCAACAGGTGCGCGGTGACGTCATCCTAGCAGACGCAGCCCACAGAGCGTGCAGTGGGCGTGTCTGCAGAAAAGTGACGGCCGGGATTGAAATTCTTTAAAGGTACAGTGCGGTCCTGAACCACACTGCGGCGTTAATAAAATGGCGCCCACACTGATGGTGGTGGGGGCCCCCTCAGAAGCTCTTGTGGTGGGGGCCCCTGGGCGGGAGCCCCGTCTGCCCCGCCTATAATCCGGCCCTGGACATCGCTATGTTTATTATCCTGTACTGTGACATCACTGTTTATTATCCTGTACTGTGACATCGCTATGTTTATTGTCCTGTACTGTGACATCACTGTTTATTATCCTGTACTATGAAATCGCTATGTTTATTATCCTGTACTGTGACATCACTGTATTTATTATCCTGTACTGTGACATTGTAGGAGGTGATCAGCTTACCCCCACTCCTATGGTGTTTACATGAAATTTGATGTATTTTATAACGAATGTACTGGTATATGGTTGTGTTCTATTAAGTGAATATTTAAGTGCTGCTGCTCGAGAACACTGAAAGGCAATGTAGCAGAGCCGGAGCAGTGCAGCGGTCGGTGCCACTTAGCGGCCAAGAGTTTACTGTATTTTACTGGGTACTGTCTTTTACTGCTTAACATGTATTTTATAGTAATCGTATGGTATAATGTATGATAACTAAGTATAGTAGTTTAGGGTGTTTCCTGGGCACTACAAGAGCAGAGGTGGGAGAAGTGACAAGAAGAGTCCAGGAACTAGACGGGTGTGCCCGGGAGAGAGAGTTTCTTGGGATGGACCTAGGGAAGTAGAGAGGCTACAAGCTCTCCAAGGCAATGATTGGACACGAGTAGCCGTGGAGAGAAGAACAGGGGGAAGCGAATGCTTAACCTCGGCATCTGGAAGACTAGGTCCCACACAGTGGGCTAGGCAAGACAAAGTACCCTAGGAAATTACGGCAGCAGAGCTGGATGTTATTGGCCAAGTCTGTCGTGAAGGAGAACTACTACATAGTGATATACTGTGACATCACTATGTTTATTATCCTGTACTGTGACATCACTATGTTTATTATCCTGTACTGTGACATCACTATGTTTATTATCCTGTACTGTGACATCACTATGTTTATTATCCTGTACTGTGACATCATTATGTTTATTATCCTGTACTGTGACATCACTATGTTTATTATCTCTGTACTGTGACATCACTATGTTTATTATCCTGTACTGTGACATCATTATGTTTATTATCCTGTACTGTGACATCATTATGTTTATTATCTCTGTACTGTGACATCACTATGTTTATTATCCTGTACTGTGACATCACTATGTTTATTATCCTGTACTGTGACATCACTATGTTTATTATCTCTCTACTGTGACATCACTGTGTGTATTATCCCTGTACTGTGACATCACTGTGTATATGATCCCTGTACTGTGACATAATTATGTTTATTATCCTGTACTGTATCATCACTGTGTTTACTATCCTGTAGTGTGACATCACTGTGTGTATTATCCTGTACTGTGATATCACTGTGTTTATTATCTCTGTACTGTGACATCACCATTTTATTATCGCTGCACTGTGGCATCACTGTTTTATTATCTCTGTGCTACCACATTACTGTATACATTATCTTTTTATAATGACACTGCAGTGTTTATTACTTTTGTCATGGCACCACTGTGAGCATTATTACTGTTCTATGACTTCATGGTGAATATAAATCATTCTAACATCTATTTCCACTACAAAGATCAAAATAATCTTGAACTTTTCATATTCTGAATATGCAGCTAATAGTGGTAAGAGTCCCCAGCTTGTTTTTTTATGTTTTTCTTAACAGCTTATCAAAAAATCAAGGACAGTCAATATTTTTTATAGACATGTTGGGAAACCATAATAATTTGGTAACCTTTTAATTTTTATATGTCTACAGTCTGTAATTCTAAAATAAAAATATTAGCTGCATTCACTGTAAAAGGTTGATAATTGCAGTCATATTAATCTGCACAAGTTATTACTGCTTACAAAAAACTCATGGAAGCATAAAAAAGAAAAATTACAGACAGGAAAAAGTGCCTAAAGGGGGCTTTACACGCTGCGATATCACTAAGGAGATATCGTCGGGGTCACGGTGGTTGTGACGCAAATCCGGCCTCCTTAGCGAGATCACAGTGTGTGACTCCTCTGAGTGACCGTAAACGATCGCAAAAGAGGGGGAAAAAAATCGGTGGTCATGGAGAGGTCGTCCTAAAACAAAATATCGTTTTCTGCACAGTAGCGATGTGGTTCGTCGCTTCTGCGGCACCACACATCGCTGTGTGTGACACCGCAGGAGCGACAACCATCTCCTTACCACTGTCCACCGGAAAAGGATGAAGGAAGGAGGTTGGCGGCATGTTCCAGCTGCTCATCTCCTCCCCTCCTTTTCTATTGGGCGGCGGTTCAGTGACGCTGCTGTGACGTCACTGTGACGCTGAACGAACCGCCCCCTTAGAAAGGCGGTTCGCAGGTCACAGCGACGTCGCAGAGTAGGTATGTGCGTGTGACGCTGCCATAACGATATTGTTCGCTACGGCAGCGATCACCACATATCGGCCGTACGACGGGGGCAGGTGCTATCGCGCTCGACATCACTAGCAATTGCTAGCGATGTCGCAGCGTGTAAAGCCCGCTTTAGGCTGTGTTCCCATGTCCTGTAATCACTCCGTTTTTGGGTCCATCTGGAAAATGTTAAAATGGATCCATTCACGGATTGTACAGATCACTTTTATCAACGATCCGTTAACGGATCCGTTATCATTATAGTCAATGGAACCGATAACGTATCTGTTATAACTTTATACAGCTAGCAAGCTAAAGATAGATGGATAGTTAGATAGTTAGATAGATAGATAGATAGATGTGCAACACATATATAATGTTTCACCCCCCTGCATATTGTAATCTTTCACCCTTTAGTGCCTTTTATATGGCACAAAATGGTGTTTAGCCTTGTTTTTAGCCCCAAATTCGATCTCTAAAAAAAAAAAACTATGTGGGTTCCCCCTTATTTTTGGTAGCCAGTTAAGGTAAAGCAGACAGCCGAAGACCGCAGCTGGCAGCTTTACCTTGGCTGGTAATCCAAAACAGAGGTCACCCCAAGCTGTTGCTTTAAATTATTTATTTAAAATTAAATAAATAATTAGAAAACAAAAGCAAGGGGTCCCCCAAATTGGATCACTAGCCATGGTAAAGTGGACAGCTGTGGTCTGGTATTCTTAAGTTGGTGAGGTCCATGGTTATTGGGGATTTCCCCAGCCTAAAAACCGCAGGTCGCAGCTGCCCCAGCAGTGGTGCATCCATTATATCCATCCATCGATGCCAGCTGTGAATTGCCAGCTGGCATTATGCCCTGTAATTAGTAATGGATGGGTGTCTAGCAGACACCCCCATTACTAATCCAGTAGTTGAAAAAAGAAATCAAAATTGTATTTGGGCAAACACCCCTCCAACTACTACTAAAAAAAAAAACAAAAAAAAAAAAAAACAGAAAATGTCCACCGTAATCCATAACAACATCCCACGACATTCCCCAAAGCAAATCTGAAAGACATAGAAAGAGAAAATTTGTTAAAAAAAAAAAAAGAGAGACAAGATAACAAGATACCCTAATTCTCCAATTTATTTCCTGACAAATCTCTAATCCACGTCTAGTAGAATCCAATAAGGGGGTCCCTCAATGATCCCATATTCGCTATCCCAGTCAATGAAGAACAGAACGTTCTCCATTGGCTGGGAAAGCAGTGTCTGTAGGCTTACACACTGCTGTGAGAAGAACTGCAGTGAACAGAGGATGACCTCATGAGGTCATCCCAGGTCACCGCAGGGGCTCACACAGCAAGTATCTTTAGAGCTCACGGCTCTGAAGTGTGGTGCCATCGCGGTACTCGGCGTGACAATGGCCATGATCAATGAACTCATCGACGAGTGGTGACGTCCCAAGTTCAGCTGAGTTCATTGCCGCTGGCAGTGAACTGAGCTAACCTCATGACATCACTGCTCATCACGCCCACGGCCGCTCACACACTGCTGTGTGAGCCCCTGTAGTGACCTGAGTTGTCCTTATGTGGTCATCTCAGTTCACTGCAGTGCTTCTCACAGCAGTGTGTGACGCGGCAGTCACTGCTCTCCCCATCATTAACACATCCGTCAGCATTAAAGTCAAAGGATCAGTTAATGAATCCGTTTTTGCATTTTCCAAATGGGTCCAAAATGGAAATGATTAAAGGACATGGGAAAATAGCCTTATTTTTATGCACTGGCCAGGAACTTCTGGATGGTTGACACCCATGTGTGTCATGTTTGAGTGAGGCACCATTACAAGCTTTGTTGTGGGTCACAATGGTTACTTGTTATTCCCCCGCAGGTGTCCTTACACATATCAAATACATCACATATATATCTGTGAGCAAATGGAATGTGTTGTCAGTTTCATAAACAATAGAAAGAAGGTCTGTTAATTGACAAGACTTCATTCCTTCATCAGCCTATGAATCTTCATACAGCCAGGTTTACCCACTATAGGAAGCTTTTGTCGGGGAGAACGGGTGCAGCGCTTATTAGGTACTTTAAGAATGTGTTAGCACCACAGGAATTTCAGGTTTAAGTGACTTTGCATTATTATATTAGCATGTTCAAGCATGATAACATTAGTTTTGCTTATTCAGATGATTCATCAGTCAGTTTAAGTTAAGTAAGGTAACAGATCAATAATATAGGTTATGAAATGTGCTTGTCGGTTCTGCTCTGAACACATACAATACTGATAAGATCTAGCGGGTGCATTCCTCGTTCTCATTAGCTGAAAAACCTCCCATTCTTTATTTTTTTCCAATTCCTAGTAGTAGCAGGTGTGCTTTAGAGAATTAAAAAGATGCCAAATGTTTAAAAAAAATTTACATTGCAATTATTTTAGTATTATAGATTATCATAGAACAATACAATGGTTAATATACTACTCGAAGCATAACCAGCTCCCAGTGGGTTTCAGTCAAATGGTGCAGATTGACCTCTCAGCACTCTTTAGTAAAATGGCGCCAAGGATGGCCCAAGGTCTCAGCTCATCATTCAATTGAGATATAAATCTGTGCATGTGCCGCCACTGGAGCCATTTTTCTGAAGACTGCTGGAAGATAAATCTGCACAAGCGTCACCCACAGTTAGGACAGCACCAATGCAAAATTTAAAAACGGAGAAAGATAGACATCAGAGGCAGCGTAGGGGCCAGGGCAGAGCCAAAAATCCTACCCACAGACCTGCCACACAGTCCTGCCCCAATGTACTGAAAGCATAGGAAAGGCAAACTTTCTACCCGGTCTTGATGAAGTGGTGTGGTCCTGACTCATGAAGAGTTGCACGCCTCTACATGAATCTTGTGCATGAGCGTGTAAAATATAGCTCCGTTGTTGCTCCCTAAGTGTCTTGGAGTAAGATGCGAGTGTCATTCCATATGTCATGCAACTGCTATGTGGGTGCATTTTTCCTCTCGCCTAGTCACCGTGGGATTATCCGTGTGACGTCCGTGTGACATGTGTTTTTAACATGGAGTCTTACATACTGTAAAAAAACTACGTAGATGAATGGATAAATAAATAGAGATAGATGTGCACCACATATATTGTCACGCTCCTGGTGTCCCAGCAGCGCTCCTTACCTACTGAGCCGGTTTCACCATCCAGGCACCGCTCCATACCCACTGATCCGGTCGCACCTGCAATGCACAGCTCCGTGCTCACTAATCCAGTCTCGCCATCGCACCACCGCTCCTTGCTCACTGGTCCAGTCCATGCGCCCATCGGTCACGCCTGCCGCTACCGCTCTTGCTCCCCTGAGTCCTGTTCCAGGTCTCAGGAGTCTGACTCTGACTGATGCCTTTGTATAGGACCGGGTCGCGCCCACTCACCTGGTCTTATAGGCCCAGCACTGCTGCAACAGGAAATGACCTGAGGCTATGCTGGGTATATAGGACTGGCCTTTCCATGTGGGCGAGGCCTGATCATCGCTTGTGTTTCTTTGCTTTGTCTTGTGAGCTAGGTGCTCAGGTCCTTTTGTTCCTGTTTTCTGTATTACTGCCTTAAAGTACGCTGTGACCATAGTGACCTGGTCCTGTCTTTGCTTCCTGATACCTGCACCTGTTCCTGTACTGTCCTATGGTACTCCATGACCCTGGTGACCTGGTTCTTCCCGTTCTTGCCACGCTAGTGCTCCAGCTACCGTGTACCCTGCCCTCCAGGTGGGGTGCTCGGTTAAGTGGATCCACCTTCTGGGCCTACCAGTCCTCCCCGGCCCTCACATATATAATGTCCCACCCCCTGCATATTTTAAGCTTCCACCTATTAGTGTCTTTCATGTGGCACTAAAGGGTGTTTTGTCTTGTTTTTTGCCCCAAATTCATTATTTCCCCCACCCAAAAAGCTGTATATGGATTGAAGTCTGACCCTGCAATTAGTTATTGTAGATTTCTCCTATATTTTAAGTCAAGTCCTGGTGTAAATCATAGTAATTTTTTTTATGCATGGTAATTCATTTTAGTGAGTGCTTAAAAATGAATTTGTGAATGATATTAGAAACCAACAAAAGAAGAAAAGTTAATTGGGATAGAGTATAAAATGAATTCCAGTCTAGGAATCAGCAAAATGGTTCACCCTTCTATCTTTATTCCCAAAGCCAAGTATTGATGCTAGATAGATTAGGCTGGTTTCACACTACGTTTATTTAACATCCGTCCTTAACGTTATTTTAGCGGAAATACGGATCCTGCTTTTACAGCAAATAACGTATGCAAACGCATCTGTTATTTTGCAGGATCCTGCACTGGATGTTTAGGGGCGGGCATTGGAGTCATGTGATCGGGAGTGAGGGGAACTAGACTGGGAGCCGGCTTCTGACAGCTGCAGATGCTGGTAACCAAGGTAAACATCGGCCTTGGATACCCGATATTTATCTTGGTTACGAGTGTCTGCAGCTGCTAGGAGCAGGGCTGCCTGCACACGTTACCAACGTAAACATCGGGTAACTAAGAGAAGTGGTTACCCGATATTTACCTTGGTTACGAGTGTCCGCAGCTCTCAGATGGGAGAGAGAGGAAGGGGGAAAGACAGATAGAGAGAGAGAGGGTGAGGGAGGGAAGAGGAGAGAGAGACAGATCACGCGAGACTGGTTCTGGGCATGCTCAGTACTTTCTGGGTATGCTCAGTACAAAAGCAGGATCCTGTCTATCAGCACGCCAGCGTTCACATGCGTTTGCGTGCTGTTTAGTCAGGATCCAGCAATTTACAGTATTTGGACGCAGCTCAAAAACGCTACAAGTAGCGTTTTTGAAACATGTTAAAAAACTGCAAGTCGCTGGATCCTCACTATAACGCAGGCAAACGCAGGTGAACGGATGTTAACGCGAGTCCATTGCAAATGCATTGAAATGAAAACGCATTTGCACTGGATCCGCTTTTCCGCTAAAAAAACGTTATGGACGGATGTTAAATAAACGTAGTGTGAAACCAGCCTTATAATGATTCATTTTAAGAAATATAGTAGGTCGTTTTGCCAATTTATTTATCTAAATACCTGAATTTCATAGAAAATACCAATTCTGAAGACGCTTTTTAAGAACTCTGCATTTTTTCTTATTTTTATCATTCCAGAAACTGTATAATTAAATTGAAAACTAGATTACTATGCCATGGTACCCCTCATATTAGTTTGCATTGAGTCAGCTTTGTGTTAAAGCTCATGCAAACCAGCGTATTACAAGGGCGTGTGCTATCCGTATGGACAACTAATAGCATACGGAGAGTGCATTGACCAATACAAGTTAATGTGTTTCTACGCATGGAGCAATGGTCTGCATTTAAGAAATCAAATCACCATTATAAGTCAAAGGGTGCATAAACATAGATGACATACGGTTTACTATCTGTATGTCATGCATTTTTCACAGATACATTACAATTATAAAGAAAGAAAACTATTTGACCTTTATTTATTAAATTGTTCATGTAAAAAACGGATGCCATAAGGATGTACAAAACAGTCATACGAATGGCATATGGACGTAGACAATGAATACAAGGGTGGCATATGGATGACAGTATGGATAAAAAAAACATGATTTTATTTTTTCTAGACGTAAAAAAGACAATTTTGCATACACTGGTATGAACTCAACATTAGGGGCACTTTGCACGCTGCGACATCGCAGGCCGATGCTGCGATGCCGAGCGCGATAGTGCCCGCCCCCGTCGCAACTGCGATATTCTTGTGATAGCTGCCGTAGCGAACATTATCGCTACGGCAGCTTCACATGGACTCACCTGTCCTGCGACCGTCGCTCTGGCCGGCGACCCGCCTCCTTATTAAGGGGGCGGGTCGTGCGGCGTCACTGCGACGTCACACGGCAGGCGGCCAATAGGAGCGGAGGGGCGGAGATGAGCGGGATGTAAACATCACGCCCACCTCCTTCCTTCCGCATATCCTACGTAAGCCGCAGTGACGCCGGTAGGAGATGTTCCTCGCTCCTGCGGCTTCACACACAGCGATGTGTGCTGCCGCAGGAGCGAGGAACAACATCGGACTGTCGCGTCAGCGTAATCATGGATTACGCCGACGCTGCACCGATGATATGATTACGACGCTTTTGCGCTCGTTAATCGTATCATCGAGCCTTTACACACTACGATGTCGCATGCGATGCCGGAAGTGCGTCATTTTCAATTTGACCCCACCGACATCGCACCTGCGATGTCGTCGTGTGAAAAGCCCGCCTTAGTGTGCATGGCCAAGCTTGACTGAGAAAGGGAAGGGCAACATTCATTTGTCAATTGTTTCATGCAGATGCATTGAAAAGACAGGTATACAAAATTTGTGAAAAGTTATGAAAATTGTTTCCAATCCAGTGACAGATTTTTATGTTTTCTTATGCCTTGATTTAAAAAAATTTTTCTATTTTTTACCATCACGTTTGGATTTGCACAAAAGGCCTGTGGATCATCTCTGAAGCATCCAGTACCCACCATGTTCACCCTTTCATCTACCTTTGGAATAATTGTTCCATCTCCTTGATATCCTGATGAAATTTTTCTCCTTGCTCTTCGCTATCAGCACCAAGGATTTCAGGAAAGTAGTCCAAATGAGAATGTTAAAAATGGATATCAGACAACCCAAAGCTTTGAAACGTTTCCACATGGTCTTCAAGATGGATTAAAATGTTGCATCTTTGTTGTTACCTAGAAATTTCTTTATGACTTCTTTAAAAAAAATCCCAAGCCCTTTTCTCAACAGCTTTCATTTTTGCTTCGAACACGTTGTCCTTCATGAGTTTCCAATATCTGGACCCACAAAAATGCCGTCCTTCAGTTTTGCTTCAGACAGTCCCAGAAACTTGGTACTCAGGTACTTCAAAGTTTCTCATTCTTTTGATAGAGCTTTCACAAACTGCTTGATCAGTCTAAGCTTAATGTGGAGTGGTGGCAGGAGAACTTTAGTTGGATCAACAAACCTTTCTGCAACTCTGTCCTGAGTCTAAAGGCTGCTTTACACGCTGCGATATCGCTGGCGATGTCGCTAGCGATCGCACCCGCCCCCGTCGTGCATGCGTCATGGGCAAATCGCTGCCCCTGGTGAACAATATTGCTAGTACGCATCACACGCACATACCTTCCTAACGACGTTGCTGTGGCCGGCGAAAAAACTCTTTTTTAAGAGGGCGGTTCGTGCGGTGTCATAGCGACGTTACACAGTGGGTCACCAAAAGAAGCGGAGGGGCAGAGAGCAGCCGCATTAACGTCACTCACACCTCATTGCCAGAGTACACAGGAACGCTGTTGTTCGTCGTTCCCGGGGTGTCACACGTAGCGATGTGTGCCGCCTCAGGAAAGACGAACAACCTGCGTCCCAAATGAGCAACGATATTTGGGAAAGGAACAACGTGTCAACAATCAACGATTGGTGCCACTTTTTGGATCGTTAGCGGTCGCTCGTAGGTGTCACACGCAACAATGTCGCTAACAACGCTGGATGTGCATCACAAATTCCGTGACCCCAGCGATATCTCGTTAGCAATGTCGTTGCGTGTAACGGAGCCTTAAGTTGTTCTCATTGGCCAACCTTTTTGTCTCCAGTGAGGAATCCTATCCAAGCTGTCTCATTCACAGAAAAAGCATGAGTATTTTCTGTATCCTCATTGCTGCCAAAGGAACAAAGTGAAAACTTTCAGATCACTACATATTGATCATCCTTGATCCTCGTAGTTAAGTTTCTTGAGAATAAAGTCTAAATTCTCATAGCTTTTCTTTAAGTGCACAGAATGCCCTACAGGCACTGAAGTATACTTGCTGCCATTGTGCAGTAACACAACTTTCAGACTTTTTTTGATGAATCAATAGTCTCCACACGCTCACATTGTAATCAATTTTATATTTTTCCGCCAGCTGATGAGCATCACTGCAGTAAACTAGAGCACCGTCTTGATAATGTACAGTGCCTACAAGTAGTATTCAACCCCCTGCAGATTTAGCAGGTTTGATAAGATGCAAATAAGTTAGAGCCTGCAAACGTCAAACAAGAGCAGGATTTATTAACAGATGCATAAATCTTACAAACCAACAAGTTATGTTGCTCAGTTAAATTTTAATAAATTTGCAACATAAAAGTGTGGGTCAATTATTATTCAACCCCTAGGTTTAATATTTTGTGGAATAACCCTTGTTTGCAATTACAGCTAATAATCGTCTTTTATAAGAGCTGATCAGGCCGGCACAGGTCTCTGGAGTTATCTTGGCCCACTCCTCCATGCAGATCTTCTCCAAGTTATCTAGGTTCTTTGGGTGTCTCATGTGGACTTTAATCTTGAGCTCCTTCCACAAGTTTTCAATTGGGTTAAGGTCAGGAGACTGACTAGGCCACTGCAACACCTTGATTTTTTCCCTCTTGAACCAGGCCTTGGTTTTCTTGGCTGTGTGCTTTGGGTCGTTGTCTTGTTGGAAGATGAAATGACGACCCATCTTAAGATCCTTGATGGAGGAGCGCAGGTTCTTGGCCAAAATCTCCAGGTAGGCCGTGCTATCCATCTTCCCATGGATGCGGACCAGATGGCCAGGCCCCTTGGCTGAGAAACAGCCCCACAGCATGATGCTGCCACCACCATGCTTGACTGTAGGGATGGTATTCTTGGGGTCGTATGCAGTGCCATCCAGTCTCCAAACGTCACGTGAGTGGTTGGCACCAAAGATCTCGATCTTGGTCTCATCAGACCAGAGAACCTTGAACCAGTCTGTATCAGAGTCCTCAAAGTGATCATGAGCAAACTGTAGACGAGCCTTGACATGACGCTTTGAAAGTAAAGGTACCTTATGGGCTCGTCTGGAACGGAGACCATTGCGGTGGAGTACGTTACTTATGGTATTGACTGAAACCAATGTCCCCACTGCCATGAGATCTTCCCGGAGCTCCTTCCTTGTTGTCCTTGGGTTAGCCTTGACTCTTCAGATAAGCCTGGCCTCGGCATGGGTGGAAACTTTCAAAGGCTGTCCAGGCCGTGGAAGGCTAACAGTAGTTCCATAAGCCTTCCACTTCCGGATGATGCTCCCAACAGTGGAGACAGGTAGGCCCAACTCGTTGGAAAGGGTTTTGTACCCCTTGCCAGCCTTGTGACCCTCCACGATCTTGTCTCTGATGGCCTTGGAATGCTCCTTTGTCTTACCCATGTTGACCAAGTATGAGTGCTGTTCACAAGTTTGGGGAGGGTCTTAATTAGTCAGAAAAGGCTGGAAAAAGAGATAATTAATCCAAACATGTGAAGCTCATTGTTCTTTGTGCCTGAAATACTTCTTAATACTTTAGGGGAACCAAACAGAATTCTTGTGGTTTGAGGGGTTGAATAATAAATGACCCTCTGAATAAACTTTTCACAATTTAAAAAAAAAATAAAAAAAGAAATAACATTCTTTTTTGCTGCAGTGCATTTCACACTTCCAGGCTGATCTACAGTCCAAATGTCACAATGCCAAGTTAATTCCGAATGTGTAAACCTGCTAAATCTGCAGGGGGTTGAATACTACTTGTAGGCACTGTATGTAAGGAATTCCCTTTTGGAACTCTATGGAATTCTATTCTTTTGGAAGCCTATGGAGTCAGAGTTTGTGAAAACACTGTACATTTTGGAATTTTTTCAATACTTTTATCAGCAATCAGAGGTATATAAAAATCCTTCCTTTTCAAACAATTTCACCCTTGCAGACCTGTGAAATTATTCAACCTCCACTGCAAATTAAGTTTATTTATCAAATTTTCAAATGTAATGCTATTTAAAAAAAAATAAAAATCAAACAAAAGCAATTTAAATTGCTCAACACAACTAATATAACAAATAGTTTCTGCAAATTGAACACAAATGTCAGTTTTAACAATTCAAATCATGCATGACACTTAGTAGAGTACCCTTTGACCTAAAATGTGATGAATGGTTAGATACTGGTTTTGGGTAGTGGTGGCCAGTTCACTAATTATCTAGGGTTTGTCTGAAACTACTGCCTTCTTCAAATCCCAACAAAGATTTTCTATGGGGTTCAAGTCAGACGACAGACAGCATTTTAAAATCTACCAGGGCTACTTTTGAACTAAGTATTTGTGGACTTGATGTATGCCTGGGATCATTGTCCTGTTGGAAGGGTTAATAATTTCCAAGCTTCCTCGGAGAAGGCATGATGTTTCCTCCTAAAATTTCCTGATATTCTATTAAATCCATCTTGCCATCCACATGCTGTAATTTTTTCAGAGAAGGAGGCAAAGTAGTCAAAAAACATTACCAAGCCACCACCATGCTTCACTGTAGGCATGGGTTTTTTCCAGGTTATGCTTCCTCCTTCCCTGTTCCGACATATCACTGATTCATAGGCCCCAGTACTTTTGATTCACAGAACAGAATTCAGAAACTTTGTGGATTATTTACCTAGTTTTGAACATATTGGATTTTATTTTTCTTGTGCTTTTTTGTCAGTAGAGGTTTATGTCTTTAAGTTCAGGAGAACCTCAGCATTTAGTATGTACCTTACTATGCAAACTGAAACATACGTGCTTGCTGACACCAAATTTAGCTGCAGGTCTTTTTCAGTCTCTTGAGGGTTTTTGATCACCTGCCTCCTAAGGATTCTGGTCGTACCTGGTGATTGATTCCTCTTTTTGTAATCTTATCGTTAATTGTACAAGTCAATGACCTCTTCCCTAAACTTTTTGGATCAATATCTTGCCATATTTGAAACACGCAATCAACCGTCACAAAAAATAAAAACTCCAAGCTAGTGCAGGTATTTGATGAGTATTGAGTTATGCACAGCTGAGGCAACTAATAATGATGTGGATTAGTTATAGTGTGTTTGAGCAACATACATGATTTACAAATGTGTGCTCTTATTAGTGATTATTTTAGTGGGTTGAATAATTCTCAGACTGCAGTAGTAATTAAAAATTGTATTTTGTATTGAATCTGGAGAAAAAACCTTGTTATATTAGTTGTACTGAGCTATTTAAATTCTTCTTGTCTGATTTGTTTATTAAAAACTGCAGAAAGTTTGTACATTTTGCTAATAAAAATAATTTTGCAATGAGGCTTGATTCATTTTGATTGCAACTGTACATTTCAAGGAGGAAAACACAGAGGAGCTGTACAACACAGCTCAAAGAAAAGATGCTCAGATGAGAGGAGTGCAATTTGCATATGAGTTGTTGGACTGATTGAGCTTTTGAAACATTTGGTAATCCTGTTTGGTCAGCTGGGTACAGTGACAGAAAATTAAATTATAGGCCAGGGTCACACTAGCATATAGCACTAGATGAGAAAGCATTGGATGTGATATGCTAATAGTAATGCTCACGGGGTGCGAGTGAGAATGGACAAAGTTGGTCGCATAACACTGTACACCTGAATGTGTGACTTAGGCTCACACTGGGTTTTCACCACAGCCTTTGATGGTAAGGATGGACTATGCTGCTGTTAGCAACTATGTGCAACTCAGGGAGACTCGGTACTGCGACAGCTGGTTGCGGATGTATGGACATTGCCCATCTCTAAGACAGATGAAGTCAGAATGGCTGATGCGGCAGGTACGGCTAGTATGGATAGATGCAGCATCGGGTACAGCAAGTACAGGTGGTGTGGATAGGTGCAGCAACGGGTAGGCAATACAGCAGGTGTGGAAGATTGCAGCAGGAGTGGCCAGTACAACAGGCTTGGCTAATATGGAATGATTCAGCAGGAGTGGCCAGTATTACAAAATAGACAGGTGTAAGTAACACAGCAGCAGCACATAGGTAAGAGACTTGAAGAACTAGCAACGCGTCTCTAAGATTAGACCACGTTGCCCAGGCACCTCCCACAAGGGAGGGTGCCTTAATTAAGATATGGCTGAAAGGCACTTTCAGGTTAGGTTCGCTGGCTCTTTAATTGAAGTTTCACACACACCCTAAGTGTTCTCCCAGGAAGAGCGCAAGTCCTAGCGCACACAGGTCTTGGGAGCCAGCAGCATGGAATGGGGATGGAGCAGTGACTGCTGTGCCGCCAAAAAGGTAAGTGAGCAAGCATCCCCGCTGTGGCCGACGGGCACGACAGTGAGAGGATGCTGGTGGTGGCATTACAATAATGACACTGGGCTTAAACTCTGCTGCGAGTGTGAGTCAAGTCATTCACTGCGATCCAATTCTCTTGCATGCGGTAATTGGAGCACAGGTGAGAAGAAGGAGAGATTAATCTCTCTATCTTGTCATGTCTGTCACTGCGTATATCGGACTGCACTCAGATGACATACGAGTACAGTTCAATGTTTCACACGCACCCATAGACTTCTATGGGTGAGCATGATCTGAGACACTGCCAATCGTAGCACACTGCAATTTTTTTAATCAATCCGATTAGAAATGAGGAAAAAATAGATCTGATTTTTTGTAGCTTGATACCCATATGAAAACAGAAGAAGACTTGTTGTATGGACCCTTCATTCCCTTAGTTAACCAGATGCTGTTTGATGCAAAAAGTCACTTATTTTTTTTTTCATTAATATTTGAAAGTTAAAAGGGTAGTGATGGGTGAACCCGAACTGTAAAAGTTCAGATCCGTGTGGGTTCAAAAGTACCTGAGCTCCTGGTCTGGGCCCAGAGTTCTGAGAGAACCACAGATAATAATCCGAGTCTGGCAACTCAGGTAATAAAAAAAATATAAAGGAACAATAAAGAAAAACAGAATAAAGCAAACAGGCTATATTTATCGAGTCATATACACTGCTTTCCAGGTCGCTCATTCTACTTCCGTGGCTGCTCATTATCCTTCAAGCATATGCACTGCTTTCCTCGACCACCTTCAGACCTGGTGTCTGTGATTGGTTGCAGTAAGACTCTCCCCCACCATCTGTGACAGCATGTCTGACTGCTTGCAATCACAGACCCTGTTTGCGGTTCTATTGTGGCGTAAAAATAAATAAATGAAAAACAAAATTGGAGTAGGGCTACCCCATATTATGATACCAGCACAGATAAAGCATATGGATACAGTATGCAGCCCACAGCCATGCACTTATCTTGGCTTTGTATCAAATTAAGAGGCTGGTATTCTCAGGCTGGGCAGACCCATGGTTATTTGGCCCCCCCAGCCTAAAAATAGCAGCCTGCAGCCACCTAGGATTGTCGAATTCATTAGATGTGACAATCCCAGCACTTTACCAGGCTCTTCCCGATTGCCCTTTTGCATATTTTGGCTATGTTGGGGGTCAATAAAGGAGTGAAAAAGGGTTTGTTTTTTTGTATTTTAGTTCAAATAAAGGATTTTTTCAGTGTTTGTGTTTATTTCTTTCCACTTACAGATTAGTAATGGGGGTCTCATAGACACCTTCCATTACTAATCTAGGGCATAGTGGCAGCTGTGGGCTGGTATTAACTCCTTATTGCCCTGGTTGCCATAGCACCAGGACAATCAAGAGCCACGTAAAGCGCCGGGCTTGTCCTATCTAATATAATATTTTTAATCTGGGGGGCCCAATAAGCATGGGTTTATCCAGCCTGAGAATACCAGCCCCCACCTGTCAGCTTCATCATAGCTGAGTATCAAAATTTTTAAATTAGAGGTTTTTTAAAATTATGTATTTAAATTTAAAAAAAAAAGCCACATGTGATTCCTCTTATTTTGATACACAGTCAAGATAAGTGCACCGCTGGGGGCTGCAGCCTGTAGCCATATGTTTTATCTGTGCTGGGTATATGGGGGACCCTAAGCCAATTTTTTTATTTTTTTGTTTATTTATTTTTGCACCACAATAGAACCGCAGACAAGGTCTGTGAACGCAAGAAGTACGACATGGTGTCCGACAGGCTGGAGGCTCCTCTGACTGCAACTAATTTCAGATGCTAGGACTGCCTTTGGGCAGGGGAAGCAGTGAATATGTATGAGTGATAATGAGCGGTCTCGGAAATAGCGTTAGAGCCACGCCAAAAATTGGTAAGTATAACGCGCCTGCTCCAATCCCCCATCCCTTCTACCACCATTTTTAGGTCCCAGATTCTGGTTCCCATAGACTTACAGTACACATCAAAAGTTTGACCACACCTTCTCATTCAAAGAGTTTTCTTTATTTTCATGACTCTAAAAATTGTAGATTCACATTGAAGGCATCAAAACTATGAATGAACACATGTGGAATGAAATACTTAACAAAAAAGTGTGAAACAACAGAAAATATGTCTTATATTCTAGGTTCTTCAAAGTAGCCACCTTTTGCTTTGATTACTGCTTTGCACACTCTTGGCATTCTCTTGATGAGCTTTAAGAGGTAGTCATCGGAAATGGTCTTCCAACAGTCTTGAAGGAGTTCCCAGAGATGCTTAGCACTTGTTGGCCCTTTTGCCCTCACTCTGCCCTCACTCTGCGGTCCAGCTCACCGCAAACCATCTCGATTGGGTTCAGGTCTGGTGACTGTGGAGTCATCTGGCGTAGCACCCCATCACTCTCCTTCTTAGTCAAATAGCCCTTACACAGCCTGGAGGTGTGTTTGGGGTCATTGTCCTGTTGAAAAATAAATGATGGTCCAACTAAACGCAAACCGGATGGAATAGCATGCTGCTGCAAGATGCTGTGGTAGCCATGCTGGTTCAGTATGCCTTCAATTTTGAATAAATCCCCAATAGTGTCACCAGCCAAGCACCCCCACACCATCACACCTCCTCCTCCATGCTTCACGGTGAGAACCAGTCATGTAGAGTCCATCCGTTCACCTGCGTTGCACAAAGACACGGTGGTTGGATCCAATGATCTCAAATTTGGACTCATCAGACCAAAGCACAGATTTCCACTGGTCTAATGTCAATTCCTTGTGTTCTTTAGCCCAACAAGTCTCTTCTGCTTGTTGTCTGTCCTTAGCAGTGGTTTCCTAGCAGCTATTTTACCATGAAGGCCTGCTGCACAAAGTCTCCTCTTAACAGTTGTTCTAGAGATGTGTCTGCTGCTAGAACTCTGTGTGGCATTGACCTGGTCTCTAATCTGAGCTGCTCTATTAACCTGCGATTTCTGAGGATGGTGACTTGGATAAACTTATCTTCCGCAGCAGAGGTGACTCTTGGTGGACTCTTCCTTTCCTGGGGCGGTCTTCATGTGAGCCAGTTTCTTTGTAGCGTTTGATGGTTTTTGCCACTGCACTTGGGGACACTTTGAAAGTTTTCCCAATTTTTTCGGGCTGACTGACCTTCATTTCTTAAAGTAATGATGGCCACTCGTTTTTCTTTACTTAGCTGCTTTTTTCTTGCCATAATACAAATTTTAACAGTCTATTCAGTAGGACTATCAGCTGTGTATCCTCCAGACTTCTGCACAACACAACTGATCGTCCCAACCCCATTTACCCATTTATAAGGCAAGAAATCCCACTTATTAAACCAGAGAGGACACACCTGTGAAGTGAAAAACATTTCCGGTGACTACCTCTTGAAGCTCATCAAGAGAACGCCAAGAGTGTGCAAAGCGGTAATCAAAGCAAAAGGTGGCTATTTTGAAGAACCTAGAATATAAGACACATTTTCAGTTTCACACTTTTTTGTTAAGTATTTCATTCCACATGTGTTAATTCATAGTTTTGATGCCTTCAATGTGAATCTACAATTTTCAGAGTCATGAAAACAAAGAAAACTCTTTGAATGAGAAGGTGTGTCCAAACTTTTGGTCTGTACTGTATATGTGGACCAGCATCTAATCGGATATCCGGGAATAATTTCGGGCCCGAACCTATTTTTTTTGTTTTTCTGGTTTGTTTTTTTTTTTAAACCTAGATAACCTGCCAATACCGAGTATCTGTGAGTCCACCCAACACTATAAAAGGGTTTTCCATTACCAGAAAATCTCTCTCCCCAGGAACAGATTGTTTAAAAACAAAACAAAAAAAACCTGTACTTTACTCACTCTGCCTGGGTACACTGCTGCCTAGTGCCTACGGTAATTGTAATTGTTTGCAAAGCTGATGTCACAATTTGGACAGCCCTGCAGCCAACTAGCGAGCCCAGTGACTGTGAAATGCTCATGCTGTCTAATTGAAGCTGAGCCTTTTAGCTCACTGAATGGCTGCAGCACCATGTTTTTCCATAAATAACACACTGTCTTATACTCCCCCCCCCCAAAAAAAAAAGCACTACTAGGGCATCTTTTTGGAGGAGGTCTTATTTTTGGAGAAACATGGTTGGGGTAAGTTTACCCCCCAAAAAAGCAGGCACCCTACTTCCCAGGAGACTCATACTTACCAGATCTGGACATCTGTGTGGCTCCAAGGTCCTCCCTGTGATCTCCTGAGGGTGCTGCACGCAGTCCTCCCCTGCTTCTGGCTGGTTGACTGACACTGACGCACACACACGTGCGCGTGCACACACACACACACACACTCACACACATACTCATTACATCCAGCATTACAGAATACTTCTGGCCGCAGGGAATGATGGGAGGATGTCACGTGTCCGGCCCACAGGTCCTGTAAGCTAGTGTGATGCCCTGGCAAAACCAGGTAGTCACAGAAAGAGTTAATCCTCCTTGGCAGCTACACAGATGTACACCAGTCAATCAGGCCCTACTCACCAGGAAAAAGGGAGGGGGCGAGAAGAGCTAAGGAAGTGACAGAGCAGAATTCAGTTCAGTTGTGCTGTGGTCAGTGAAAAAGCTGACAGCGGAAGCTTGGAGCTCCCTGGGAGAAGGTGATAGCCGGGGTTGGAGCCCTGGACTACCAGACTAGGTGGCTGCGAGGGCCACAGGCGACAGAGATCCGGTCGCGGGGATCCTGAGGCGACCGGGACAGGGTTGTAGCCCGCTGGTGCTGGGTGAGGGACCCAATCCGGAGGCCGTTCAAACAGACTAGTCCAGACAAGAAAGAGACAGACAGAGAGTGTGGAAAGAAGTGCCCTGGCTGTACATCTGGGTGTGAGACCCAAAGACACCCGCCAAAGATGACCGGCCATTTGGCAAGTTGGTTGACAAAACAGACTCTGTGTTTCCTGACCCTACACATGAAAGCAGCCTCATCCAACACCAGAACAACCGAACTGTAAGTGTGCTGATCCCTGCAAGCCTTGCCACCACCACAACTCCCAATTGGGCCTCGGGACTACAACTCCCCTACCCGTGGAGGGGATACCACCTTGCTGCCCCCACACCATCAGTCCCGGGGACGGTCCCCAGAGGCAGCGGCGGTGCCACCATCTCATCACTGCCACCCACGGGTGGCATCACAATCTTCCCTCTACATATTCCCCTTTTGTTGTGGAGCCTGGGATCACAGACCAGGTCACGCCACTGTCATACCTCTAGAAGTGACCCAATTGGCCCGGTTCTGAGTACCCCCTATCTCTGGGTGACACACTAGCACTGCGGCAGGTCCTTGCGCTCTACTGTACTGCCTCCCAGGATTCTGCCAGCCAGAAGAAATCTGTGTCGCTGGATGTGGTGAATATGTGTGTGATCCAATGTGTGTGTGATCCGATGTTTGTGTGTGCGATCTGATTGTGTGTGTGAGACCAGATATTTGTGTGTGAGATCGGATGTGTGTGTGAGATTAGATAAGCGTGTGTGTGAGATCGGATGTGTGTGGGTGTGCAATCACTGCAGGGCCCCCCGCTCGGTGCCTGGTAAGTATAATTGCAGGGTGCCCGCAGGGTGCCCGCTGTCTATAATGAAGTGTCCTGCAGTATCTGTAACTGTTTGAGCTGCACGGACACTTCATTATTGATCCGCGACAAGGGCTAATTTTCGGGGGAAGGCTTATATTTAAGCCTTGCTCCAAAAATTCTGAAAATACCTGCTAGGGCTTATTTTTGGGGGCGGGCTTATTTTTGGAAAAACATGGTATTGATGTGACGTCAGCACTGCAGACAATTAAAGACACTAGGAGCAGTGGAGACTCAGTGCTGGACCTATGAAGGCTAAGGGGCACTTTGCACACTGCGACAACACAGGCCGATGCTGCGATGCTGAGTGCGATAGTCCCCGCCCCCGTCGCAGCAGCGATATGTGGTGATAGCTGGCGTAGCGAAAATTATCGCTACGCCAGCTTCACACACACACTCACCTGCCGTGCGACATCCCTGTGGCCGGCGACCCGCCTCCTTGTTAAGGGGGCGGGTCATGCGGCGTCACTGCGACGTCACACGGCAGGCGGCCAATCGGAGCGGAGGGGCGGAGATGAGCAGGATGTAAACATCCTGCCCACCTCCTTCCTTCCGCATAACCTACGGAAGCCGCGGTGACGCCGGTAGGAGATGTTCCTCGCTCCTGCGGCTTCACACACAGCGATGTGTGCTGCCGCAGGAGCGAGGAACAACATCGGACCGTCGCGTCAGCGTAATTATGAATTACGCCGACGCTGCACCGATGATACGATTACAACGCTTTTGCGCTCGTTAATCGTATCATCTAGGCTTTACACACTGCGATGTCGCATGCGATGCCGGATGTGCGTCACTTTCAATTTGACCCCACCGACATCGCACCTGCGATGTCGCAGTGTGCAAAGTGCCCCTAAGTAAAATACACTTTTTTTTTAATACACCGCATGAGGACAGGACATAATGGATTATTACATTTTTCTATGTTATTTTAGGTGACATTTAGCTTTATTCAGTTCATGCTACCTCCTTATAAATGCTATTATGTTTACCATTGAGCACTAAGTGTGTGTCTTTATTTACTGGTTGCACATATTTGTGGGGCTTGTGTTAGTAAGAATTAATGTTCCAGTATTATAAAAATATTCTCTCTTATGGGTGGCATCTACTTTTGTAAAGATTGTTACTGTGGCTTTTGCGACTGGAGTGAGGAGGTCATCTAATACTATTTAGAGTTGCAAACAAATTACAAAATATCTTCCTGTTTAATTATGTAGAAATATATAACAGATCTAATTGACTAGTTTGCATTACATGCTCTAGTTGTCAGGATGTGGTTATACATTGACCTTGACATAGTTTTACTGAATTCTTGTAATAAGAGCAACACGGACCAAGTATTCTTAAGGTGATGGCACACCAAACTTTTAACAGCATATATTAAAGCACTACTGTAGCACTTGTTTTTATCAGCCCTAGAGTGATGCTTTAAATGTAAGCCCCTGGTCATATATTCACCTTGCAGTGGCTTCACTGTCATGGTGTGACTGTAGGATAGTGAGGGACATGGGGCTCCTATACTATCCCTCATGCTAGGGGCTAGGGGACCCTAGGCTATCCCTAAACTCCAAATTACCCCTGATGGTGGAGATGCTAGAGTCCCTTGCCTTACTATTGTCCTGACCAGAACTAAACTGTGCCCCACAGAGAAGTAAAGGAGGGGCAGGACTGTGATAGAAACACAGAGAGGGGAAAACCAAAACCCAGGCATACTGCAAACTCACACGAACAAACAGTAAGAAACTAAGGAGAAAAACAAGAGAAATAAGGCAGCAACAATAGGACAACAAAGGTTAACCCCACAACTGCTTACAGGAATAAAGTACTACAACCATCAGTAAGTCTCTAGACGCCTCACCAGACCAGTATAAAGAAGCTATAGTTGGAATTATGATACGCTCACACGAGCGTGAAAAATGGACGAGTGCAATGCTAGAAAATTTCAAATTGCACTCTGACCAATGTTAGTCAATGAGGGAGAGCAGTTGGTAAGCTTTTCTCGCATCCAGATTCTACATGTTTGTCACATAAATTTGATCAATGAAAATGACCGTGCACCACACTAAATAGTTAAGGTGTAAAGAAATTGGTACATATTCAAAATAATAGTGTGTGGGTCATATGGATGTGATTGACCTACGGTAACATAACTAGGCACCGAACACAGAACAAAAAATTCAAAAGGAAACCGATTAGGTCAAAAAAGTATAACAACTTTATTATTAAAAATGATTGCCAACTGGCAGAAAACCTAAAAACAGTGGCATCACATGTATTAATATTGTGTGCAGTGAGGGCACCTTCAAAAGAAGGTGACGCCGAAACGTGCGCGTCGGGGCTGGCATCACATGTGAGCATTGGTATCTCCGTGTCCAGGTAATAAACCTCTCTATATGTCTCTTCTTTTATACCTAAATCTTGGCTGAATTTTTGCCACGGCAACTCCCTGCACTATAGTTCTTTCAACTCTTATACATGCTTCATAAAAATTGTTTCTTGTATATGCCTCACATGTACACTCCTTCAACCTCCACTTATACATGTGTACACACACTTTGTAAACCCCCCCCTTCCCCCACTTTTACATGTAAACTTTTACTTTACATACCACTGTCAATACCACTGTACACGTGCAGGCTGATAACTGTGGGTTTTTCTCTGTTTGGTTATATATTGATGTCAAATTGATATGATATTCCAACCCTTTTGAATTTTTCTAACAACTTTCAGCTTTAGTATTATGAATTGGTTTTACATTTTTGTATGCCTTTAATCGGCCTCAACATTAATATTGTAATACCTGTACTTTTATACCTGCCCTCACTGCACACAATATTAATACATGTGATGCCACTGTTTTTAGGTTTTCTGCCAGTTGGCAATCATGTTTGTCACATGTATAGGCCCTCGTAGCATTCCAGATCATATGAAGATGTATGCGTTCACCCCCAAATGTAATAATGCCACCCATCTTGCAATAATCCTGGCCCCCTTCTTGTAATAAAGTTCCCCATCCTGGACACTTTCCGTACTAGTTTCCTCATCCTGGGCCTCTTTTAGTACTAACGTCCCCCATCCTGAGCCTCTTCCTGGCATACTGACCTCCATCCTTGCCCCTTCCAAATATAATCACAGAAGAAGAAGGAAACGTCCGGTGCTACAGAGTATAATTATAGCCACTCAGGATAAATGTCCAGCTTCTTTATTCTTGCAGTATTAAAATAGAGTGACGGTACCTTAATTGAAAAGCACTATGGAAAATGTTGGCATTTTATAAAGAATGTTATCTCAGAGTGTGCTTTTATTTGGGGAATCTACTTAATATTATCTCTTTAATGTTCTAAAGATGGCCATATAACTATGTCTCATGATTCCCCAATATACCTATCTCTACCCCCCCTCCATATGCAGACACAAGAACATTTGACAGGCCCGAGCCAAGTATTCATGTTTTTTCAATCAGTAGATTGGAGAGTGCAGCTGCAAGTTACGTTCGGTAATGTCTTATCTCCAAGTGGAACAGATGGATCAAGCATATGTTGGAGGAAGAGAGGACTCAGGACTCGGCCTTCATACACATTAGACATCAACTGTTCCCACCAGTGTCACAGGGTTTGGCCAGCTTTAAATATGAACATACACCTACAGTGCGTTGAAAAAGTATTCATGCTCTGTGAACTTTTCCCAAAAATGTTTACATTACTCCCACAAACTTAAGTAAAGTTTATTGAGATTTTATGTGATATAACAACACAAAGTAGCAAGTATTTGTGAAGTGCAAAGGAAATGAAATGATTCAAAGCTTTATAAATATTTAAAAAAAAATAAAACTGAAAATTGTGAAGTGCATTTGTATTCCGTCCCTCTAAGTAAATACTTTGTAGGGCCACCTCTCATTGTGATAACTGCTTCAAGTCTTTGCGGTATATCTCTACTAGCTTAACACATCTAGAGGCTGAAATTATTGCCCATTCTTCTGTACAAAATAGCTCTAGCTCAGTGAGATTGGATGCAGGCGTCTGTGAACAGCAATTTTCAAGTCTTGCCACAGATTCTCAAAAGGATTTAGATGTGGATTTTGACTAGGCCATTCACACACATGAATATGCTTTAATCTAAACCATTCATTGTAGCTCTGGCAGTATTATTAGTGTTGTTGTCCTTCTAGAACAGGGGTCCCCAACTCCAGTCCTCAAGGGCCGCCAACAGTGCATGTTTTCAGGTTTTCCTTAACATTGCACATGTGATGATTTAATCACCTGCACAGGTGATGATTCCAACACCCATGCAATGCTAAGGAAATCCTGAAAACATGCACTGTTGGCGGCCCTTGAGGACTGGAGTTGGGGAACCCTGTTCTAGAAGGTGAACCTACTCCCCAGTCTCAAGTCTTTTGCAGCCTCTAGTAGGTTTTCCTTCAGGACTTCCCTGTATTTAGCTCCATCCATGTTCTTATCAACACTGATCATCTTCCCTGTCTCTACTAAAGAAAATCATCCTGTGATGCTAGTGACTACAAGAGCAAGTCGTGAACCAGGATAATCAAATATTTTCGGGTCAGGTACCAGGAGATCACGTCAAGATTAAAGGGATAGTTACAATCATAGTTAAGTCAAAATCTGGAGTCAGATTTACTGCAGCGGATCAGAACAGAGGGACAAGGCAAAATGATGGTCAAAGTCAATGATCAGGCAGCAAAAGATAAATTCTCAGAGCAAATACAACAGACTAACTAATACATCTGAACAGAAGGCTAAGACTGACAGTGTTCTGAGACTGACTGCTCAGCTACAGCTAAATAGCTGGGCAATCAAATTGAACAACACACACCTGAAAAACCCAGAACCTCCCAGTTCCAGTTTGGACAGCTGAGCTTCAACTGTACACATCAATAGCTCAGCCCGCCCCTACACTAGATTGGACAACTGAGCTGGTCTCAGCATACTGACAGCTCAAAATTTATGGGAGGAGGGAGGAGCTAGAGGTAGAAATATGAGCTAGAGACAGAGCTCCGCCCCTCCTCCCTCTTAATAGTAATAACTGCCACCTCCTATCTCAGTAATGAGAAAGCCTTCCCTGAATACAGAATTTAACCTCAGAATTGAGAATTTTGATAATGAATAGTGATGGGTGAACCTGAACTGTAAAGTTTGGCATCCGTATCTGATACCTAGTATCCATGCACGGACCCCCAACATGGAGTTCTCAGTGAACTCTGTGTAACTGTTTGGATTTAACCACCAGGATAATTTAAAAAAAAAAAAAAATGAAAGGAACAAGAAAGAAAATAAGGAATAAAGCAGGAGTTTTATACTTACTGGTCCTCCCGCATGGCTGTAACACTACTTCCGGGTCTGCTCATTAACCCACATACATATTCACTGCTTCCCCCACCCACCGGCAAATGCGGCATCTGTGATTGTTTGCAGTCAGACCGCGGCCCCATCCTGTGTACCAGCGTCACATGCTGCTTGTGTCACTAGTACTACGGTGGTGTAAAAATAGATAAATTGGCGTAGCGTCCCCCATTTTCTGATACGCAGAGCAGATAAAGCATACAGCTACAGTCTGCAGGCCAGCCATGAGCTTATCTTTGCTGTTCATCAAAATAGGAGGGACCCTATGCCGTTTTTTTGGGGTTTTTTTTAAATATTTAAATAAATAATTTTTAAAAACCAGTGTGTGGTCCCCCTCCAATTTAGATATCCAGCCATTATAAAGCCAACATCTGGGGGCTGGTATTCTCAGACACTTTACCTGGCTCTCTCCAATTGCCCTGGTACGGTAGCAATTGGGATAATATATGGGGTAATGACAGTTCACAGCTGCCACTAAGGCTGCTTTCACACATCCGGTTTTTGCTGAGCGGCACAATACGGCGCTCTTCAGAAAAAACGCAACCGATATTTTTGCTACCGGTTGCATTTTTTCCGCATAGACTTGCATTAGCGCCATATTGTGCCGCATGGCCTTGCGTTGTGTCCGGTTTTTGCCAGATGCAGCATATTTAGCCCATGCGGCGGCCGGATGGAATGTTGCCTGGCACTTTTTTGTGTGGTGAAAAAAACGCATCGCGGCGCGATTTACAATGCAAGCCTATGAACGCCGGATGCGGCATCCTGCAGCAAAAACCACATCCGGCCGTTGGATGTGTTTTTTTTGCATTGCGCATGCTCAGTATCAAGCCGCATCCGTCAAAAAACGGACGGGCCCATTAACCGCTAACACCCAGGTCCGACGTAATCTACACGAGGTCCCACGACGATCCTGGCTTTGCTACATACTGAAGTCGCAGCATGCGGGCACATTAGAAAATGTGAGCGCCTGCTGTGGCACCAAGGAGAGACTGACTGAGCTGAAACTGTGAACAGTGACGTCTGCGGTCACAGCTGGAGGTCTCCACGTTACCCCAACTCATTCAGATAAATGAGATCTATATCTGCTGGGAGAAAACTTTGTTTTCGGCCAAGAGATCCAGATACAGTGCTGAAATTTATGCACCAAATTCCTGCACCAAATCTGCATCTTCTGGCAAATAAAATGCATCTAAACGAGATGCGGGTTTTGATGTGACATTGATGTATTTTTTTGACAGAAGATGCAGATTTGATGCAGGAATTTGGTGTAAAAATTTTAGCACCAAATCTTGGCAAAAAAATTGCACAAAATCGGTTTGACGACATTTTGGTGCAGTTTTGTGACAGGAGATGCAAATGTGGTGCTGAAATGTCTGCACCAGATTTATGCATTAAATTTGCATCTCCTGACAGAAAACTGCACCAAAACACCATCAAAACGGTTTTTGTGGGGGGTTTTTGCCAAGAAATACAAATTTGGTGCCGAAATTTATACACCAAATTCCTGCACCAAATCTGCATCTTCTGGCAAAAAATGCATCAATATCACATCAAAACCGCATCACACTTAGATCTGTTTATTTGCCATAAGATGTAGATTTGGTGCAGGAATTTGGTGTATAAATGTTAGCACCATATCTGCATCTTTTGGCAAAAAAAAACCCAGTTTTTTTGCCAGGACATGCAGGTCTCATTTAACTTAATGAGTCCACCTGAGGTGAGGTCACTGAGTTTAATGAGGTCACCTGAGGTCAATTTACCTGCGGTCATAGGTGGAGTACCGTTAGAACCTTTAGCTGTGACCACAGATAAACTGAGTGACATCACCGCTCACAGCTGTGGCTCAGTTAGTCTCTGCCTAAAATTATAGCAGGTGGTCACATTGTCTAATGTGCCCGCACGCTGCGACTTCAGAAAGTAGCAGAGTCGGTATCATCAGAGGACTTCGTGTGGATTACATCATAACTGGGTGTTTGAGGTTAATAAATTCGAAAAAGAAGATGGGGTTTTTTGTATTTTATTTCAAATAAAGGATTTTTTTGGTGTTTATATTTATTTCTTTTTTTCTTATTTATGCAGTAATAAATATTGCTTAAAACAAATTCTGCCAGATGGAACTACTCATTATAATGAGGCAGATGGAGATACTATGGACTGTGTTTAAGCTCTGTTCCGCTGGTATCCCATCATTTTAGGCGTCTTTTTTGCACACGAGTGTGGACGACCATAGTTCTGTGCACGCCTAAAAAAGATGGACATTACCGAAACAGACGCCTAAAAAAGATGGACATTACCGAAACAGACGCCAATTGGAGTCCAAATGTTCTCCATCTGCCTCATTATAGTGAGTGGCTCTGTCTGGGGTTTCGGCTGAATCACAGTTTGGGGGTTATATACGGAAACCCCTACGTAATTGCTCAGTGCATATAATATTACTAATAAAACCCCTAACTTATCCCACACAAAAACACTGGAAATATCAGGGGGATGGGTTCCATATTACAGGTAGAACAAAGCCTCCAGCGAAATCCGTGCTCCCAAATCCAAATTCTCCCCCTTCTGAGCCCCACTTTGCCTAAACCACTGTAAGCGACCATGTGTGTGGCATTATTGTAGTAGTGAGACAACACAACAAATTACAGGGTGTTTGTCTTTGGGGACAATATATGGGCACTAGGTTTCCATTTTTGCACTGCAAATGTCAAAATTCTGATATTTTCACAAATTAACCCAAAAAATATTGACTTAAATTTACTGCTAACATAAACTACAATCACAGAATCACTGGGATCCGTTGAAGTTACTATCACATAAAGTGACATTGTCAGAATTCCAAAATTTGGCCTGGTCAGGAAGGTGAAAATTGGCTCCGTCATTAAGGGGTCAAAGATAAAGTGCAAACTGGGGAACATCTTGTGTGTTTTAAAAGATTATTATGGTTTAATAGTACATTCCAGTTATGAGCTAAAGCAGAGAGGGTACTTTACATGCTACGACATCGCTAGCGATCTCATTAGCGATGTGAAATTCTAGATCGCAAGTGCGATCCTTCGAGATCGCACATGCGTAAAATAACCTATGTGCGCTCCGAAAGATCGCACTTGCTATCTAGAATTTCACATCGCTAATGAGATCGCTAGCGATGTCGCAGCATGTAAAGTAGCCGAAGCAGCAGCTTTTGCTCTGACCGGCACGGGACGTCCATGTATTACATAGAAGATCAAAATGTATTTGAATAGCCGCTTGCAATATACACTCCATGTGAGCGAAATATTTAGAGGACTGCAACTTACCTCTTGTAGGAATACACTCATGACATATTACAGGGATTCATGTCACATAACAATTATTTTTATATATTTAAACGTTTGTGAAAATGTAGAAATATTTCTTGCTTGTTGTTTGTGGCTTTACCGTGATAATTTCAAATATAGAACAAGTATGCTTCTCTTCTAAAGACCTAATCATAAAAAACAATACTCCTTCTAGATATAAATGTGCCACAAAGCACATCAGAGATATAGACCTTAATCAAACCTAAATTATATGAATAGTATAAAAGCATCAAGCAATGAAAAAGTGTAACTAGATGCACCAACTGGGTATTTAGGGGCTTTCCACCTACTCATGGTCCAGTTGTAGGCAAAATGTTATAATTCATGTTATACTTTTAATCCTCTCATATTACAAAATAATGACCTTATCTTCACTTTTGCAGGATGGAATATCACTTTTTCAACTTTGCTTCAGGGAGGAACTGATGTTTACTTAACCTTTCTCCTCTACATTCTCAGCTGCACTTTCTTCATTCTACAGAACTAGAACTTTGGTCTATATATACTGTATATACATATATGCTTTTATTTATATTTATATTTGTTGAAGTGTATTCAAACTTCAAAGGTTTATCTGTTATAGCCACTGGGCTAAAATCAAATAGATGCATGAAGAGTGTTCTGTGCAAACTTTCTACAGATTTTTCCTTAGGGCTTCATGTTGGACTAAAAATACATTGAGGATTTGGTAATTCATGTTGTTGACAGGCGGGATGGAACTGTTTTAGAAATTAGGAGATAACATATTGATTTGCTCCTACATTTGTTGCAAAAAGATTTGATGATGGTAGTAGTAGAAACTAGAATAAGCTAAAGGCATGCTGTCAGCACTAGAGATGAGCAATGTTCGAGGTTCGAAAGTTTCATGTTCGAGTGATTTTGGGGGGTGCTCGAGATCGAACTCAAACTCGAGCTTTTTGCTAAAAGCTCGACAGTTCGAGTTACGTTCGAGAACGGTTCGATCACCAAAAGCAGGGCTTTTTACAGCTATGTGTGCAGGGAGCCATCGCTGGCAGCCTGCGGTAAACTGGCAACCAATGTAAATATCGGGTATCCAAGCAAAGCGCTTTGCTTGGTAACCCGATATTTACCCTGGTTACGTGTGCAGGGAGCCGACACTTCCCCGCTCGGCTCCGCCCCCTCCTGCACTCGGCATGTACACACACACACACTCACACTCACCTGTCCCCAGCCATGCAGTCCCCGGCCCTGACGTCCTCAGCGCCATATGGCCCCGCTAGGCTCCAGTCACCTCGCACTCCGCCGCCTGCACACATGGCCCCGCTAGGCTCCACCCACCTCGCACTCCACACACATGGCCCCGCTCGGTTCCACCCACCTTGCACTCCGCGCACATTACCCTGCTTAGCTCCACCCACCTCGCACTCCGCACACATGGCCCTGCTCGGCTCCACCCACCTTGCACTCCGCACACATTTACCCCGCTTGCTTCCCCCCCCACGCACTCCGCACATATTACCCCGCTCGGCTCCACCAACCTCGCACTGCGCACACATTACCCTGTTTGGCTCCACCCACCTCGCACTCCGCACACATTACCCCGCTTGGCTCCACCCACCTTGTACTCCGCACACATTACCCTGCTCGGCTTACCTGCCCTCCCGACCTCAGCGCTGTCACTGTCCTCTATGGCCGCTGCTTGTCACATCTCCTCCTCTCGCTGCCGAGCCGAGACTGTGACTAGCGGTGACGTCACAGGCTCCCGCAATACTTGGCTGTGAAAGCGGCGGTCATTGAAGTCAGTGACAGCTCTGCTATCAGCAGTGCAGGAGATCGTCACCGCAGGTAATGTACCTCACTCCTGACAGCAGCACTCGTCATGCCCTGCAGTGACCTGGGCTGACCTATTGATGTTAGCTCAGGTCACTGCACTGCTCTCCCAGCCAATGGGGAACATTCTGTACCTCATGGACCTCCCTACTCTGAGAATATCAGACCCCAGCTGTCCGCTTTACCTTGGCTGGTAATCCAATTTTGGGGGGACCCCCATGTGTTGTTTTTTTTTAATTATTTATTTCATTTAAAATAACAGCGTTGTGTGCCCTCAGTTTTGGATTACCAGTCAAGGTGAAGCTGACAGCTGTGGTCTGCAGGCTGCAGCCATCTGCTTTACCCTAGCTGGCTATCAAAAATAGGGGGAACCCTACGTCATTTTTTTTTAAATTTATTTTTTTTTTTTGCCTAAATACAAGGCTAAGCACCCCTTAGTGCCACATGAAAGGCACCAAAGGGTGCAAAATTACAAAATGCAGGAGAGTGGGACATGATGTGTCTTTCTGCCATTATAATGACAGAAAAGACTGATATGAAGTGTACAAGCACAAGAAAATCACCATAGCGCTCTACGCTGTGAAAAGCAGTAGAAAATGGCACTGGAGTGAACATGTGACCGCCTCATGTAGGTTGAAGCTATGCATCCTGGGTAAATGTATGTATTTTCCCTCCTTCAGTTTTTTTGCAGTCCGCAAAATAAACGGAAGGCACACGGATGACAAACAGATGACATACGGACCGCATACGGAATGGGAACGGATGCCACACGGATGCACCCGTGAAAAAAACGGACCGTTTTTTGCGGACCGCAAACACGGATCGGTCGTGTGAATGCAGCCTTATTCTGATCTGCCGTTTATAAACAGCAGGCAGAAATAAGTGAATAGCGCCCCCCAGCGTCAGAAAATCTCCGGGGTTTCAGGGGTAGCTGAGACCCTGGAGATCATGATTCAGGCTGGTTTTTCCAGCCCCCACTCACGTGATCACAGGTATACACCATATACCGATGATCACGTTACAGTAAATGACAGCGCTGGTAAAAAATTATTTATCTTCCATCTGGCATCAACAAACATGTCAGATGTGAGATAAATCTCCTCCCTGGTCCCCCGGTGTCACCAAAGTGCCCCCCCACCCCCTCCCGGAAATCCAAGATGGCCACGCGCACAGCAGCGCGCCGGCCGCATTCACCCTACTCCTCAGTAGGCCCTGCCAGGTCACCACCTATAACCCCACCGGTGTTCCCTGGTGTCCCACGGTACCTGTGCAGCATTGATTCCCCGCGGCCCCCTCCTTCACAATAGACGCTGCCGCATGCACAGAGCGGCTGTCAGGTCAGCTTCCTGTGTTCAGACACAGTGAGTGGTGGTAACCATGCATCTGTAAGCTACTGCAATGCCCTGCTCATGAGGTAAGGAACATAGTTAATCAGTAGAGCTATACTACATTTCCAAATGGAGGTATTTGATTTTATAGTTGCCCTGCTGAACGACTACCAAACATGAGAGTCCATTATACGCCACAAGAAAACATGTCTAAATAGCGAGCTCTGTTGTTTAGTATTTATTCAGCTGGATAACTGGACTTAAAGGGGTATTCCATCTCCAAGATCCTATCCCCAATATATGGTAGGTGGAATAGCAATAATATCAGCAAATATCAATATTTGGAAATGTAGAATAGTTCTCCTGATTAGGCATGCCCTTACCTCATGAGCAGGGTGGGACAGGTGTTATGGCAATGTTTATTAACTGTATGTGTACATTTATAATGTGTTTTTAGGTGTTTGTGATTGCCACCCATTGTTTTCAATGGGGTTCGAGAGGTTCGTCGAACGGTTCGTCGAAAGGTTCGTCGAACGGGGCACCGTTTGACGAAGCGAACCGAACTCGAACTCTAGGGGGTGGCTCATCTCTAGTCAGCACATAATGACTGTTTAATTGTGATGAGCGGACCCGTTGAACTTCGGTTCAGCGGATTGAGCCAGTTTGGTTTGGCACCTGCACTTGACCTGAACCTCAATGGAAGTCAATGGTTGGGCAGTTCAGATCTCCGCCCACATACGGAGGGGGTTGTTTTAATTTTTGCTAGGGTTTTTTTTGGGGGGGACACTACATCTGATCACGCTGCTGTTACCCCCAGTGTGAGCCAATCAAACACTGCAAGCAGCTTGCACTGGGTCGAGCATACCAGAGCACAGCGATGCTCGCTCAAGTGGTTAGCATATGTAAGGAGGTGGTCGGCGTATGAAAGATTTCCCCCAGTAGACACCGACCATGACGATAATGTTTTATGATATTTAATATTAGGTACTGTATGTTGTAAGTGCAGCTGCTGCCTGTAATGCAGAAGAACAACGTAATTGTGCGGCCGGCGCTACCTAGCGCTAAGGCCTGGTAGGACTTTAGTAGATATTTGATGTTAACGTGTATTTTATGTACCATGAGTAAGGAGAAATGTTCCATTGTAGTAAAAGTATGACAATGGTTAGGACAAAAGACGGTTATATAGCCAAAGGGCAAAAGTGATAGTAAATAGGAGGTGCCGGTTAGGATGCAAGAGCTGGGTATCTCAGCCTCATCCCACAGCAAGTACACAGGAGGTTAAGGAAACGGTTTAGCCCCTGGGAGGAGTCTGGAGGGATAAGTCCCTGGGACAGGGAAAAGTTAAAGGAGAAAAAGATGGCTGCCTGAGAGAGCAGGTGTGTGGTGTGCCAGGGTCGGACCGGTCCCCTTATAGGTAAGTTCCCATTGTCAGCGGGGCTGCTGGGTGAATATAGGGATATGCGGGACCCTGAGAAAAAGCACAGTGCAGAGCTGGGACCCTAAGATATAATCAGGGCTACGCCAGTCTGCTGATAGAACACGCAGCCAGTAAAAAAGTTTCCGTACAATGCAGGAGTGAACAGAAAGGAAGAGAGAAGAAGGATTTAAAGTTATTGTAACCTGTTTGAAGAAAGTAAAAGCTACAGTTTTAAAGAGACTCTTTTGTGTCGTCTCCATTCTTGGAATGGGACCCAGAAAAAAGAAGGAGTTGAGACATCCCCTACAGCAAGTAAGTGAACGCACTCCACACGTTCATGGGTCCTACAAGCTGCCTGTAGCTGGGCCAGGGGGTTGCACCTGACATGACACAGAGCACGACTACAGCACCACCCCCCGTAAAGCACCCGAACTCTGAACTGAAACACTGATTTTTTTTGCAAAGTCTATGTTCGGTACGAACACCAAACTTTAACTCGGGTTCACTCATCTCTACTGTTAAAACCAAGTACTGACACTCAGTGCATCATGGTGGGGCTAATCATTTAAATGAATCTTCCCATCTACTCGGTTTCCCTCTATCTCCTCCCCCCTCTTCTTTGATGCTCTGGCTTCATAAAGTCAGAGAAGGGTGGTGATAGATGGAAAGGTGTATTTAGATGAAATACCCCCGCCATAATGCACAGAGCGCCTGTGCATGGTTTGAACAGTCATTAGTCAATTAAGATGCAATGTTAAAATTTGTTAAATTTGAATAAAATTAGCTCTGTTTATATGCTAATCTTTATAAATCACTGAACACACCATTAACCTTGACTTTTATCTCACACATTTTAATGAAATTCTACATCATATAAACTAAGGGTACCTTCACACTTAGCGATGCAGCAGCGATCCGACCAGCGATCTGACCTGGTCAGGATCGCTGCTGCATCGCTACATGGTCGCTGGTGAGCTGTCAAACAGGCAGATCTCACCAGCGACCAGTGACCAGCCCCCAGCCAGCAGCGACGTGCAAGCGACGCTGCGCTTGCACGGAGCCGCCGTCTGGGGGCTGCGGAGACTGGTAACTAAGGTAAACATCGGGTATGGTTACCCGATGTTTACATTAGTTACCAGTGTGAGCAGGGAGCAGGGAGCCGCGCACACTGAGCGCTGGCTCCTTGCTCTCCTAGCTACAGTACACATCGGGTTAATTAACCCGATGTGTAATGCAGCTACATGTGCAGAGAGCAGGGAGCCGCGCACACTGCTTAGCGCTGGCTCCTTGCTCTCCTAGCTGCTGTACACATCGGGTTAATTAACCCGATGTGTACAGCAGCTACATGTGCAGAGAGCCGGAGCCGGCAGCACAGGCAGCGTGAGAGCTGCAGAGGCTGGTAACTAAGGTAAATATCGGGTAACCACCTTGGTTACCCGATGTTTATCTTGGTTACAGCTTACCTCAGCTGTCAGACGCCGGCTCCTGCTCCCTGCTCGCTTCATTTGTCGCTCTCTTGCTGTCACACACAGCGATCTGTGTGTCACAGCAGGAGAGCGGCTTTGAAGAAAACGAACCAGGGCTGTGTGTAACGAGCAGCGATCTCGCAGCAGGGGCCAGATCGCTGCTCAGTGTCACACACAGCGAGATCGCTAATGAGGTCACTGCTGCGTCACAAAAAGCGTGACTCAGCAGCGATCTCGGCAGTGAGCTCGCTGTGTGTGAAGCACCCCTTACGTCTGTGTTGCCATTGTATGCATAGATTTAGTCTAAAGCGGGCTTTACACGCTACGACATCGCTAATGCGGAGTCGTTGGGGTCACGGAATTCGTGACGCACATCCGGCCGCATTAGCGATGCCGTTGCGTGTGACATCGATTAGCGATTTTGCATCGTTGCAAAACAGTGAAAAATCGCTAATCGGCGACACGGGGGTCCATTCCCAATTATCGTTACTTCAGCAGTAACGAGGTTGTTCCTCGTTCCTGCGGCATCACACATCGCTGCGTGTGACGCCGCAGGAGCGAGGAACGTCTCCCTACCTGCCTCCCGGCCGCTATGCGGAAGGAAGGAGGTGGGCGGGATGTTACGTCCCGCTCATCTCCGCCCCTCCGCTGCGATTGGGTGGCGGTTCAGTGACGTCGCTGTGACGCCGCACGGACCGCCCCCTTAGAAAGGAGGCGGTTCGCCGGTCACAGCGACGTCGCCGGACAGGTAAGTATGTGTGACGGCTCTGGGCGATGTTGTGCGGCACGGGCAGCGATATGCCCGTGTCGCGCAACAGATGGGGGCGGGTACGCACACTAGCGATATCGGGACCGATATCGCAGTGTGTAAAGTAGCCTTTAGTGTACATTCACATTCATTCCAATTTTCACCAGTAATATCCATATTTATTTTTTTAAAATGACGCATACAGTTGTGCTCAAAAGTTTACATACCCCAGCAGATTTTTTGCTTTCTTAAATCATAATGACAACCAAAAACATCCAAATGACCCTGATCCAAAGTTCATATATCCTGGTGATTTTGGCCTGATAACATGCACAGAAGTTGACACAAATGGTTTGAATGGCTAATAAAGGTAACATCCTCCCCTGTGACCTGTTTGCTTGTAATAAGTGTGTGTGCATAAAAGCTGAGTGAGTTTATGGGATTCAGACACTCTTGCATCTTTCATCCAGTCACTGACGTTTCTGAATTGTGAGTTATGGGGAAAGCAAAAGAATTGTCAACAGATCTACAGGAAAAGATAGTTGAACTGTATAAAAGAGAAAAGGGATACAAAAAAAATATCTAAGGGATTGATAATACCAGTCAGCAGTGTTCAAACTCTGATTAACAAATGGAAAATCAGGGGCTCTGTAAAAACCAAACCACGATCAGGTAGACCAACAAAAATTTCAGCCCCAACGGCCAGGAAAATTGTTCAGGATGCAAAGAAAAACCCACAAATAACATCAACTGAAATACAGGACTCACTGAAAACTAGCGGTGTGGCTGTTTCAAGATGCACAACAAGGAGGCATTTGAAGAAAAATGGGCTGCATGCTTGAGTCGTCAGAAGAAAGCCATTACTGCTCAAATTCCCCAAAGTATCTTGCCTACAATGCACCAAACAGCACAGAGACAAGTCTACAAACATGTGTAACAAGGTAATTTGGAGTCATGAGACCAAAATCAAACTTTTTGGTTACAACCATAGACGTTTGGAGAGGTGTCAACAAGGCCTATGATGAAAGGAACACCATTCCGTAATGTAAAGTATGGACGTGGATCGCTGATGATGTGGGAATGTGTGAGCTACAAAGGCACAGGAAACTTGGTCAGAGCTGAAGGAAAGATGAATGCAGCACGGTATCAGCAAATACTAGAGGCAAATTTGCACTCATCAGCCAGGAAGCTGCACATGGGACGTACTTGAACGTTCCAACATGACAACAATCCAAAACACAAGGTCAAGTCGACCTGTCATTGGCTACAGCAGAACAAAGTGAAGGTTCTGGAGTGGCCATCTCAGTCTGCTGACCTCAATATCATTGAGCCACTTTGGGGAGAACTCAAGCACGCAGTTCCTTCAAGACAGCCCAGGAATTTACAAAAAATGGAGGCTTTTTTCCAAAAAGAATGGGCAGCTTTACAATCTGAGAAAACAAAGAACCTCAACCTAACTACCACAAAAGACTTCAATCTGTAATTGATGTAAGAGGGGGCAATACACGGTATTAAGAACTGGGGTATATGAACTTTTGATCAGGGTCATTTGGATATTTTTAGATGTCATTATGATTTAAAAAGAGAAAACACAGTAGTTTGACAATAAATAGGTTCACCCAACCACTAACCATGAGTGGGAAAAAAGATTGTGTTATCATTCATATTTTCTGAAAAAAAAGCCAAGAAAGCAAAAAATCTGCCAGGGTATGTAAACGTTTGAGCAGAACTGTATATACCTCTGATACCTCTCATGTTTTTTTTCTGACTTTGACTCTTTGCATTCTTCACAGTGTAGATATTAAAACGAATGTATAACCTTTCTTTCTGCAACCTAATCTGAGAGCACTGTAATGTAGAGACAGGGACCCTGATTTCAGTGATGTGCCACTTATTGTGCTGCTTGCTGTAGTTTTGATAACATTACTGTTTTATCAGCAGGATAGTATCACTGGAGGATTAATAAACCTTCTACCATTTAGTCCTCCATTATTCATGAGCTCTGTATAACCCCACTCCCATCACTGATTGGTAGCTTTCTGCCTATGCACAGTGTACACAGAAAACTGTCAATCTGAGTGGGTGGAGAGATGCTGATCTCAGTATTCAGAAAACAACTGGTAGATCTGCAGCAGATAACACTGTGATTTTTTTTTTTATCAAACCTACGGCAAGCAGCAGAGTGTCACATTGCTGAAATCAGGGCCTCTGCCCCTACATTATGCAACTCTTAGATTGGGTTGCAAAAAACAGGTGATAGATTCCCTTTAAGCAAAAACTGTCTAGCTGCGAATATCAAATCCGCAGAGCTGGCCAATTTATGAGGCAAATGAATGAGATTTCATATAATCTCATCCAAGCTCCTACTTTAAAATGCATTCTGGACATCAAACCCACCATAAATTCATCCCGTGTGAAGAAGCCCTGATAGTAAAATAAAATAATTACATGGTATAATGATTACAAATCTCGAAGTGTTCTCAGTGTCCAGCACCCTCCATGCTGTTTTATTGGATGTTTGGGAAAGCTTGTTAGTCAGTTTGTAATGTTACCCATGAGTGCACTTTGTTTTGTACAAAACATTGTACATGAGCATGCTATAAAATAGAAAGAACACAACGTTAACCAATACATTTACATAGACATCTATAAAGGAAAATGTTATAATGGACATCTGGGTAACGTAAATGATTTAAGAGAACTCGTAAAATCAATGCAAAACAAAATACTATTAAGACAGTGTAGGATGTACTTAAAGGGAACTTGTTACCAGATTTGTCTGATATAAACTACAGGCACCACCAGTAAACCGCTATATACAGCATTCTGGATTGCACACGTGCCCTGATGAAGAGGTGAAACGTGCGTTGGGACTGTTGGGAGGCTGTTACCGCTGCAATTATGGGTCAGTACTGGTTCTAACTACACTTAGGATTAATTAAGGGTTACTGGTTGCCATTTTACATAGTGACTATATTCTAAGGCTATTAGTGGTGGTTACTTTGCATACACATATTATTTCTTTATATAGCCACAGATGGCCAGTGTTACTAGACAAATTGTATTGCTTATGTAAAGGGTTACAGTTTTATATCCCCCTCAATGGTGTGTTTTTACTATGGCCTAACTAGGGTTTATATCGTCCAGTACTGCCCATAGCTGTCACTTTGTATATAATTATCTACATCCGGTTATATTGTTTTATTACAATGTATTCAGTCTTTTTTGTTGTACTCTTGCATGCGGTATAGCTTACCTATTTGGACTCCTTGTTGAATTTTTTAAAATCATATTAATTAAATTTAAATAATGATCATTTTCAGTACCACTTTCTTTCTCTGTTATAATTGCTGTATATAGGTGCCTAAAGGGTACTTTACACGCTGCGATATCGGTACCGATATCGCTAGCGAGCGTACCCGTCCCCGTCGGTTGTACGTCACGGGCAAATCGCTGCCCGTGGCGCACAACATCGCTAACACCCGTCACACGGACTTACCTTCCCTGCGACGTCGCTCTGGCCGGCGATCCGCCTCCTTTCTAAGGGGGAGGTGCGTTCGGCGTCACAGCGATGTCACAGCGAAGTCACACGGCAGCCGTCCAATAGCAGAGGAGAGGCGGAGATGAGCGGCCGGAACATGCCGCCCACCTTCTTCCTTCCTCATTGCCGGTAGACTCAGGTAAGGAGATGTTCGTCGTTCCTGCGGTGTCACACATAGCGATGTGTGCTGGCGCAGGAACGACGAACAATCTCGTACCTGCAGCAGCAACGATATTTTGAAAAGGAGCGACGTGTCAACGAGCAACGTTTTTTTCACGTTTTTGCGCTCGTTGATCGTCCCTCCTTGGTGTTATACGGTGCGATGTCGCGAACGGCGCCGGATGTGCGTCACTAACGACGTGACCCTGACGATATATCGTTAGCGATGTCGCAGCGTGTAAAGCACCCTTAAGCCGCTCTGTATAACATAAAAAAGACCTTTTATTATACTCCCCTGTGGGGGTGGTCCTATCCGATGGGTGTCACTAATCTGGATCCAACGCCTCTTCTCTTCTTACAATCGCCGTCTTCCTTCCTGCTTCGTGTGGATGACACTACCTACGTCATCCACACAGTGTCCTCCATCGCGCTTTTGTGCAGATGCACTTCTCTCTGTCCTGCTATTGGCAGAGCAAAAAACTGTAATGGGCAGGCGTGGGGAAAGGTCAAAGAACTCCCCCGCGTGTGCATTACAAGACTTTGATCTGCTCTGAGCATGCCAGAGAAACGTACGCCTGCATTATTATCCTGTAAGTAAAAATAATAAAAACTTACACTAAATAAAAAAGGCTCATATCTATGGAACAGTATGGTGGTTTAAACAACAACAAATAGAATACTCAGGGGAACTGCAGGAATAAAACAGAAGCAGAAAATGATCTAATGTTTTGTTCAGGTTTTTGTTTTAAATGTATTTTTTAGGGGGGAGACAATGTTTTTGTTCATATCACGATCTTTAAAAAAAAAAATAGAAATTTAAAAATCTTGCATTTTTAACACTGGTCACTGGGGCTTTTTTATACTCTAACTTCCTGTTGCTATAGTAAATCTATATGTACATGACAGTGTATGGCTCAATTGCTCCATTCACCACCTTCCTCATTACCTCCCTCACAGCCCCGATCACCACTTATCCTCTATAAATAACCACATTACAATTTTCTTTGGCTAAATTGGCCACAGTGGCCATTTTATTAACATAAATTAACAATAACAATATAAATAACCAAAGATTGAGGGGAGGTCTTTGAAGCTACCAGATCTGGCACATATAACCACAATAATTTTTAGATAGATCTATTTTACCCTCAGCTGTAAAACAACAGTTCAAGGGAACCATACCACAATTAGTGGTCCAAATGTATAACACCACCGACTCCCAGGGCACACCCTCAGTCCAAAGCCCCATTAAGTGCTAGTCTCCTAGTTGTGTGTTTTCCCAAGATGGCTCCTTTTCCCTATGTTTTGGAGTGGCCATCACAAACCCCTTATCTCAGTCCTATTGAAAATTTATCAGCAAAGCTGAAAAGGCCGATGCAAGCAACGCAACCTACAAACATGGCTAAAGCGGGCTTTACACGCTACGAGATCGCTACAGCGATCTCGTTGGAGTCACGGATTTTGTGACGCACATCCGGCCACTGTAGCGATGCCGTTGCGTGTGACACCTATGAGCGATTTTGCATCATCACAAAAACGTGCAAAATCGCTCATCGGCAACATGGGGGTCCATTCTCAAATATCGTTACTGCAGCAGTAACGAAGTTGTCCCTCATTCCTGCAGCAGCACATATCGCTCCGTGTGACACCGCAGGAACGAGGAAGCTCTCCTTACCTGCCTCCCTGCCACCATGCGGAAGGAAGGAGGTGGGCGGGATGTTCGTCCCGCTCATCTCCGCCCCTCCGCTTCTATTGGGCGGCGGTTCAGTGACGCTGCTGTGACATTGCTGTGACGCTGAACGAACCGATCCCTTAGAAAGGAGGCGGTTCGCCGGTCATAGCGACGTCGCAGGGAAGGTATGTAGTGTGACGTGTCCGGGCGATGTTGTGCGACACGGGCAACGATTTGCCCGTGTCACACAACAGATGGGGGTGGGTACGCACGATGGCGATATTGGTACCGATATCGCAGTGTGTAAAGCGGCCTTTAGTTATACCAGTTCTGTCAGGAGGAATGGGCTCAAAGTCCTACTAACCATTGTGAGAATATTGTAGAAGAATATCCAAAACATTTGATCTAAGTCATATGTGGATCCCCATTACCTTCAAGTCACCTCAGGGTCTTCAGGGACTTTACGTGCTGGTGATCTCCTGGCCACAGGTAGGTCAGGTTAACTTCAATGAGAATCGTGACGTCACTCTTGGTAATTGGGGTCAGGGGGTGACCGCCACTGCAAGTTAGGGAGCGCCTGGGGCGGATGGTAGATGCAGTCAGTTGTTGTAGCCTCCCAAGAGTGAGGCTGGCCCCAGGGCCCAGTGTAAGTGTGTAGTACCACAGGTCGCAGAAGAACTCACACACAAGCAGCAATGTCTTTCAGGGTTTTTACTCACTTTCTGCTGGTAAAGTGAGACGACCCGGGCGATGCTCTGATGAACCAGGTGGAACCAGGTATCCCTTCGGCTGATGTAGGGGTGACTGCTGACTCGCCTTCCTAGCCTTTCTTGTTTGGGGTGACTCCTTACGTGTAGTATTGCGGGGATCACCCACGGAAGTCGCAACTGCCGTTCTCCTCTTTCTGGTTCGTTTGCTGGCAGCGTGGACCAAGGTTAAGATGGCTCCAGGCTCCATCCTCCTTATGGGCCCCCTTGTTGCTGTTGATGCTGCGGACTCTGTGTAGGTTGGTGAGGCACATTCAGTGCCCTCACCAGCAGGTTTGGCAGGCCAAGTAAATGGGTTCCTGCTCTGGGGACCTGTTTCCCCGTGCGGGCTTGGTCTACCGGTAGTCTCCTTACTCAGCTACCTCTGCACCAGGAGGATTTCAGGCAGCACCACTGGGTAGCCTCTCTCCCCCGCCAACAGCCACTACAGGTGCAGGGTCTGAGCGTGTCCTGATCTTCTACTCCACACCTCAGATGGGGCTCCTCCACTCCTACTCCTCTGACTGCCACTGCACAACCCCCTGTCTCCAGTACCACTACCCACCACTAGCTGGGATGCGAGGGCCACGCCCCCTCCCTGGGACTGCCCAGGGGTCCCCTCTAAGCTGTGTGTGTGTCCTGGTTACTTCGTGTCTGTGTGTCCACACCCTAGTCAGCCTCTGGGATTACCTGTTTTGTACTGACACAGGCGTGGGTGCAATACTCAGTGGCGCCTGACCAGGTCAGGGGGCGCCATACATACAGTTTAAAACTTTCTCTCTCTCTTTATTCTGCTATTTGGCAAATATAAATAATTTTGGTTCCTAATTGACCTAAACGGGAAAGGTTTATTCTGATTTAATTTCAGATAGTGCGAAAAATATGCAGATGTGTCTTTTTAAATAGTGGATGAACTTTTGGTTTCAACTGTAGTATATAAATACTGTAGGATCATATTGCTCTCATCTGACCAGAGGACCTTCTACCACATGCTAGCTGTGTCCGTTACATGACTTTTTACAAACTTCCAAAAAAATCCAGATTTGTCGAGTATATGACTAAAGGGCCCATTACACGCTACGATATATCTAACGATATGTCGTCGGGGGTCATGTCATTAGTGACGCACATCCGGCATCGTTTGACATATCGTAGCGTGTGACAGCTACGAGCGACTGTGAACGAGCAAAAATACTCACCTTATCGTTGTCGTTGACACGTTGTTCATTTTCAAAAAATCGATCATCCTTCTGTGCGCCGGTTGTTCATTGTTCCCGAGGCAGCACACATCGCTTCGTGTGACACCCCGGGAACAACGAACACAGCTTACCTGCGGCCGCTGGCAATGCGGAAGGAAGGAGGTGGGCGGGATGTTACGTCCGAATGTCCCTCTCCCTTCAGGAAGAGGATGTTCGCCGCCCACAGCGAGGTCGTTAGGGAGGTAAGTACGTGTGACGGTGGTTACCGACTTTGTGCGCCACGGGTAACCAATTGCCTGTAACGCACAAACGATGGGGGCGGGTCCAATCGCACATGCGATCGCACAATAAATCGCCACGTGTAAAGCGGCCTTAACAGTTGTCCTGTGAACAGATTTTCTCACCTGAGCTGTGGATCTCTGCAGCTTCTCCAGAGTGACCATGGGCCACTTGGCTACTTCTCTAATTAGTGCTCTCCTTGCTTGGGATGTCAGTTTAGGTGGACAGCCAGGTCTTGGTAAGTTTGCAGTTGGGCTACCCTTCTTCCATTTTTGGATGAAGGCTTGAATCCTTGGGATGATCAGACCTTGGGCTCTTTCATTATAACCTAAACCTGCTTTACTCTTTTCCACAACTTTATCCCTGACCTGCCTGCTGTGTTCCTTGGTTTTCATGATGCTGTATGATCTCTAATATTTCAAACAAACCTCTGAGGCCTTCACAGAAGAGCTGCAGATATACTGAGAATAAATTATACACAGGTGGACTTGATTTACTAATTAGGTGACTTCTGGAGGCAATTAGTCATTCAGGATTTTATTTAGCGGTATCAAGCTACAGGGGGCTGAATACAAATGCATATCACAATTTTCACATTTAGGTTTTGAAAATATTTAGAAGACCAAGTATCATTTCCATTACAATTCACAAATACTTGCTACGTTGTGTTGGTATATGACATAAAATCCCTATTGAATACATTTAAATTTGTGGGTGAGACAATGTGGAAAAGTCCATGCGGTATGAATACTTTTTCAAGGCACTATATATGAAGAGGAATACAAGTATACATGTCTGGAGATATGATGATCCTTTTCAAAGGAAGATAAATATATACAGAAAAAAATATTTTCCCATCTCAGGGCAACTCAATGATAAAGATTTGACTTCATATACTCTAGAAACATGCTATAGAGAGAATAGCATTTATGTAGTGACTGCTTGAAATTTACAGTTGTATTTTGTATCAAATATGTATACAAGAAATCACAGCAATTGAATTACTTTTGAAAGCTTAAATTCTGATTTGGAAGATTGTTCTATTATTATTATTATTATTATTATTATTATCATTTGTACTTCCCTACATCTTCCATGTTTAAAGCATTTTGAAGCAGAGAAATGTATATTGGTGTATTTCTTTACGAGCAGTACCTAGTGGGTTAATGTAACATGTACAGAGGCCTCATTTGGTGTTATTGTTGTTATGGCAGATGGAGATGGAGGATTAACCTGGATAGCCAGTGAGCCGTACTCCAGGAACTGGATTTTTTTTCACATTTGAGGTCAGTAAGATAAGTTGAATGTGATAGAAAATAAATAATCAGAATGAACAAAGCGGACATCTTGTCCTATATTGACAATGTACCAGCTTCTAGTGCCGGTTTCATCAAGATGATAGTATTAATTGTACAATACTTTATTGTCCTACATATTTAATTATGATAAATATGGAGTCTAATAGTCACAAAAAATGAGGGACACACTGATGTGATGATAAATAAATGATAAGGGTCCTGTAATTACTTGAGGTCAGACTAACCCAGCATGGATCCAAACATTAAGAAAAATGCACACAGGATACAGAAGTGGCTTTCTGAAGTCCTCGGTAACATTTACTATGTCTGCATGGCATATGATACCCTGCAACCCACTCAGAAATCAAAGGCCTAAAACGCGTGTTTGCTACTTGCCAGTTAATAGATGTGTATATTATGTGAAATTCTATGTATATCCTTTTTATATAATCTTGTATGGCTTCCCTGTTGTTTAACTTATATTAATTTTGATTATCTTTATGAAAGTGTGACAAAGGTAAAATAAGGTCAATAATGTTAGTTTGGGTTATGAGAGAGAAATAAAACATAAGGAGGTCATGAATGGGCATTAAAGGGTCAGTGATAAGGGGCAATGTACCAGATATGAGAAAGTTTAAAAAGATTTACATTTATTTAGTCTTAACTAAAATCTCTACTTTGACAAATTAGGCTACTTTCACACATCCGGTTTGAGCTCTGCGGCTCAATCCGGCTGTGAAACCTATGCAACGGATGCGGCGAAAACACCGCATCCTTTGCATAAGTTTTTACATGCAGCCCGTCTGTTTTTTTCCTGTTGCGGCACGCTACTGAGCATGCGCAGTGGAAGAAACCGCATGCGGCGGCCGGATGCGGTTTTTGCCGCATCGCGCCGCATCCGTCGTCCATAAGCATGCATTGAAAAATGCGCTGCAGCGCCCGGAAACGGCGCAATGCGTTTTTTTTTGCCGGACCAAAAAATGTGCCAGGGAACGTTCCATCCGGCCAACGCATCGGCTAAATCTGCCGCATGCGGCAAAAACCGGACGGAACGCAAGCCAATGTGGCACAATGCAGCGTCAATGCAAGTCAATGCTGGAAAAACAAAACCGGCAGCAAAAAAAAACGGTTTCGTTTTTTCAGCAGAGCGCCGGATTGTGCTGCACTGCTACAGCCGGATGTGTGAAAGTAGCCTTAAGTCAACTGTATTTTTAAAGTATAGGCACCACACTCTGTTTTTATATTAGGGGGTCCCCTTTCCTGATAGTCCAAAACAGATAGACCTTCCTCCTACCTCTCTGACTGCTACTAAGTTTGCTTCACTGTATCATTTGCTGGCTCTTACTCTATTGTCTTCCCCGTATTGTTTGGATTCCTTAAGGCTCTGTCCTAGGCCCCCTCCTCTTCACCTATACTGCCCATTTTAGACAAACCTGTAAAGCTACCACTAAGGGGCACCGTGACACAGGTGGAAGAAGAACTCCTGAGTGCAGTAAGACAGAGGCCCACTAGAGGTCGCTGACATAAGCAAGGTTTATACTGGGATGTCACGTCTGTACCGAGGGGTAAGCAATCCAATGTCAAAGAATAAAACCGAGGCTGGGAGAACAAGTAAGCACAGGGGAGGGAGCGGAGGTCAGGACACGGAACAAAACCAGAGTCAGGAGGACAGGTATGACAGAATGGGCAAGAGGGACGGAGGTCAGGGAGAACAAGTACGCGCAGAGAAGGGAGTGGAGGTGAGGACACGGAACAGGACCGGAGTCAGGAGGGCAGGGAGGTCAGGCAGGGCAGGAGGAGTGGAGGTTAGGGAGAACGGTACTGGGTAGCAGGACTTGACCAGAGTACACTCACAGGAACCAGTTGCACACTGCAGAACAGGAACTATTACTCTTTTGGCTGATAACAGAGAGTAGTAGAAAAAGGGTTTTCAACACCGCGCCAATGACCCAATCAGATTCATGATGATATTAGTGTTTCTTTATTTACATGCACAGGTCAACGCGTTTCAGAAGTCTCAGCTCGCTTCATCAGGACATCAGTGATTTGATGTTTTTGCCTGTTGTCCTGATGAAGGGAGCTAAGACTCCTGAAAAGCATTGACCTGTGCATGAAAATAAAGAAACATTTATATAATCCTGAATCCGATTGGGTCATTGGCGCGGTGTTGAAAACCCTTTTTCTACTACTCTCTGTTATCAGCCAAACCTGGGACTGCTGCCTTTGACCTGGAATTTATATGCATATACAGGGGTTGTGACTGGCACAACCTCTATAGGTGAGTTTGATTTTACTTCTTAACCCTTTCCATATTGGGGTAAGACCCTATTGCGCTTTCTTTGCATAGTTCTCTATAATTCCAAAGTGACTGAAACACTTCGGCAGCAGGTTGTCCAGATGAAGGCCAAAGGGGTGACCCTATCAGCCACAGCAAGAGAGGTTGGTCATTCCAAGTCTGTGATTTTGAGAATATTGAAGCTTTGCAACATCACAAACTCTTTCAAGTTCCCCAAGAAGGCTGGTCACCCTCGCAAGAGGGAACAGGATAACATGAAGACTCTCCATGGGTAATCTATTAACACTGCAGCTGGAATTGCTCTCCAGTTCAACACTGAACAGGGTAAGGATCTGTGTCGTCATACAGTGTCACAACGTTTAAGAGCATTTAGACTTAAAGCCCACTCTGCAGTGACCAAACCTCTCATTAGCAGAAAGAATAAAAAGGCTAGACTCACCTTTGGTGATGAGCATGTTGTGTGGACAGAGGAGAAGTGGTCCACAGTTCATTTTATTTGTCTAATGGGAAACATTATGTTCATCGACAAACTGGGACAAGACTGAACTCAAAGTGTTTTAAGAGGTCAGTGAAAGGTGGTACAGGAAGTGTCATGGTTTGGGGAATGTTTTCTGCAGCAGGAGTTGGACCTCTCATACAACTAGATGGCAGACTGAATGCAAGTGTGTATCAGAACCTTCTTCAACAACATGTGGCTCCTAACTTGCATTCATCACTCAATCAGCCAGCAATTTTCATGTAGGACAATGCCCCCGTCACACAGCAAAATGGGTAAAGAAGTTTGAAATAGAAAACATTGAAACAATGAATTGGCCAGCCCAGAGTCCTGATCTCAACCCAATAGAAAACCTCTGGGAAATCCTTGTGACAAAGTTATGGCCACAAAATCCTTAACAGTCAAAGAACTGTGGAAGAGACTGGAAGAAGAGTGGACCGAAATCACACCAGAGCAGTGTGAGAGACTAGTGATGTTCTGTGGCCGCAGATGTGCTGAAGTCATTCAAGCAATGGCCTGTACACGTCCTACTGTTGTTACCTTCAGAATATTTACTTATAATCTTTCTCTGTGCTACAGTCATTGCTGTTCTCTAATTATGATCATCATATTTTGGGCAAAATAAAGGATTTATGTTGATAAACTTTAGATCTTTTGTAAAACACTGTTCTAGTGGCATGGTGTACCCCTTTCGGAAAAACCTTCAAATGTTGATCAATGTAGATTACATTATTTCTGAAAAAGCAAGTGATCATACATTGTGCTCTAATTTTGATCTCCAGTGTATACATAGCCTAGAAAAAAATGAAGCAACCTCTAAAGATAAGTCAAGTACTTTTACATTTTTAGACTATTTAAGTACTGTAAATTCTATTATAATTGAGGCATAGCAATATGTAGCCAATATTTGTTCCATGAAATACACGTGAATCACTCAGGTGATGTAACAGCTGCATAAAGGATCTACTCACGACGCACACACAGCAATCAAGTAACTCCCACATGGCTGCTTTCTGACACCTGGGATTTTGTATATTCACACATGGAGAAAAATAATGACTAATGCAATCATTTGTAAATTATGACTGCTTTTTCATCATTTATGCATCTCATGTACAGGATATTGGTCCTAGTAACCCATACTGTACCAACGATTAGTCAAAGTGTATACCTTGCATTCTTGAAGCAAAGTTTCTAATAGTTGCAATTTATTCTAATATGCAGTAGATAATGGAAATATATGATTGGTTCTTATGTTATATCACTGATAAGACAGCATAACATAATTGTCATGCAGCCCATGGGTCTATAGCCAAGTAGTCATACACTGAGCAGTAAGGTCCGCTCTGCTGTCTTACAACTATGAGGTGCTACATTTGAATCTGACCGGAGTAATTGATATGTTTCCCCTGTGTTCGCGTAAGTTTCTTTGGGGTTCTCCAGTTTCCTCCTATGCACCAGAAACACAAGTCATTCAAAGCATTGTCACTAAACGGTAAAAAGGCAAAATACACAATTTGTCAGCCTACTCTCTATACTCTCTATTGTCTCTAATTGCTTACCGTTATGAATAAAGGGCTCAGCTAAGTTGTGCATTGTTATTGTCAGATTTTTAACTCCCACATATACAATGCAGACTGGCAGAAATGTACACACAGAAATCAAAGGTCTCAATGGAAAAAATAAATTAAAAAAAAAATAAAAAAAAAATATATATATATATATATACCACCATAAGAGCTCCATTAAATTGACTACAGCTTTATGAGTATCTTCAAAAGAGAATCACAGCAATGTCTAATCACGGTACATCGGCTCCCTATCGGTGAAAAGTAGTTATACATAGCCATGTCTAATCATATATGTGATGTAGCACTGGATATCCATGAGTGTGTTGGGTCTGATACAAGAGGTCTTTCAGCACAAGATAACCGCTCAAACCTAGTATAGGTGTTAAGTGAATCCTTGAAGTGGCCAAACATTTAGGTGCACCTGCCCACTGCATGTTTTACATCTATCTCCATCCTTCTTTGGCTCTATAAAGCCAGAGCTATCAATCAAAGATTGGGGCGGTGGAGATGGAGGGAAAAAAAGAAGGTGGGAAGGTATATTTAAAAGATTAGCCCTGCCATGATGCATTGAGCGCCTGTGCTTGGTTTGAACAGTCATTTTGTGCTGACAGAGTCCCTTTAAAGCAGGAGTCTTGATGATTCTCATCTGCCCTAATAGGGTTCTCGTTGTAGTTGTGGTCCAAAGACATCCCTTTTACTTTTCAAAGACTGAGGCATTAATTATTTTTTACATCAATATCCACAATATTATTATTGCTTCAGGCTAACAGCATTCTGATATATTTTCGATTTTCACATCTATGCAGCTTTTTTGGTAGCATTTTGAAGGGGCACAATTCATTTCTAATTACCGTATAATTTATTTTTTATATTGACGGAATGCATGAAAAATGCAATTCTGCCATCATTTTTCAAACTTTTAGGCCTCTGCCACATTCACGTGAAAATCACGCACGTGCCGAAAGACACGTATTTCCCCTGCGTGTTGCGTGCAGGTAAGTACGTGTCTCTGGTACGTGTGGGACACGTGTGTTCTACGTGTGCTATCCGCGATAGCACACGTAGAACCGGTAATTAACATACTCACCTGGTCCTTCCGGCTGTCCGCGCTGCTGTCCGTGGTGCTGATCTTCGGCTCCAGCCCTGCCGTCTCCCCGCTGCTGCTGCTGCCAGGCAGTGAAGTGAATATTCAGTGAGAATAATGAGCGGCGGTCGGCAGCAAGAGGTAGCAGCGGCAGAGACAGGAGGGCTGGAGAAGGTGAGTTAATGTTTTTTTTTTTTTTCACTGACACGTGTGTTTTCGCCGGCGCGTGTCACACGGGACCGCATCCACACTACACCCGTGTGGTACGGGTGCGGGCCGTGTGACACCCGTGCTGCGGGAGAAAACACTGACATGTCAGCGCTTTGAAAAACGCACACACGTACAAACGCACATGGACACACGTTCCGTGTGGTTTTACGTGTGTGTGCCTGCTACAATAGGGTAGCATTGCTGAACGTGTCTCCGTGCCGCCGGTACGTGTAAAAAATGACAAACACGTGTCGGCGGCACGGATGTGTGTCACAGGCCTTTTATATATATATATATAATCAAACTTATTTCATTGTGTTTTTAACAGCAACGATGTAATTCCAGTTGTCAGTGTTGTGTGGCGTCTGTCAGCCACAACCATCCTTCATGGGGCACAATTTCTATGTCATTCATCTACATAATAGGGAAAACAAAAAGCATATATTCTAAATCTTCAACAAGATAAGAAATATCCAATTAATTAATGTAAATCGAGGATTTCACTGGTGACAAAGACACGGCTTGTATATATTTTGGTCTTTTCTGTAGTCACATATGGATGCAAAACCTGGACGATAAAGGAAAAAGACAGAAGAAGAACAACACCTTCAATATGTGATACTGGAGAAAGATGTTATCAACACCATGGATGACGAGAAGAATAAACAAATCAATTTTTGAACAAATCAAGCCAGACATGTCACTTGAAGGAAGGTTCAATAAGCTATGACTTGCCTACTTTGGACACATCATACAAAGAGAGCAATCACTGGAGAAGGACATCATGGTAGGAAGAATAGAAGAAACAAGGCAAAGAGGAAGACCAACAACCCGATGGCTTAATACTATCAATATAATGGCAGAGAAGACCTTAGGGACCTATCTAGGTTTGCAGAAGATCAATCTTCCTACACAGTGTTCATCCATCAAATCACCATGGCTTGAGATCAAGCGGAAAGCCGTTAAAAGAAAGAAAAATCCTAAGATTTCTCCTGATTGTATGTTTGAAATAAAATAATGTTAATAATTCATGAGCACAAAAGGAAGAATGTATGTACAATTTTGTAGACTTAGAAATACTTTTGGCTGCATTTAAAAGGACCCAGACACTACATTAATGTGGTGTTTTAGACATTCATTAAGGAACTAGTAATGTAAAATATGCCATGGAGTAACTATATGAAAAAAACAGGAAATCACTGGCTAACTTCAAAGAGAAAATACAGTATGCAGATGAAAGACAGATGTAAAAAGTGGGTTCCTTTAATGACTGACATATTGGATGCAGTACAATCACATGTACATTGCATTGTGTACACGGCTTCAGTTACACTTTTCACTGTTCTTGAAATCTATTCGGTCTACAGAGGGATAATCCCTTCCACACTCCTGGTGCCTTTTTGATTACTTGAGAACTCTGATCACTATGAGAGCGGTGCTAATTATAACAGATGTTGGAGTAGTAGTTGTGCTACTGTCTGAATGTATAACTAAAGCAAACCCTTGTCTTTCACAGGCCGATAGGTGTCTGGGATGTTCAAACAGGTTATAATAACTTTCACATGTCACACATTATATTTAAGATCAAGAATTTCATGGCAGGAGCATTTTTTATTTTTGCCACCTGATACTTGTTAGCATTGTATAACTATTCTAACAGTATTCCTTTGAACATATTCTTGGAAGAGTTGCCAATTTGGCCATTATAAGGTTTCAAAAAGTGTTTTAAATTTTAAACTATATGGCTAAAAGCGGTAAACATTGATTTCCTAGGAGATCAGTGCTAGGACATCAGCGATTACCATGAGGTGGTCAGTTATAGACGCTATGTAGTGATGGGCAAGCACTAAAATACTCAAATTCTTGTTACTTGATTCAAGCTGGTCAGACGAGCTCGGGGCGAGTAACGAGCATTATGGAAAGTCAAGGATTGGCCTGTTTGGGTCTCCGCCCACATACTGCCAGCCATAAACAGAGCTTTCTGGCGGGTGGGAGGGCAGGAGGAGTTTGGGGTCACACTATGTCCAAGAACATTATTCTATCCTGCAGGAGAGCTATTTAGAGACTGCAAATCGCTCTCCCTGCGCTGCCTGCACACATCATGCAGTGAAGCAATTCTGTGCGTTGTTTCACAGACAATATATCTGAGCACCAGTGATACTCACCTGAGCTACACGAGTACCCGAGCACCCCAATTCTCGATCGAGTACCGAGCAGTGCTAAGCACGTTCGCCCATCACTAACACTTTGTTTTATTTTATTTAAGGTGCTATTTAAAAGTTCTTTGTGAGAAAAACCATGAATAAACTTCATATCTGGAGTTTTGGTGGTCCTGTGATATATATCTTATTAATTACATAGGTCTAAATCTTTCCTTGTATAAAGATACAAATTATCGTTGACATCTGAGCTGGGTGCCTGGATTTTACATCTGTGGTGACCACGGTTGATGGTGCGGAACTTGGCTCATTTTACTCTGTCTTCTCTGGTTTATGAAGTGTGGGGGAGTCAATATCCTTACAGGTATGAACTTGGACTGGATCAAAAAGTTGTTGCATTACATACTTATTTATGCTCTTTTGGATCTGAAAATTTGGGACTTTTCCTGTTATCCGTTGTAGCTTCCCTTGGGATTTTGGATTAAAGCGATACCCTATCGGTTTATGCAGATTTCACTTGTTGCTGTGAGGGTTTCTTGCCAAATAGTTGTGGAAATTTCCACTGCAATACAGCTCTTTGTGAACTTACCCTGTTATTATGCCTTTGATATGTCTAAAGCTGATCATACACAGTAGATAACATATCTCAGCCGACTCTCCTGTCCACAGGAGCTTTCATTCGGCCGAGTGCTCTTGTGTTCTCTATGAGAAAGTCAGCAACTGACATATCGGCTGGTGGCTCATTTCCTAGTGAACAATTTCGTCAGCAGTCTGAAATCAGACATGCACAATTGACAACTCTACCTACCATCGATCAGTCAGTGCACTCAAACACATTAAATTGTTGTCTGAATCTGTCGATATTGGTGAGTTCAGACGATATTAGTCTAATGTGTATGGGGTTCTTTACTCATTCAGTAAAAAGGTTACTGCTTTGGGGCTTTGGCATCACTGCCTTACTCTACAAGTACCTTATGCTGACATGTCTGGCATTTCATTCAACACAAGGAGCAATGTTACCCCTTAGATCCTAGTAAGAAGAATCTCATACAGCCAAATCAGTTCTGATGCTCTGCACTAATGAGGGACAATACCCTGAAACACGGTGTCTGCAAATTGAGATTCTGGTTTGGCTTTGATCCTAAAGGCCCCTTTCCACATTGCAACATCGCTAGCGATATCGCTGTAATGTCACCAGTTTTGTGACATAATAGCGACCTCCCCAGCGACATTGCAGTGGGTGACACGCATCAGCGACCTGGCCCCCGCTGTGAGGTCGCTGATCGCTACAAACAAGTCCTTCAGGACCACTCTTTGGTCCTTTGTTTCCCGCTGCGCAGCAAGTATCGGTGTGTTTGACACCGTTACAACGACATCATTAGCGACCCAGCCCATAGGCGTGCAAGCGTTCCCTTTCCAGAAAGGTCGTTCTGCAGGTCCGTATCGCTGCTGCGTCGTTGGCCAGATCTGCCTGTTTGACAGCTCACCAGCGACTGTTAGAGACTTTCCAGCGATCTCGGACATGTCGAGATCGCTGGTGGGATCGCTAGAAAGTCTCAGTGTGTAAAGGAGCCTTTAGTTACATGGCAAGGCTCGTTAAAGAGTCAATATTGACTTTTAGGATTGCTACTTCCAATAGGTGGCGCTAGAGTTCAAATCCTCATTTTCGCTGAAGAGGCAATTTGCATACTTACTAAAGCAACAGTTCTAAATATTGTAATTTTACCTATATCCTCATCCCAAGTATTGACTATAGACTTAGTGAAAAGCATTCCACAAGTTGGGCAGCTAAGAGACATTGCCACTATTAGAATCTTCTAACATAAATAGAAAGTAGAATCCCCTTTACTAATCACTAAATCCTACATCTGCTGAAATTCTGCATAATGCAACTTCATGTGCAAAAAATCAATTAGAAATGCTCTGTAATACAACCGTACATCACTATACAGACATAGAGGCACATGAAAGACAAAGACGGTGTCTGCTGGAATCAAGTTCAGGGCTTTATTCCATTGAGCATGCGATTAAAACAAAAACCTTCAAAACGTAATAAATCGCAAACTGGTAAATTATAGGAAAACTGAGAAGATCTTATTACTTCGTGTCTCCCAGACAGACAAGGAACTTGGTATGAAAGACTAAAGAACTGAATGCATTTTATACACGGTAATTAATGTATATAATATGCTTTATAATTCTGTTCTTCAAAGGGGTTGTCCAATACTTTTAAATGGATGGTGCATTGTTAGCATAGGTCATCAATATCAGATCGGTGGAGATGTGACACCCAGCACCCCTGACGAAGAGCTATTCCCGATGCTGATGGCATTCGAATCTAACAAGATAATAGCTGCACAGCTTCATCAACTGTATAGTGGCCACACATCGAATGACTACGGGAGGATCTGCAGTATCTCACTGTAGAACTAAGGCGGGCTTTGCACACTACGACATCGCAGGTGCGATGTCGGTGGGGTCAAATTGAAAATGATGTACTTCCGGCATTGTGTGCGACGTCGTAGTGTGTAAAGGTTTGATGATACGATTAACGAGCGCAAAAGCGTCGTAATCGTATCATCGGTGCAGCGTCGGCGTAATCCATAATTACGCTGATGCGACGGTCCGATGTTGTTCCTTGCTCCTGCGGCAGCACACATCGCTGTGTGTGAAGTCGCAGGAGCGAGGAACATCTACCGGCGTCACCGCGGCTTCCGTAGGTTATGCGGAAGGAAGGAGGTGGGCGGGATGTTTACATCCTACTCATCTCCGCCCCTCCGCTCCTATTGGCTGCCTGCCGTGTGACGTCGCAGTGACGCTGCACGACCCGCACCCTTAATAAGGAGGCGGGTCGCCGGCCAGAGCGACGGTCGCAGGGCAGGTGAGTGCATGTGAAGCCGGCGTAGCGATAATTTTCGCTACGCCAGCTTTCACAAGATATTGTACCTGCGACGGGGGCGGGGACTATCGCGTGCGACATCGCAGCATCGGCTTGCGATGTCGCAACGTGCAAAGCCCGCCTAAGATTACCACTTCAACAGCATCTGTGCTGTGTCCCATGAAGGCATATTTTATCCCCTTACTCCCTTGTATCTGTATACCCCAAAAACCTTTTTATATTCTCATTTTATGTAAATTTGGACAGTTCAGTCTAATGGACATCCTTGGTGAGGCAGCATCTATTCCTCTCCGCCGCTTAATGCCGTTCTTTTCCTCTGATTTACGTGGATGACGCCTCCTGCGCCATCCATTTAGCTGGGGGACATCTCACACATGCACATACACATCGTCAGCTCGCGCATGCACTCTTTGGTCTACTCTACTGAGAGCAGAGCCTAAAACATAAGTGCGCATGCGCGAGCCAGCAATGTATCTGCCCTGGTGCCAGATTTCCCCCGATTTCAATATGGTAGAGTTGAACAAGTGTTGATAACTACTTTCTTTCACATAATACATACTAGATACACTATACACACCATACATGCATTCTTTATGTATAGTGCCTGACCCCAGGGACCTTATTATGATGGCACTAAAGGTCCTATACCAGTCGTATCTTTGATTTTGCCATGATTTTCACAAAATACGCTTTTTTCAGCACTAGTTCTACAGTGTTCAGACTCTGCTCAAGGACTTTAAGATTTCCTGGATTGCAGAAATCCTTTTGAATGTACCCCAGGTGCTCTTTTTACCCAAGTTGTTATAAATTTATTTATAAGTCCCATTCAATTGGCCATTACAGTGGCTGTGGCTACTGTTCAGGAGAAAGCCTGCCACCGCCTTTTACCTGCCCGCATCCAAATCTCTTCTTCGGATTTGCTGGCCTAGCGCAGCATCACATGGTCATCACGCAATGAGGCTACACTAGATCAATTAATAAAAAAGAAATATGGATGCAGGTAAGAGTTGGTATTCCCGATCCCTTGAAGTGACCATAGACCACTGTCGTCTCTAATTAAATGGGATGTGCAAATCAATTCACACCAAGTCAACTCCTTACAATCTGACCCAAAGTATCAGGTGGACTAGAGCGTTCTTTTGTATTCAACAGTAGTTAATAACGCTCATAGAGACATCTCTGGTGGTGTAGGCTAGATATCCTATGTGCATATTTTATCACATCTATTCTTTATTTATTGATATATTACGCCAAGTAAACAAATTACCTTTTTGTAGTTATTCCTTTATTACAGAATCAGTAACTCTCTGTACTCATGTTTCTGCAAGATTTTTCCACAAGGGAGGACTGCTGTGACAGCTTAAGACGAGGAATAAAGAAAGATGCCTTCCAGAAGAAAACTAAAACTGCTGTCAACAAAAGGTTACTTACTTTTTTTCTTAACAAAAAGTTGTGTTTGACCTTAATGAACTCTTTCTTTCTCCAGCGTTTCATTTTACAACCAAAGCTGTTTTTTTTAAAATGTAATGTATTGGAAATCCCACCAATACATTGCTTACTTTTAACATCAATATTTAAAGGGTTTCATATGTCAAAACTATTTAGAGGAAAAAATGGTCATGATGCCCGTAGCAAACAATTTTAGCTTTACATGGCTTTTAGCCCTTTACATGTACAGTACCGACCAAAAGTTTGGACACACCTTCTCATCTCTAGAACAACTGTTAAGAGGAGACTTTGTGCAGCGGGCCTTCATGGTAAAATAGCTGCTAGGAAACCACTGCTAAGGACAGGCAACAAGCAGAAGAGACTTGTTTGGGCTAAAGAACACAAGGAATGGACATTAGACCAGTGGAAATCTGTGCTTTGGTCTGATGAGTCCAAATTTGAGCTCTTTGTAGAAAAGGTGAATGGATGGACTCTACATGCCTGGTTCCCACCGTGAAGCATAGAGAAGGAGGTGTGATGGTGTGGGGGTGCTTTGCTGGTGACACTGTTGGGGATTTATTCAAAATTGAAGGCATACAGAACCAGCATGCCTACCACAGCATCTTGCAGCGGCGTGCTAGTCCATCCGGTTTGCGTTTAGTTGGACCATCATTTATTTTTCAACAGGACAATGACCCCAAACACACCTCCAGGCTATTGACTAAGAAGGAGAGTTATGGGGTGCTATGCCACATAACCTGGCCTCCACAGTCACCAGACCTGAACCCAATCGAGATGGTTTGGGGTGAGCTGGACTGCAGAGTGAAGGCAAAAGGGCCAACAAGGGCTAAGCATCTCTCGGAACTCCTTCAAGACTGTTGGAAAACCATTTCCGGTGACTACCTCTTGAAGCTCATCAAGAGAATGCCAAGAGTGTGCAAAGTAGTAATGAAAGCAAAAGGTGGATACTTTGAAGAATCTAGAATATAAGACATATTTTCAGTTGTTTCACACTTTTTTAAGTATTTCATTCCACATGTTTTAATTCATAGTTTTGATGCCTTCAATGTGAATCTACAAATTCAGAGTCCTGAAAATAAAGAAAACTCTTTGAATGAGAAGGTGTGTCCAAACGTTTGGTCTGTACTGTAGCTCCTTTATTGTTTGCCCCTTTAGATATTTCAGTTTACACATTTGGTGTCCCATGAAGCACACAGCATGGTTCCTCAAGGTAAATATATTCATCGGTCTTCATTTTACAGCTATTTTGCAGTTCATACAGTATTGATCACAATAAATAATTGATTTTTGTGTCTATCCAACTGAAGTAATTTCACCCATTCCCTTTATAGACAGATGGGGATCACAGCTGCCAGAATCCAACTGATTTGACTTTCATCAAATTATTTTCTTTCTTTTTGTTAAATGTTTGCTGTGGAAAATATTCATTTAAATATTTCTGGCTATGTTTATTTTTTTAAATTGTGCTTTGAATCTTAAATGAAATTACCATTTTAGATGGATTTTATATATTAACGGATTCAGCAGTGAAATTATTCTTTACAGTTCTTGAAACTGCACCATGTAGGTACATAATACAGTTAGGTCCAGAAATATTTGGACAGCGACACAATTTTCGCGAGTTGGGCTCTGCATGCCACCACATTGGATTTGAAATGAAACCTCTACAACAGAATTCAAGTGCAGATTGCAACGTTTAATTTGAAGGTTTGAACAAAAATATCTGATAGAAATTGTAGGAATTGTACACATTTCTTTACAAACACTCCACATTTTAGGAGGTCAAAAGTAATTGGACAAATAAACAAAACCCAAACAAAATATTTTTATTTTCAATATTTTGTTGCGAATCCTTTGGAGGCAATCACTGCCTTAAGTCTGGAACCCATGGACATCACCAAACGCTGGGTTTCCTCCTTCTTAATGCTTTGCCAGGCCTTTACAGCCACAGCCTTCAGGTCTTGCTTGTTTGTGGGCCTTTCCGTCTTAAGTCTGGATTTGAGCAAGTGAAAAGCATGCTCAATTGTGTTAAGATCTGATGATTGACTTGGCCATTGCAGAATGTTCCACTTTTTGACACTCATGAACTCCTGGGTAGCTTTGGCTGTATGCTTGGGGTCATTGTCCATCTGTACTATGAAGCGCCGTCCGATCAACTTTGCGGCATTTGGCTGAATCTGGGCTGAAAGTATATCCCGGTACACTTCAGAATTCATCCGGCTACTCTTGTCTGCTGTTATGTCATCAATAAACACAAGTGACCCAGTGCCATTGAAAGCCATGCATGCCCATGCCATCACGTTGCCTCCACCATGTTTTACAGAGGATGTGGTGTGCCTTGGATCATGTGCCGTTCCCTTTCTTCTCCAAACTTTTTTCTTCCCATCATTCTGGTACAGGTTGATCTTTGTCTCATCTGTCCATAGAATACTTTTCCAGAACTGAGCTGGCTTCATGAGGTGTTTTTCAGCAAATTTAACTCTGGCCTGTCTATTTTTGGAATTGATGAATGATTTGCATCTAGATGTGAACCCTTTGTATTTACTTTCATGGAGTCTTCTCTTTACTGTTGACTTAGAGACAGATACACCTACTTCACTGAGAGTGTTCTGGACTTCAGTTGATGTTGTGAACGGGTTCTTCTTCACCAAAGAAAGTATGCGGCGATCATCCGCCACTGTTGTCATCCATGGACGCCCAGGCCTTTTTGAGTTCCCAAGCTCACCAGTCAATTCCTTTTTTCTCAGAATGTACCCGACTGCTGATTTTGCTACTCCAAGCATGTCTGCTATCTCTCTGATGGATTTTTTCTTTTTTTTCAGCCTCAGGATGTTCTGCTTCACCTCAATTGAGAGTTCCTTAGACCGCATGTTGTCTGGTCACAGCAACAGCTTCCAAATGCAAAACCACACACCTGTAATCAACCCCAGACCTTTTAACTACTTCATTGATTACAGGTTAATGAGGGAGACGCCTTCAGAGTTAATTGCAGCCCTTAGAGTCCCTTGTCCAATTACTTTTGGTCCCTTGAAAAAGAGGAGGCTATGCATTACAGAGCTATGATTCCTAAACCCTTTCTCCGATTTGGATGTGAAAACTCTCATATTGCAGCTGGGAGTGTGCACTTTCAGCCCATATTATATATATAATTGTATTTCTGAACATGTTTTTGTAAACAGCTAAAATAACAAAACTTGTGTCACTGTCCAAATATTTCTGGACCTAACTGTATGTGAGTGGAGAAAGTAGGAAGAAGCTGTGAGGAAAGAGTAAGGTCAGATCCACATGTCCTGTAGTCATCCGTTATCACAGATCCGTTAGAGATCCGTTGGCAAAAAAGTTGTGCAAACACAACCTTTTTGTCCATTGTTAAATAACGGGTGTTGACCGGATCCATTATTAACAAGTGGAGTCTATGGACAACAGATCCGTTAACGGATTGCTTTGTAGCCATCTGTTGTACTTGCATTTATAATGGATACATTGTTTTCTTACCGAATCCGTTAAAAATGGAAGATAGTATCAGTCTATTAATGGCTCTGTTGTCCATAGACTCCCATGTTAAATAGATCAGATCTGGCAGAAATCAGTTTCCCAACAGATCTATGCAGGATCCGGTCTAATGGGTGACTACAGGACATGTGAACTTAGCCTAAGTGATTTGGGTCCCTCACTAGTCTTTGAGCTTCCACTTCCAACAGGAATGGATAAGTGATCAGTGCAGTCAATCAGAGATGAGCTGATCGATTGAAATTTGAATTAACTGGTTTAGCCAGATTTCTCCAAAAATTCTACTAAAAAGCATATTATGGTCAGCAAAATATGTGTATAATATTATGAAGTCTTCTAGGATTGTACTGAACCTGTTTTAAGGTCTGTAATGCACATTCAGCCTTATTGTCCAAGTACCCTTATCCTATCCGCGTAGGTGAAAACGGATAGTAGCCAACAGACTATTTAACTTCCCACTTCGTTTCTGTCTTTGTAGACTACTTAAATTATATAAATAGTCCAAAAATTATTCTTTTTTTATTTACGTAATACTATTAATATTTTAACATCATGTTATGAATGAATATTCTCTATTTATTTATTGGATTAATTAGGTGGTGTGTGTATGTGTGTAGAGGTCTAATATTGGACTATTACAATTAATTTTTTTTTACAACACATACACTTTGTGAAGTAGACAGTTGTGTTTAAATATCTGGATTATGGAGATATCTCTTTAGGATGTTAAAAAATTTTGTTTGCTGATTTTACAATGCAAGAAGTACAGTTTCTGTGACACGCAAGCCTTGAACTCAGGGATTTGTTTCAGTAGCAAAATTAGAGCTGTTGTGTGTGAATAATAATAAAAAAAAAAGCTTTTCTTCAATTCCTGTTACTGGCGTATATCTCAGATAAAAAAAATTCACAGTCACATTGACTATACAGTTGCAGCCCTTCCCTGTATATCACTTGCATCTTTGCTGTGGTAGTCACAGAGTCTAGCACTCCCATTATCAATGTGCTTTAGCAGTATAATAATACAATACAATCAGATAAGGCCTTTTCTGTCACAGGTGTTTGTTCTAAGCTGGTTGAGTGTCATGGCAGCATCAGATGCTGTTCAGACCAGAGACTATGATAGTGATCGGACTAGCAGGAGTTAATTTCTGCTAGTCTACTGGTTATCTTTTGTATCACATATTGCAGGTACTCCCTGTCTTTTTAAGATGGAGGAATTTGTCTTCCTATGCCGACTATAGCTTTCTGCTATACCAGTCCATGTGCTGTTGTTTTCCAGTCTGGGGATTTACTGCGTGTTGCTTGGTGTGCTGTAGTATTCCTTCTATTGTCTGGTTATTTCCTCCCTGCTTTAAGCTGGGTTCACACATAGCGACAGCGACAACGACGTCGCTGTTACATCACCATTTTCTGTGACGCAACAGCGACCTTGTAATTTGCTGTTATGCTCGCTGCTTAGCTGTCAAACACAGCAGACGCAGCAGCGATCATAACGACACGCGTCGCTGTGCTACATATGCAGAGAGCAGGGAGCCGCGCATACTGCTTAGCGCTGGCTCCCTGCACTCCTAGCTACAGTACACATCGGGTTAATTACCCGATGTGTACTGCAGCTACATGTGCAGAGAGCAGGGAGCCGCGCACACTGCTTAGCGCTGGCTCCCTGCACTCCTTGCTACAGTACACATCGGGTTAATTACCCGATGTATACTGCAGCTACGTGTGCAGAGAGCAGGGAGCTGGCACTGGCAGCGAGGTCCGCGGACGCTGGTAACGATGGTAAATATCGGGTAACCAGGGAAAGATCTTCCCTTGGTTACCCCATGTTTACCCTGGTTACAGCTTACCGCAGCTGCCAGACGCCGGCTCCTGCTCCCTGCTCGCTTTATTTCGTCGCTCTCTCGCTGTCACACACAGCGATGTGTGTGTCACAGCGGAAGAGCGACGACCAAAAAATGAAGCTGGACATTCAGCAACGACCGGCGACCTCACAGCAGGGGCCAGGTCGTTGTTGGATGTCACACACAGCGACAACGACGGGACGTCGCTGCAACGTCACAGAAAATGGTGACGTAGCAGCGACGTCATTGTCGTCGTCTCTGTGTGTGACATCACCCTTAGTTTTCCTCCTTATCACTTGTTGTCTGATTAGTCTGTGTGACCATGCTGTGTGATAGCGTTTTGGCCTCTCCTGTTTGTCTATCACTGTTGGTGTTTACATGCTCCTGTCCCAGCCACCCTCCCTTGAGTAGGGAAGGAGGGGGTACTAGATAAGGGACAGTTAGGGCCCCCCTGGCCTGAGGGACAGTTTAGGAGCCTTGGTCCCTTGTTATCCCCTGCCACCCAGTGACATTTTCTATCTCTCTAGGTACAGTGAGCTGTGCACTTTAATTTTCTATCCCTGTACTGTATGAGCAAAAAATAGCACTACTTGGCCATCTTTTATATCTTTTATACTGGCTGTGATAGTTCCCCCTGATTGGCTGTGCTGGACGATGTAATCTGATGGTTGCCGGGCATTATATGGAAGCCTGTGCAGCCATGCCTGACCTCATTAGCCCACATTAGTGTGTGAACTGACAGAGGGCATTTTTTTTGTCTGATCCTCGCAAATCAAATTGCAGAGTGCTCAAATTTGGCGGGGACTGTCAGATTCAAGAAATTTGACTTTAAGGTCATCTTCCATAAACAGATCTGCTCATCTCTAAATCCAGTCATCGACTGGTCTAGTGGTTACACGTGGTTGTCCATTCTGGAAGAGAAAGCTTAGGGATAGGCAGGTTATGTGTGCGGAGCTAAAACAGGAGTGGAGCGTGATGAATCTCTAGTTTATTAGAAAGTATTTTTATATTTAGATCAAGCTGACTTGTTTCTTTCATTAAAAAAGTGGTAGACAACTCCATTTAAGATGTCTTAAAATTATAGAATGAAAATATTGGGAACAAGCTGATATCAGTATAATTTGTGACACAATGATAAAAAGAGAATGAATATTTTCCAACCACTCTGTGCTAAGAAATAAGCAATAGGAACGGGGCTCTGTTCAGAGCAACTGAATCTTCTACTTTATTCTTTTTGGCCACAATGATGTAAAAAGAGTAATTAGGGAAGACTTGAAAATCAAAGACTTCTGTGTTGGGATCACAAGATATAAGCAAGACAGGGTGAAGCAGACTAATTCTTTGTGGACTTAAATCTTAACTTGCCTGCATGTATAGATCAAACATTATCACCAGAGGCTATGGATGAAATGATTTCCACTTTCAAAGAAAACCACTTTAAAAGAAATTTGCCAGACCCATATAGCAACACTACATTTTGTCTCGGTTTTCAATTGTGTTTCCCTCATGAGTAATGGTTTTGTCATCACAATTGAACACCACACTGCAAAGCAGTTCCTGGAATGATCTTGATCCTACCAAGCAAAAGAACAGTATTTTATCCCCAAAAGCCTGCGCTCTATGTGTCATATAGAAATAGATACCATTTTTTTGAATTTGTAAACTTTTGTTTAAGGTAAATGTGTCATCAGAAAATGATCTCAAGTTGAATCATGGCATGTGTATTTTTTAAACATTTTTGTTAATGCTTTTATCTAATTTCACATTATTATTATTTATTATAGCGCCATTAATTCCATGGCGCTTTACAAGTGAAAAAGGGTACACATAAAAACTAGTACAACAATCATTAACTGTACAAAACAGACTGGTATAGGAGGAGAGAGGACCTTTCCCGTGAGGGCTCACAGTCTATAGGGAATAGGTGACAGTACCACAGGTGAGAACAGAGCCGGTTGCGCAGTGGTGTACTGGACTGAGGGTTATTGTAGGTTGTAGGCTTGTCGGAAGAGGTGGGTCTTCAGGTTCCTCTTGAAGCTTTTCATGGTAGGAGAGAGTCTGATATGCTGGGGTAGAGCGTTCCAGAGTATGGGGGACACACGGGAGAAATCTTGGATGCGATTGTGGGAAGAGGAGATAAGAGAAAAGTAGAGAAGGAGATCATGTGAGGATCTGAGGTTGCGTGCAGGTAGGTATCGGGAGACTAGGTCACAGATGTAAGGAGGAGACAGGTTGTGGATGGCTTTGTAGGTCATGGTTAATGTTTTGAACTGGAGTCTTTGGGCGATGGGAAGCCAGTGAAGGGATTGGCAGAGTGGTGAGGCTGGGGAATAGCGAGGGGAGAGGTGGATTAAGCAGGCTGCAGAGTTCAGGATAGTTTGGATGGGTGCAAGAGTGTTGGAAGGGAGGCCAGAGAGCAGGAGGTTCCAGTAGTCGAGGCAGGAGATGATGAGGGCATGTACTAATGTTTTTGCTGATACCAACTATATTAATAATAATAGTAATAATAATAATAATAATATATATATTTTTATATGATTCATAATGTCCTTTGGGTCTTATATTAGACTCACACTATCTGCTCTGTACAGATGACTTTTCAGCAGTCTCATTTTCATCACAAACAAGATGACAATGAAAAGCAACAACTCCATACACAATACTTACCTTTTCACAATCAGCGATCACAGCTCACCTACTCCCTTTCCCTTCACAATGATCTTTTCAATGCTGGAGAGTAGAAGAGGTTAATGCCGCGCTGTAGCTAAAAGGATAATTCAAAAATTGTTGATTTAATAATAGATTGTTTTATTCCATAGGTCAATGCGTTTCGAGGTACAAGACCTCTTCTTCAGGACCACAAAAATGAAGAAAAATCAACATTACATCAATTCATTTTTGTGGTCCTGAAGAAGAGGTCTTGTACCTTGAAACGCGTTGACCTATGGAATAATACAAGCTATTATTAATTCAACAATTTTTTAATCATCCTTTCGGCGACAACACGACAACCCCTTCTACTCTCCAGCATTGAAGATATCTCCATGTAGTACTGCCGCAGCCGCCATTATCTGTGTGCTTTCTGTGGTGGTTGTGACCTTCACAACCACACTAGGTGAGTGTACTGTAGTATAATTTCATTTTAATATCTGGTAAGACCCTATTTGCGTTGTCTTTCCTCAGCTTCACAATGATCTTTGGCCTAATCAGAGCACACTTATTACATACTTCAACTTTACTAAGTAAGGTTCGAATCAGTATATTGCCGCTAATGCCCATTTAGCTTTCCTGAAATGACAAATATTTTTCAATATAGATCATGATATCAAATAAATATTATAATATTAAATGTAAAGCATAAAAAATAATGTCATATTCTGACTAGAGGGGTTACAAAAAAAAGTTTATTTTATTCAATAGATCTTGGAATAATAATAATTTCCAAAACTGGATGCATTTAAAAAAATGTTCCTGTGCTGAGATAATCTTATATATGTGTCCCGGGTGTGTAATGTGTCTGACTGTACAGGAACATGGTCTGATCATTCCACAACTCCTTGGTAGGTGAGGAAGTAAAAAAGTATACAGATATTACAGCAGGGATCACAAATGATTCTTTCTTTGAGGTAAAACATTTTTTAAAAACAGACAGAAAAATGCTTTACCTCACAAAAAGAATCAGCTGTGAACCCGTGCTGTGCTATCAGTATACTGTATTTTGCATCCTCCCCTAGCCAGGAGATATGGTATTTTCAGACCATGTCTATAAATTGTCAGGCGCAGCAATTACACAGGACATTGCTGGGAGACATATATAAGAGTGAATGTGTCATGGTTCTGATCTATGGTGCTCTGCTCTCCAGCAGTGGCGGTGTTATGTTTTGTATTTTGAGCCAGTGGACGGGTGGTTTCCCATCTTCGGTTCTTGCACTGGTGTTGAGAGGGGCCTCTCTCCAGGCTCCTCGTTCCAGGTGATTGCTCTGCTTCATTAGGGAGAAACCTCACCCGGAGTCAGTCACAGTTAGTGCCTGCCTGCAGTAAATGCTCTGGCTCCCGTTTGTGCTTTGATCTTGTCCTCCTACCCAGAACCTGTTGTTACCTCTCTCCTCCTGAGTCCCTTAGTCTGATGTTGTTCCCCGGCTCCTGACCTCCTGCTTGTACCCTGACCTCGGCTCCACTTTTCCCCAGTGTACCTTTTGTGACTTCCTGTCTTCTGACCTCTGGCTGGTACCCTGACCTCGGCTCGACTTCCCCCAGTGTACCTTCCGTGAATTCCTGGCTTCTGACCCCTGGCTTGTGATCTAACCTTGGCTTTGCTTCATCCCTGTGTGCCATACATGACCTCTTGGCTCCTGATCTCCGGTTTGTTTCACTCCCCCGTCACTAGTTGCATCTGGTGACACCTAGTGGTAGTTTGTCACAGAATGGAAAAATATCAATTCCTGGGATTTTACTTTTCAGATTTCACAACGAGGGAATGACGTGTCAACATTATTCTTCTTACACACCTTTGTCGTCTTTAGGGTTGAGCTCCACTCCCTTCCCCCATGGCTGCTTCCCTTTGTTGTGCTCCGTATTGGGTTTTGCAATTGGCAGGCATTGGTCAGTGACATCCTTCCTATAGTCTTTTAAATCCCACTTCGACACATACCTATGTCTGAGTATTGAGGACTGCAATGTGTTCAGTTGCTGTTTGTTTGGAGATTGGCACCATCGAGTTACTTTTGTTGTCATGAACTCCTCAGACTTCAGTGATTTCTACTATTAGCATCTGCTACTTCTGTGACCTGCTGGTTAGCTCACTGTTTGTGTGTCACCAAGGGTTATGGGGTACTTGCTCCCGGGCGGTGTATAACTGGGGAATGTCACTTGGTGGCCATTGCCCGGTCCCATGCCCTGGGTGCTTTTAAAAAGGGGAATATTTACAGAGGATTTTGAATAAAGTTCACATGTGACGCCACTTGCGGTTTTGCGGCTAAGAGGATGGAGCCGCCGCTGCACAGTTCTTGCTACTGGGGCTGGTGTTAATGGCAGCCTGGATGTTAGGCCCTCCGCAAGCAGGGCCAGGCCCCAGGGAATAGGTGATGTAAATGGGTGTCGGAAGAAGCCAGGCCACACACTGGGTTGCAGTATAACTGGTTCTTTTACTCACTTTCAGTTGTAACTGGTCACCCGGGGAAGGCTGGTTTCAACCGCATGTCCCCTAGTCTCAGTGCCAGTTTAGTGACCTGGAGGCTTCTTTCCCCTGCACCTGTCTTTGGTTGGTGGGTCCCCGTGGCTTGGAGCAACTGGGGGTCCCCTCCTGGTTGTCTCTTACAGCAGTCTGTATGACAGTAGCGTGAACCCTGTGGGGTTGGAGTCTCTGGTCCTCTCCCCGATTCTCCCCTTGCTACTGTGTCCCAAACTTCAAGGTCAGTGAGGTCCTTGATGGTCCCTTCAGTGTGCAGATTTTATCAGGTCTGCCTGGAGCTTTTGCCTGACCTAGGATTCAACACCCAACATCCAACACCCGTTGGTGCGTGATTCCGGGAGTACTCCACCGTACTCCACCGGCAACCAACTGACTGGGCCCTCAGGTCACTGTCACACTCCTGTCAGTGGGTCCGCTCACTTTCACTGCAACTACAGACTGACTACTGTCTTACTGACTGTCCACTGTCTGCCCCTCCCTTCTGGTCATCTAGTGGACTGGATTGGCTCCACTTCTGAGTGGCCATCCATAGGTCCAACCCTAGCCTGATACCAGGCTATGGGGATTTTGGGGAAAAAATAGGGATTAACTGGAATGTTTAGTTTGACCGGCACTGGTCTTCTGGGTACCCTGGGGGTAGGCCCTGCATCCTGGTGGGGATGCAGGACCTTGTAGCTCCCTGATGGCCTCAGGGGCGCAACATGTGCAGTAAGCATCGTGAACTGTTATTAGAGACCGTTCACATAACGCTACAATCTGCGGTGGATTCTGTTAAAAACATCTGCCTGCTGGTTCAGACCTGCCATTTTCCTTTTTATCTTCCACTAGCTGTAGTACCCGGGCGTTGCTCAGGATAGTAACTGTCTCTCTCCCAGTCTCTTTATCTGTGTCGCTGTCTGTCTCTTTCCTTGTCTGTCTGTGTCTATGTCTCTGTCTGGCTGTTTCTATCTCTCTGTCTATCTTTGTATCAGTCTGTCTCTATCTCTGTGTCTCTGTGTCTGTCTCTCTATCTCTGTGTCTGTCTATCTCTATCTCTGTGTCTGTCTGTCTCTTTCTCCATCTGTCTCTTTCCCCATCTGTCTCTTTTCAGGTCTGTCTCTTGCCTCATTTGTCTCTTTCCCTGTCTGTCTCTTTCCCCCTCTGTCTCTTTCCCCCTCTGTCTCTTTCCCCCTCTGTCTCTTTCCCCCTCTGTCTCTTTCCCCCTCTTTCTCTTACTCCCTGTCTCTTTCCCAGTCTCTCTTTCCCGGTCTGTCTCTTTCCTGGTCTGTCTATTTTCCCACCTGTCTCTGTCTGTCTCTTACCAGGTCTGTCTCTTACCAGGTCTGTCTCTTTCAAGGTCTGTCTCTTTCAAGGTCTGTCTCTTGCCCGTGTGTCTCCCCGTCTCTTTTCCTGTCTCTTTCCCTGTCTGTCTTTGTCCATGCCTTTATCTGTGTCTTTTCCTGTCTGTCCCTTTCCCTGTCTGCCTGTCTCTATCTGTCTCTTTCCTTGTCTGTCTCTATTTCTCTGTCTCTTTCCCCGTCTGTCTCTATCAAGGTCTGTCTCTTTCCCCATCTATCTTTGTCTGTCTCTCTGGCTGTCTCCTCTTTCCCTGTCTGCCTGTCTCTGTCCTTGTCTGCCTGTCTGTCTCTTTCCCCATCTGTCTCTTTCCAGGTCTGTCTCTTTCCAGGTCTGTCTCTTTATAGGTCTGTCTCTTTCCCTGTCTGTCTCTGTCTGTCTCTTTCCCCGTCTGTCTCTGTCTGTCTCTTTCACCGTCCGTCTCTGTCTGTCTCTTTCACCGTCTGTCTGTCTCTATCTCTCTGTCTCTTTCCCTGTCTGTCTCTCTCTCTGTCTGTGTAATACTATTGTATGTTCTGAGGATTTCGATAGCGTTAGGGCAATGACAACCAGAGACGAGTTCTTGGTACAAGATGTTTATAATATGTAACCACGGTAGGTATAGAACGGAACAAACACAGCAGAACAAACACACGAAATACCTTCCCGAAACGGAGCGAAGGGAATTCCCGGGGCCACGCACCGGACTCCCCCAGGGAGACCACCAGAGCAAACCCCTATACAGGGACTGTCCGGCAATCACCCCGGAAGGCCTAAATGCGCAGCAGCCGGGACACAAGGGGCAAGTGGTAAAGTCCAGGAGTGTCCGTACGGGATGATAGTCCAGAGTGGTTACAAACCGGGAGGAAACCGGGCAGAAGTGCTGAACACAGACGGCAGACGGAGTCCAGGCACAGCTTGAAGAAACCGGTATGGTCCAGAGTCGGTCGGTATTCTTTCAGGAGGATCCAAAGGCAATCAGGAAATAGAAGCAGCAAGGCAGGAGCACACAGCAAGCAGTATACTCAGGCACTGGACTAGGCTTAGAGGCGGCCTTTTAAGCAGCTGGATAGGAAGTAGGGCAACAGAACAGTAAACTCCATGTTAACCGAGGGCAAGCTTTTGTCAAAAGAGAACTGGAAAACCCGGAAACCTGACATTACTCCCCCCCCCAGAAACGGCCTCAGGACGGATCAGGGCCAGGTTTGTCCGGGTACCGTCGATGAAACTGAGCAATCTTCCGGGGTGCCCGAATGTTACCCACCGGTTCCCAGGAATCGTCCTCGGGGGCGTACCCCTGCCAACGTACCAGATATTGAAGCCGACGACGAAGGATCCGGGAGTCAATAATGTCCTCAACCACGAACTGCTCCTCGCCGTCGACCATCACAGGCGGAGGAGGAGGCACGACACGACCATGAAACGTATTAGGAGAAACGGGTTTGAGGAGAGAAACATGAAAGACCGGGTGTACCTTCAGATGGTGCGGTAACCGCAGCCGACAGGCCACAGGGCTCACGATCCCGGTGATCTTAAACGGACCGATGAATTTTTGTCCCAGCTTCTGCGAAGGAACACCCAACCTCAGGTTTTTGGTGGATAACCATACAGAGTCCCCTACCTTATACATGGGTGCCGGTTTCCGGTGAGTGTCTGCCGACCTCTTGTAACGCTCCTGAGCCGTAGCCACAGTGTCCTTCAGAATCTCCAGATTTTGACGTAGCTCTGTCACTCGGTCCTCCACGGCTGGCACCGAAACCGCTACGGGTGACCTAGGCAAAATATTCGGATGGTACCCAAGTTAGCAAAAAAGGGCGTTACCTTAGTGGAGCTGCTCTGAGTGTTGTTATACGAGAACTCCGCCAACGGAAGCATCTTCAACCAATCGTCCTGCAGATGGCTGACATAACATCGAAGGTATTGTTCCAGGGTTTGATTAGTCCGTTCGGTTTGCCCATTTGTCTGAGGATGGTATGCAGAAGACAAACAGACATAAATCTGGAGTGCCGTACAAAACCCCTTCCAGAACCTAGACGTGAACTGCACGCCCCGGTCAGAGATGATCTCGTCTGGTACCCCATGCAATCGGAATACGTTCTGGATAACCAAATCCACTGTCTCTGCGGCTGAGGGAAGACCGGTACACGGAATAAAGTGAGCAGCTTTTGTCAACCGATCCACCACCACTAAAATGGTATTGTGACCGCCTGAGACCGGCAACTCCACAATAAAATCCATTGAGATAGACCCCCAAGGGCGAGATGGCACGGGTAACGGTTGGAGGAGTCCCGTAGGAGCCACACGAGGGACCTTGCACCGGGCACAAACCACATATGAGTGGACATAGTCCTTTACATCCTTTAAACAGGTAGGCCACCAGAAAAAACGGCTCAAAAATTCCTGCGTCTTCTGTACCCCCCTATGACCAGCCAACACGGAGTCATGGACTAACTTGAGAACCCGAAGTCTTACGGCCTCCGGGACATAAATGCGTCGCTCTCTCAACCACACACCATTCCGAAGAACAAGAGTTACATCATTCGGGGGGGCAGCAAGAAATACGTCACCATCATAGGCCAGCTTGATGTCCTTCCACAAGTCCTGGTCCTGGATTACTCCAACGAAATTGGCATCTGATAACACGGTCTGAGACGGGGTTCCAGGCACGGAGTCCACGGCGTGGATTCGGGACAAGGCATCGGCTTTCCCATTACGTGAACCTGGACGGTAGGTAACGATAAAATTGAACTGGTTAAGGAATAGGCTCCAACGGGCTTGCCGTGGAGACAGGCACCTGGCAGACTTAAGAAATTCCAGATTACGATGATCTGTGAGTACTATCACTTGCTGCGCGGCTCCCTGTAAGTGGTGTTTCCATTCCTTAAAAGCTGAAATAATCGCCAACAATTCCTTGTCCGCAATGTCATAGTTCCTTTCTGCAGGGGACAACCGGCGGGAAAAGAAAGCACACGGATGCAAGAGACTCTTGTCCCCAGTCCTTTGAGAAAGGATGGCCCCTAATGCATAGTCGGAAGCGTCGACTTCCACGATAAAGGGAAGAGCGGGATTCGGATGTACTAATATTGGCGCTGAGGTAAAACAAACCTTGAGACGACGGAAAGCTTCCTGGGCCTGGGTGGACCACACAAACTTCTGTCCTTTCTTGGTTAACAGAGTGATGGGACAAACGATCTCTGAAAAGTTACGGATAAAGCGTCGGTAAAAGTTGGCAAAACCGACAAAGCGTTGTACCTCTTTGATGTTTCCCGGTTCCAGCCAGTCTAGAATTGCTTGTATCTTGCCAGACTCCATGTTCAGTCCCTGAGGAGAGATGACATAACCTAAGAATTGTATTTGTGAGCAATGGAATTCGCATTTCTCCAGCTTAATGTACAGGTGGTTTTCCCTCAGCCGGGTAAGTACGGTCTTGACGTGCTCCTGGTGTTCCTGTAGGGAATCAGAAAAGATTAGGATATCGTCCAGATAAATCACCATGAATTGGTCCATTATATCCCTAAAAATATCGTTAACTAGATGTTGGAAAGCCGCGGGAGCGTTACAAAGTCCAAAAGGCATCACTAGGTACTCAAAATGTCCATACCGACATCGGAACGCGGTCTTCCACTCGTCTCCGGGACGTATGCGAAGTAGATTATATGCCCCACGGAGATCCAATTTAGTGAATATTTTTGCCTGTTGGACCCTCTCCAATAGCTCAGGAATCAACGGTAACGGATACCGGTTCCGGATGGTTATTTTATTCAGTTCCCGGTAGTCAATGCAGGGTCTCAGAGTCCCCTCCTTCTTTTTCACGAAAAAGATGGGTGCCCCTGCTGGTGAGGTAGACGGGCGAATAAATCCCTTGGCTAGACTTTCATCAATGTACTCTTTTAGTGCTTCTAGCTCAGGTGCCGCCAACGGGTAGACATGACCAAACGGGATCTCCGCCCCTGGGAGTAAGTCTATGGGGAAATCATACGGTCTATGCGGGGGAAGCTGATCGGCTTTTCTTTTGTCGCATATATCAGCGAAGTCATGATAAACCGGGGGTAAAACAGGTACCTGTACAGTGCCCTCCACATTCGGTGTTACTGGAACCGGAACAGTTGGACTAATGGTCGGACCACTCTGCGGTGGAAAGGATATTTCCTTAGTCTCCCAATCGATGACAGGATTTGTAGACCGTAGCCACGGAATACCTAAAATAATCGGAAAATGAGGAGAAGAAATTACCATGAAAACAAGGGTCTCCTGCTGACCTGGCTTCATCACGCATTCTAGCGGTACTGTTTCCCGATCAACTGGTCCAGAGATTAACGGAGATCCGTCTACCGTCTCCATGGTAACCGGTGAGGATCTTTGCTGAGTCCGGATACCGTGTTTCCTGGCAAAAGAAGAGTCCATGAAATTTCCCCCTGCCCCAGAGTCTATCATTGCAGAGGTAGGTATTAGCTGTCCCTCCCACCGGATCTGAATGGGAAGCGAGCAATGGGTATATTTCCCTTCTGAGTCCTTCGGTGAGGTTGACATTACAGTCAAGGGAAATACCGCATCCAAGTGTCCACTTGCCTCAGAGATATCGGACTCTGCGTCCGTGTTGTCACACTCTGCCATGGCTGCCAATACCTTATTTGGGCGATTTGGACGTTTCGGGCAGTCGATCAAGAAATGGTCCGATTGACCGCAATAGAAACACAAACGCTCACGGAGCCGGTGTTCACGACGTTCGTTGGTCTCTCGCTTTTGCAGAGAGTCCACTTGCATAGGAACGTCCTCGGCCTCCCGTGGCGTCCTGAGAGCGGGTTCTCTGGAAGGAAACGCAAAGTTGTTTACACGGTTTACAGCTGCCCATTTTTCCTGTCTACGTTCCGTCAAGCGGGTATCAATACGCACACAGTGCTGGAGAAACAGTTCAAAATCCCCTGGAGATTCGGAACGAGCTAACTCGTCCTTGATGGTACCGGACAAACCTTTTCTGAAAACAGACAATAATGCATTGTTTCCCCAGTCGGTGTCTACCACTAACCTCTTGAACTCAGTGGCGTATTCAACGACAGAACGCTTTCCCTGACGTAAGGAAAGGAGAGCCGATTCAGCGGTAGCACGGCGATTCGGATCATCAAACATTTGCGCCATTGCGGTCAGAAAGTCATCCAGGTGATTTAAACGAATGTCCCGATTCTCTATCATAGGATTAGCCCAAGCCAGTGCTCGTGAGGTTAATAACATGATTATACATAACACTTTTGACCGGTCAGAACGGTAATAATCAGCATGTACATCAAAAAACAGTATACATTGGTTAACAAATCCACGAAACTGACTACGATCACCATTGAAACGGAATGGGGGTAACCTAGGCATACCGGCAGCTGATACGGACGTAGTGGGGACGGCTTCCTGAGCCTCCACTCTGACTTGCAAATCCTGAATAGCCGGACCCAGTACCTGGTGATCATGACCCAGCTGTGCCTCCACATCTCTAAGTTTAGTTTGTACCGCCTCCATCTCCTGCTGTAAGGAGTTAATCATGGAAAAGAGCTGATCTACTCGTGTCTCAGTCATTGCCCCAGCGAAATCCTCTTAAGGCCTGAGTATAATGTAATACTATTGTATGTTCTGAGGATTTCGATAGCGTTAGGGCAATGACAACCAGAGACGAGTTCTTGGTACAAGATGTTTATAATATGTAACCACGGTAGGTACAGAACGGAACAAACACAGCAGAACAAACACACGAAATACCTTCCCGAAACGGAGCGAAGGGAATTCCCGGGGCCACGCACCGGACTCCCCCAGGGAGACCACCAGAGCGAACCCCTATACAGGGACTGTCCGGCAATCACCCCGGAAGGCCTAAATGCGCAGCAGCCGGGACACAAGGGGCAAGTGGTAAAGTCCAGGAGTGTCCGTACGGGATGATAGTCCAGAGTGGTTACAAACCGGGAGGAAACCGGGCAGAAGTGCTGAACACAGACGGCAGACGGAGTCCAGGCACAGCTTGAAGAAACCGGGTATGGTCCAGAGTCGGTCGGTATTCTTTCAGGAGGATCCAAAGGCAATCAGGAAATAGAAGCAGCAAGGCAGGAGCACACAGCAAGCAGTATACTCAGGCACTGGACTAGGCTTAGAGGCGGCCTTTTAAGCAGCTGGACAGGAAGTAGGGCAACAGAACAGTAAACTCCATGTTAACCGAGGGCAAGCTTTTGTCAAAAGAGAACTGGAAAACCCGGAAACCTGACAGTCTGTGTCTCTTTCTCTCTCTGTCTCTCTCCAGCCATCTCCCCACCGACATCATATTACCTCACGCATAAGCTTCTTATACTAACAATGTATTTTGTTCCTATAGCAACCAATCACAGCTGCTATTAAAACCAATAGTTAGAACAATCATACATTCCACAGAAGGCATAGAAAAAATGAGAACCAGGTGGAGGAGCCACCCCAGGTTCACAGCAGCTCAAAGAGCATTTCAAAGAGAGGAGAACACGAGCAAATTTGCTGAAAGAAGTTCATAAATTTTATTAAATAGAATTTTAAAGTGCAAGTGCAAAAAATCACAATGATAATATATAGTATTCAAAAACAGTATAGCCAAATTCCTGAAGTTAGATCAAATAAAATAATCAAACAATCCCAAATAGAGTAGTAACTGCGGAATACATTATACCTGAGTCCGGTAGGACCTTTCCTCACCTTCCCCCATGATGAAGCGGCAAGCGACTTTTTCTTAAAGCCGCGAAACGTACGTCGGGCCTCCTTGTACCACCGGACTCAGGTATAATGTATTCCGCAGTTACTACTCTATTTGGGATTGTTTGATTATTTTATTTGATCTAACTTCAGGAATTTGCCTGTATGGATTCCTAGCCTCCCCTACACTTTCTACGGGACAAATTGACTTGGCTTTAGTAATCCTGCTTATATCTTTTTTAGGCTAAATACCCCGCCTTTCTGCTATAGTGTTTTGATGGATATCAGTGTACCACGGTATAACCCCCCTCATTTTATCCTTTTGAAAGTCTTATACGCTTTGTAACACTTTCTGATGGGGCTGCACAATTGATATATGTATATTCCCTCAAATTGATTATACAACACTATTGCAGACATTTTTTATTATACAGGCTCTTTTCCTGTTGTTTGTTTTTTCTATACACTTATCCCCTTTGCTTACTGGCCAGTGATTAGGGTCCTTTATCTCTGCTGGGGATTCTCTCAGTATATAATGGGTACATCCCTTTACTATATAGGCCTGTGACTGGTACCGTTTTTTGGTGAATTTTTCTTTTCCTCATTGTCTGCATCTGGCCAATGCGGATTTGGGGTTAAGTTCTTTTCCCCTTCACGGTTATCATGCCCACATCTCTCCTCTGAGATTCGATGGTCTACTCAAATTTCCCCCCTGCTTACATGCTGGTGATTTAGAGACATATATCCCTATCAGAGATAAGATACTCTCTATCCATCTTGATGCTTATTTGCCAGTGATTTTTGCTATACTGTTTGTGAATACTACTATTTACCCATCTTGATGCTTATTTGCCAGTGATTTTGGCTATATTGTATGTGAATACTACTATTTACCCATCTTGATGTTTACTTGCCAGTGAGTTTGGCTATACTGTTTTTGAATACTACTATTCACCTATCCTGATGCTTATTTGCCAGTGATTTTGGCTATACTGTTTGTGAATACTACTATTTTCCTGTTGTCCGTACCAGGTCATTGTTTTGTTCTTTACCATCTGCCTCTCCCCTCCTCCCTAAAATTGTATATTATCATTGTGATTTTTTGCACTTGCACTTTAAAATTCTATTTAATAAAATTTATGAACTTCTTTCAGCAAATTTGCTCGTGTTCTCCTCTCTTTGTAAAACCAATAGTTTCAGGCTCCATTTACTTTAATGGAGGCATGGTTTTTGCAAAGTGACTGTAAAGTGCGAGGTTAAATTTTCCTGTCAAAACATAGTCTACGATGTTTCCTGGGTCACATGAGGCGTCTGTGCAAAATTTCGTGATTGTAAATGTGACGGTGCGGATTCCTTTAGCGGACATACATACACACATACATATACACATACATACATACATACACTCAGCTTTATATATTAGATTATACTGTACTTCTATGGCTTCCTGTGGGTCCTGTTTTGCTTTGATCCTTAATGTCCCACACACTTTCAACCATGACCTGCTTTTTTCTGAATGCACTTCTTAAGGTGAGAGCTAACAATTCTGCAGGACAGTATGATTATGGATTGTGGATCTAGCAAAGATATCTTTCCTAATACACTTTACTACTAGTTTACATTGTCATTGTTATCATTCTAACACACATCCGTTTCGCTACTGTTTATTCCATTTCCGGAATAAAGAAGGAACAGTAATTCTGGCATTATTTTAAATATGATTCTATAGTTTGGTTCATTATGGATGTCTTTGATAGAATGAAGTATTTGTAATAGGGAAAATGTTTTTTTTTTTATTTTTTGTTAATATTTTGATGTTTATGGGACCTGAACTCCTATGGGTTTGATTATGGCATGATAATATGTCAGCATCATACTTACAGATCTTTTCATAGGCATAGTAAGATAGCAGACCTAGGGGCTGTTTTATACTCCCTTAGGCACCCTTCACACGTCCGTGAAAAACACGCTCGTGTGTTACGGGCCGTTTTTCGGGTCCGTGTCCCGTTTTTTGTGTCCGTTTTTATGGTCCGTGTGGCATCTGTGTGAATTGCGTATGCTAGCCGTGTTTGTATGTAGAACGTCCGTGTGCGTGTGGGATTAACGTGTATGTGTACGTGGAATGTCAGTGTGTGTGATGCACAATGTCGTTTATAAATGTCGGCTGACAGCAGACAGAGTGACAGGAGCTGCAGAAGACACCGCCGCTCCGGTCACCTCCACCCAGCAACTGAGGTGAGAAGCGCGATCAGCTGAGCTGTCACTGAGGTTACCCGCTGTCACTGGATCCAGTAACAGTGGGTAACCTCAGTGACAGCTCAGCTGATCGCGCGGCTGTCTTCATTTGCCGCGTGGAGCTGTCGGGAGCGGCGGTGTCTTCTGCAGCTGCTGTCACCTCCATGTAGCAGAGCTGGATGCGACGCTGGACCATCCTGGATTCCGCCGGACATGGAGGGCTTTTTCGGGCTGATTAAATTGTTGAACCAGGGTATATGTGTGTGTTTTTTATTTCTAATAAAAGGATTTTTTTCTGGTGTGTGTGTTTATTTACTGTAATTTACAGATTAATCATGAAAAGAATCTCGGGGAGACGCCTGACATGATTAATCTAGGATTTAGTGGCAGCTATGGGCTGCCATTAACTCCTTATTACCCCGATTTGCCAAAGCACCAGGGCAAATCGGGAAGAGCCGGGTACAGTTCCAGAACTGTCGCATATAATGTATGCAGCAATTCTGGGCGGCTGCTGACTGATATTGTTAGGGTGGGGGGCTCCCCATAACGTGGAGCTCCCCATCCTGAGAATACCAGCCTTCAGCCGTATGGCTTTATCTGGCTGGCATTAACATTGGGGGGGACCGCACGCCGTTTTTTTTTAATCATTTATTTATTTATTTTACTGCACAGTATAGACACGCCCACCGGCTGCTGTGATTGGGTGCAGTGAGGCACCTGTCACTCAGTGTGCGGGCGTGTCTCACTGCAACCAATCAAAGGCGCCGGTGGGCGGGGAAAGCAGGGAATAGGAGATTGTTTAATGAGCGGCCGGCTTTTTCAAAATAGTAAAAGCCGCTGCAGCAGTATGAATGCCGTGCAGCGCCGCGCCGGTGATCGGCGAACGGTAAGTATGAGAGAGGGGGGGAAACAGACCGACAGACTGTGAGAGAGGGACAGAGAGACCGACAGAGAGACCGACCGACGGACTCAGGGAGATTGACCGACATACACAGAAATAGAAAGAATAGCCGACATCACTAGAAATAAAAACACCAAACGGACACGGACTATAGGTAGATGCATACGTGTTTACTAACGTGTATGCACATACCCATAGACTTTCATTGTGTCCACGTGTGCGTGCTCCGTGCAGATAACGGACATGCATCCGTGCAAAACGCAAACACATACGGATCACGGACACGCACACACGGACATAATGAAATAACGCACGTGTGACCACAATCATAGATTAACATTGGTGCACGTTTGGCCGTGTCTCCGGTATATACGGAAACGGACCAAACACGCACGTGTATCACGGACGTGTGAAGGGGGCCTTAATGTGATAGTACATTAGAAAATGTTAGGGGGTTCATCTGAGCTAATTCTACTAGTCTCATTTTTTCTTAGACTTCTCTATACAAATAAAAAATAAACTAAAGAATGTCTAAGGGTTAACACATATTTCATTGTTCTTAAAACTTGCCCATTCATTTGTTTTTGCTCTGTGATAACTCACAAATGTCAGGTCATAGAGGACAAAGACTTGAGCTACTTCTCCACAACTCTGTGTGTAAATAGTATTAAGGGAAAAGAACAGGGTGAAAGGCACCTTTTGATAAATTACTTAGAATTAAAAGTCAACCATTCCTTTTATCTGTTACAATTATCTTCCCAGCTGAAAGAATTTTACACCATTGGGTACAATTTTTGGAGAATGTACAATATATTAATATGCTTTATTGAGAGAACAAAAATTGCAGCTCCAGTGCCGGCACCCCTGCAGCAAGGAAGCCAGTGCACTCACCATCCCACCCACTCAGCGGTGCCTCTGGTCCTCACTGTTACTTCCTGCTCCTGAGACCTACGGCTGAGAAGCAATGAGTACTTAAAGCATTCTCCCTCTTAGGGAGGTGCCTGAACAATGTGTCCTGTCAGTAGTCTGCACGCTTGCAAGTTGTCAGGTCCCCTGAACCTGTACCTGCCTTGAATATGTTTACAATTGTTCCTGTGTCTGTACCAGTCCAGTATTTCCATACCCGAGTTCCTGAATATGTTCCAGTCCTGTGTTCCTGTACCTGAGTTCCTGAGTCCATTCCAGTGAAGTGTTTCTGTACCAGAGTCACCGAGTCCTGCCAGTACCTGCCATTCAGTCTGTACCAGCTTTCCTGTCACTACCTACCGTGTATCAGCCATCCGGCCTGTACCTGCCATCCAGTCTGTACTGGGTGTCCTGCCAGTACCTGGCATCCAGTGTCTTCCAAGCATCTGCTAGGGCCAGGTAGACGGGCAGACCCAGGAGGTGGATCCACTGGGCCGAACACCTCACTGAAGGTAAGGGGTCCGGTAGCCGGAGCACTACAGGTAGCAGGACAGTCCGTTCAAAGGAGTGGAGTGTAGAAGTCCCTGGGACCACGGAGTCACCGAAGGTAGTCCGGATGACGGAGCTCAGGTTCGGAGGCCGAGATGTTGTCAGGCAGAGTCCGGAACCAACAGAGCGAGAAGACGGGTCACCACAGGGATCAGAGATGGTATGGACTGACGGGATGGCGGACAGTCACCATTCGGGGTTCGGGAATTGTCAGGACCGGATGGCGAGGCAGGAGCGGCTCTAGGAGAGAGATAGGTAAGTATACCGCAAGACACAAGGAGACCTGACTCCTAGCTTAGCAAAACACCAAGAACAGGCCCCGCCCACTTGGAAAGGATTCCCCTATATACCCTGTACCTGATTCTTCAATATCCTGTTGGAGGACACTGGCCCTTTAAGAGAGGGTCAATAACCTCGCGCGCGCGCCCTAATGCGCATGCGCGAGGCCCGGGTGCCAGAAGCCAGAGCAGGGAGCGGCGAACAAGAGGCAGGAGAGCCGGGCTGGGGCCGAGTTGCCGACGGGCGCCGGGAGCGGGGACCGGGCTGCCTGGGGACCGCAGGCGATGGAGCAGGAAGGCTGTAGAGCGGGGGACCGGGAAGCCTGGCACGGGAGCGGCGGAGCGCGACCTGAGAGCAGGGAAGCGTGGCAGGGGAGCCGGTAAGCAAGGTAGGGGAGCCGGGGAGCATGGCAGGGGAGCCGAGGAGCCTGGCAGGGGAGCCGGGGAGCGTGACAGTACCCCCTCCCCCACGCCCCCCTCCCCGCAATCGGGACAGGAAGGCACGTATCAGAGGAGTACCCACATTCTCCCAGGGTTCCCAGGAACTATCTTCAGGACCATACCCCGCCCAGTCCACCAGGAAGAACTGTCGGCCCCGTACGGTTTTCATGGCCACGATATCCCTTACCGCATAGATGTCATCATCAGCAATAGGAGGAGGAGCAGAACTGGCAGCAGTGGAGAAGGGACCAAGGACAACCGGCTTGAGCAGGGAGACGTGGAAGGAGTTGGGTATTCTCATCGTGGCCGGGAGCTGCAGCTTGAAGGAGACCTCATTTATTTTGCTGAGGACTTTAAACGGCCCGATGTAGCGAGGGCCCAGCTTGTATGATGGTAGCTTCAATCGGACGTACTTGGAAGCAAGCCAGACCAGATCTCCTGGAGAGAAACACGGAGGATCCAGACGCCTCTTGTCTGCGTGTCTCTTCATCCGCAGGGAAGCACGTTCAAGGGACGCCTTGACAGAGTCCCAAATTGTTGCAAAGTCACGGACTACAGCAACAGCAGCAGGGACATCCGAGGAAGAGGATACAGGTAATGGGACGGAAGGCTGAAGTCCGTAAACGACATGGAAGGGAGAGCTGGAGGAGGACTCACTGACGTGGTGGTTATGGGAGAATTCAGCCCAAGGAAGAAGCGTGGACCAGTCGTCGTGATGGGCGTTGACGTAGTGACGTAAGAAGGAGGTCAAGATCTGATTGACTCGTTCTACTTGGCCATTCGACTGAGGATGGTAGGCTGAAGAAAAGTCCAGAGTCACTCCCAGATGTTTGCAGAGAGCCCTCCAGAAGCGGGAGGTAAACTGAGTTCCTCTGTCGGACACAATGTGTGATGGAAAGCCATGCAACCGGAAGATGTGTTGTACATAGGCGTCAGCGAGTTCCTGGGCAGAGGGCAGTCCAGCCATAGGGACGAAATGAGCCATTTTGGAGAACCGATCCACCACGACCCATATGACTGTGTGTCCGGAGGACAGGGGCAAGTCCGTAATAAAGTCCATTGCAATGTGTTGCCACGGAACGGAGGGTATAGGCAGAGGCAGAAGACGGCCATATGGCAGGTGTTTGGGCGTCTTGTTCCTGGCACAAGAGGAGCAGGCTGAGACAAAAGAAGCGACGTCCGTGCGAAGGGATGGCCACCAGTAGTGACGTACAATTGTACTCCATGTTTTCTTCTGACCAGCATGGCCGGCTATTTTCGAGGCATGGCCCCAGTGCAACACTTTTTGCCTGTCAGTCTCAGAGACATAGGTCTTCCCGGGCGGTATCTGGGCCAGGGTGACAGGGGCCACCGGAATGATTTTACTAGGGCAGATGATGGGCTGGGATGTCTCCTCCTCCTGCTCCATGGGCATGAATGACCTGGGCAAGGCATCTGCTCGCACATTCTTGTCCGTGGGTCGAAAATGGAGCTGAAAAATCGAACCTGGCAAAGAACAAGGACCACCTGGCTTGCCGTGGGTTCAGTCGCTGAGCGGACCGCAGGTATTCCAGGTTCTTGTGGTCCGTGTAAATGATCACGGGGTACACTGCTCCCTCCAGAAGGTAGCGCCATTCCTCCAGAGCCAGTTTGACTGCTAATAGCTCTCGGTCACCGATGGTGTAGTTGCGTTCAGGCGCTGAGAAGCTCTTGGAGTAGAAACCGCAAGTAACCATCTTCCCGGAGGAGGACTTCTGCATGAGCACTGCTCCGGCTCCCGAGGAGGAGGCATCCACCTCCAAGGTGAACTGTCGGTTTAACTCAGGACGGTGGAGCACAGGGGAGGAAGCAAATGCCTGTTTCAGAGAGCCAAACGCGGCGTCGGACGCAGGTGACCAGTCCTTTGGATTAGCCCCCTTCTTGGTCAAGGCGGAGAGAGGTGCAGTCAGAGCAGAGAAGTGAGGGATGAACTGACGGTAATAGTTTGCGAATCCCAGAAAGCGTTGGATTGCCTTCAGTCCGGAAGGAGGGAGCCAGTTGAGAATGGAAGAGACCTTCTCCGGGTCCATCTACAGACCGGTATCGGAGATTACGTAACCCAGGAAGGGAAGAGAAGACTGCTCGAAGACACACTTCTCGTACTTGGCGTACAGACGATTCTCCCTCAGTCTTTGTAGTACCAGCTGCACGTTCTCTCTGTGGGTCTGGAGGTCCGGAGAAAAGACCAGGATATCATCGAGATACACCACCACACAGACGTAGAGAAGGTCCCGGAACACGTCGTTCACCAATTCCTGAAAGACTGCTGGTGCGTTACACAGGCCGAAGGGCATCACACAGTATTCATAGTGCCCATCGCGAGTATTGAATGCGGTCTTCCATTCGTCCACAGAGCGGATGCGGACCAGGTTGTAGGCACCCCGAAGATCCAACTTGGTAAACACACGAGCTCCTCTAAGCCGATCAAACAATTCGGGGATGAGCGGCAGGGGTATTTATTTTTCACGGTGATTTGGTTCAATCCCCGGTAGTCAATGCATGGGCGTAGGTCGCCTTCTTTCTTCTTAACGAAGAAGAAGCCTGCTCCAGCAGGAGAGGAGGATCTCCCATCTACAGAGGCAATCACGAGGGGTTTGTCGAGTGGAGTAACAGGCACCTGGTACTTGTCCACCGTGGCCTGCTGGATGAAATTGCCTGCTGCCCCGGAATCGAGGTACGCCTCGGCCGTGAACCGCGTCTCTCCCGTTGTCACTTGAACAGTCCACGTAACCGAGTCTGAGAGAGTCCCAGCACCTAGGGTGGCCTCTCCTACCAGCCCTAGGCTTTGGCGTTTCCTGGCCTCTCTGGACAGGAGCGTAGAAGGTGTGTGCCCTCTCCGCAGTAGAAGCAGAGGCCCTTGGCGAGCCGTCCTGCTCGGCGTTGTTCGGACTGCCGCAAACGGTCAATCTGCATGGGCTCGTGGACAGAGACACCAGACGACGTTGACTGAAGTACGGCGGGCTTCTGCGGAGGAGAGGAATGCCGTATCGGACCTCTCTCACGGGACACCTCTTTGGATCGTTCCTGGAATCTGAGGTCCACACGGGTGGCTAGTGCGATCAGGGCATCCAGAGTAGAAGGAACATCGCGGCCTGCCAGCTCGTCCTTAATACGACTGGAGAGTCCTTCCAAGAAGGCGGCGGTGAGGGCTTCATTGTTCCAGCCCAATTCTGAGGCCAAAGTGCGGAAGCGGATGGCATACTGCCCCACCGTCATGGTCCCCTGACGTAGCCTGAGGAGTGATGAGGCGGATGCGGCGGCACGGCCGGGTTCGTCGAAGGTGGTTCTAAACGCCTGCAGGAAGTCCTGGATGTTAGTGGTTACAGGGTCCTCCTTTTCCCACAAGGGGTTCATCCGGGCCAGTGCCTCACCCTCTAGATGGGACATCACAAACGCCACCTTGGCTTGGTCGGAGGCAAACAGGTGCGGAAGCAGCTTGAAATGGAGGGAGCACTGGTTTAAGAATCCTCTGCAGGTCTTGGGATCTCCGGCATATCGGGGTGGAGAGGCCAAGCGAAGTTTAGATGCTTCCGAGGGAGCCGCCACGGGAACCGTGACCGTGGACTGTGCAGTGGTAACCTGAGATGCCAGGGACGTGGCAGATGCTTGCAGCGTGTGCAGGCGGGTATCCACTAAGGTCATGAAGGCCAGCATGCGGGACTGAGTCTCGCGCTGACGTCCGAGTTCCTGCTGCAAGTTGCCCAGCTGGGCCACTAGTGCTTCGGCGGGATCCATGGCCTGTTCTTACTGTTAGGGCCAGGTGGATGGGCAGACCCAGGAGGTGGATCCCCTGGGCCGAACACCTCACTGAAGGCAAGGGGTCCGGTAGCCAGAGCACTACAGGTAGCAGGACAGTCCGTTCAAAGGAGTGGAGTGTAGAAGTCCCTGGGACCACGGAGTCACCGAAGGTAGTCCGGATGACGGAGCTCAGGTTCGGAGGCCGAGATGTTGTCAGGCAGAGTCCGGAACCAACAGAGCGAGAGACGGGTCACCACAGGGATCAGAGATGGTATGGACTGATGGGATGGCGGACAGTCACCGTTCAGGGTTCGGGAATCATCAGGACCGGATGGCGAGGCAGGAGCGGCTCTAGGAGAGAGATAGGTAAGTATACCACAAGACACAAGGAGACCTGACTCCTAGCTTAGCAAAACACGAAGAACAGGCCCCGCCCACTTGGAAAGGATTCCCCTATATACCCTGTACCTGATTCTTCAATATCCTGTTGGAGGACACTGGCCCTTTAAGAGAGGGTCAATGACCGCGCGCGCGCCCTAATGCGCATGCGCGAGGCCCGGGTGCCAGAAGCCAGAGCAGGGAGCGGCGAACAGGAGGCAGGAGAGCCGGGCTGGGGCCGAGTTGCCGACGGGCGCCGGGAGCGGGGACCAGGCTGCCTGGGGACCGCAGGCGATGGAGCAGGAAGGCTGTGGAGCGGGGGACCGGGAAGCCTGGCACGGGAGCGGCAGAGCGCGACCTGAGAGCGGGGAAGCGTGGTAGGGGAGCCGGTAAGCAAGGCAGGGGAGCCGGGGAGCATGGCAGGGGAGCCGGGGAGCCTGGCAGGGGAGCCGGGGAGCGTGACAGCATCCTGCCTGTAACTAAGTCTGAACAAGCTTGGTTGACCCCTAGTGTCTGATGCTGTTGGACTGTGGACCGCCCTGGAGTGGTACATGGCGCCTACCTTCTTCTCAACTTAACCTCACCATCAGAGGCTCTAGGGAAGATAAGTCATGCTCCGCCAAGGTAATCCCAGACTCGTGACGCAGTGGGTCCACATTCACCAGCGTAACAAAAATCTTATGATAAAGCATATACGGTCAAATATAACAAAAAGCTGAAGGCCGGAATTCAGTTTACAACGTGGAGTATACAGATTCTAAATCGGCATACTTCAGCAGAAGTTATGAATCTGATAATACAAATATTTTTCTAAGACCACAGAAAGCAGGGATATAGTCAAACATGTTTTTAAGATTGCATGCTTCTCTCCCATTTTCTGACCCATTTCTTTCAGCATCCTCTGTTGTGGTTATTGACCCACAAACTCATGACCCCGTCAGTATATACAAAGAAGTAAAGGACCAGATTTTGTCTTTGAAATTGATAATCAACAACCAGAGTGGTCATGGGATTCCAGGCCAATGTTGTTCTCAAAGAGTAACTTGGAGTGTTGAGGATTTTACTGTTTTATGCACCGTACACAAGTCAATTATTTGGACAGAAATAATAAAAATTACATTCGACTTTTGGATTCTATTGACTATTTTATGACAGGAGAGTTTTTAATGTTTGTTAAAAATGTCAAAAGACTTACGGTATTTTGTTTTATAACATTTGAAAAACTCTTACGCTGGTCATCTTCGGCTACTGCATAAGTATTTTACTTGATGACATGACATTTTCCAGAAAACTGGATGTTAAATTGAAAAAAATATTGTTTTAATATTGGTCTTACCCTTTTGATAATGCATTTGTCCCTGGTAGTCAACTACTTGATTTTTTAAAGATGTAACTGAGAAATACTTGTTGGCTCTTTATTAAAGAAGTTGTCTTAGCAAAATAAAACTTTGCCAATGGGACATGATAAGTAAAAAATAAAAAACGTAGTCATATTCACTTACTGACATCCACCAGTATCAAGCGAAGCTGCAGAGACAGGAAGCATTGATGTCACCATTTTATCACCTGCCAGACTGCTGCAGTCAATCACAGGTGAATTGAGAAGCATTTCATCAGATATTTTATGATGACATGCTGCTTAAAGTCAAGTCATCTCTACAGTGACAGGCCACACCAGTCTGACGAGCACTGAAATGGTGACATCAATGCTTCTGTTTCTCGTCTCTGTGCAGAGCATGGAGCAGCCTGCGCTTGAGCCTAGTGAGAGTGTGTGGGTTAGTATGCCTGAGTTTATATTAAGCTCCCCTGGGAAGGTGTGTCCTCCAAGCCTAATGTCCGTGTGGGCACATGGGCCAGGCGTTGGTGAAGAAGGCAGGTGAAAAATGGATAGCAGAGGTATTGGAAGCCGCAGGAAGACAGGAGATGTCCTGGAGACAATATACAGGTAGCAGACGTTCTTTAAGACCAAACACAAGACACAGGTAAGAGATGTACTGGAAGTCGTAGACAGACACATAGATTGTAGACAGATGTCATGAGGACTGCACACAGGAAGCAGAGGTAATGGAAGCCACAGGTAGAAAAGAGATATTTTGGACAATGCAAACAGGTTGCAGAAGTACTTGAACCAGCAGGCAGACAAGAGACATCCTGAAGACCAGATAGGTAGCAGATATTGGAAGCTGCAGGAAAACAGGAAATGTCCTGGAGAGCGCAGACAGGTTACAGAGGTATTGGAAGCTGCAGGCAGATAGGAGACATTCTGAAGACCACAGACAGGTCTTAATATCAAGATAGAGGTGTGTTTATTGGTGAGCCCGAAATAAGCGAAGGCAGATGTTCACATGGGATCACACTGGGCCATATGCACAGTCTGATATAGAGCACAACAGAGTTTAGCAGACTGGATTGAGGAGAACAAAACCCCGATCCGGGACAGGTATGAAACAGTTTTTCGCTCTATACACATCCCATCCCCTGGGCAAAGATTTAGTTTACCGGGACAAGCCCAGACAGGTACTGACTAGCTACTGTGTGTATACGGTGTGTGTATATATATATATATATATATATATATATATACTAGCTGTACTGCCCGGCTTCTCCCGGGTTAATAACTGTTGTTAACAAAATAGAATGTATTAACATTCCCGGGATAGAATGTATAAATAGAATGTATTACCGCCCGGGATAGTAACTGTCTCTCTGTTTCTCTCCCATTCTCTGTCTGTGTCCCCCTCTGTATATATCTCTCTGTCTCTCTATCTCTTTGTCTGTCCCTTTCCCTGTCTCTCTGACTGTCTCTTTCTCCATCTGTCTCAATCTCTTTCCCTGTCTGTCTATCTATCTCTGTCACTTTCCCTGTCTGTCTCTTTCCCTGTCTGTCTCTTTCCCTCTGTCTCTTTCCCTGTGTCTGTCTCTTTGTCTGTCTCTTTACCTGTCTTTGTCGGTCTCTTACCTTGTCTGTCTCTTTCCCTCTCTTTCCCTGTCTGTCTCTTTCCCTGTCTGTCTCTTTCCCTCTCTTTCCCTGTCTGTCTCTTTCCCTCTCTTTCACTGTCTGTCTCTTTCCCTTTTTCCCTCTGTCTCTTTCCCTGTGTCTGTCTCTTTACCTGTCTTTGTCTGTCTATTCCCTGTCCGTCTCTTTCCCTCTCTTTCCCTGTCTGTCTGTTTCCCTGTGTCTGTCTCTTTGTCTGTGTCTGTCTCTTTACCTGTCTGTGTCTGTCTCTTAACCTGTCTCTCTTTCCCTCTTTTTCCCTGTCTGTCTCTTTCCCTGTCAGTATGTCTCTTTGTGTCTGTCTCTTATCCTGTCTATGTCTGTTTTTTACCCTGTCTGTGTCTGCCTCTTTCCCTGTCTGTGTCTGTCTCTTTCCCTGGCTGCATTGTGACATGCCAACATTCCATATTAGGGCGTAGCTGCGCATTCTTCTGAAGTTCTGGCTGCACTGTGGCTCCCTGCTCCATTCGCTTTAATGGAGGCAGGTTTTTTGGCGAATAACTGTAAAGAGCGGGGTTAAAATTTCCCCTCAAAACATAGCCTATGACGCTCTCGGGGACCAGAAGTGTGAGTGTGCAAAATTTTGTGGCTGTAGCTGCGACGGTGCAGATGCCAATCTCGGACATACACACACACTTACACACACACACACACATACACACACACATTCAGCTTTATATATTAGATATGTAAAAGTTATAACTGACTAATATACCTAGATTATTCCAAGTCACCAATCCATAAGTGTCTGCTCCAGATTTGGCCCTATGTTTGATGCAGCATAGGTTTTTTTGTGTTTATACATGACCAGTGCTCTCTGTGAAGTGTACTGGCTGACATGTAATTTTAATAGCCATGATAAAGGGGCTTCTAATGCTCGTGGGGTGAGCAAAGGGTAAGTTGATCCACTGGACCAAAGGCACCGATCACTGACCTGGAGGAGAGAACCTGAATGGCTACCGAGTCTTCACTAAAACCACTGGAGATGGAGCTAGGCTAAAACACTGGTAGGTAGCTGACAGGGACATCCCCAGGGGATCACGGTGTCCCGGCAGCTGGCACTATGGGTATTTACACAAATAGTCTCTGATAGTAGGATCAGCAGCAGCAGTTTATGTGGACTATTGCAGCAGCAGCAGTAGTAGGTATGGATACTTGAAGCAGAAGCATCGTCGTCATGCACTGGAGCACAGAAGAGCCCGAATAATACAGCACACAGTGCAATAACAGCAGTGTGAGCACTAAGGGACCTGAGAATTAGCAATGTTAAGAACACGTTGCCCAGGCACCTTCCTAAGGGGGAAGGTGCCTCAAATATCTGATGCGTCTCGGCCTATGGCCGAGAGGTACTTCTTCAGGTTAGGGTGTACTGGCCCATTAAGAAAGGAGGTGTGTCCGCAAGCGTGCCCTAAGGACACTCCCAGGAGACCTATGTAGCATGCGCAGGCCTTTGGAGTCGGCGGCAGGAGCTGGGCAGTCACCGCTGAGTGGCCAGGAAGGTGACTGTACCACATCCCCACCAGTGAAGAGAGCCAGGAAAGCTGGTATTACAGGGCTGTCTTAGCTATTAAATTGAGTGGTCAGTCAGCACCTTCACACATACTAATAGTCGCATATTGCCACTGGAAACATTCTATGTGTCAAGCACAGCATTGGAAGTTGGCTTACTGGATCTGGCACCAGAGCAGATATCTGAGAGTATGGGCATCAGAGATATTTGAAGTTAAAAACTTATTTTTTGAAGGGGTATTCCCATCTCTGTCATAGCTATCTACAAGCTGGAGACTGAGGTAGTCAGACTTATAGAAACAGCTGAGAGAGTTGTTTCTGTAACTCCCATTGAGGTAAATGTGAAGTAAGTTCGGGAAACCACAACGACTGTTTCCATATTCTTGGCCACAGCATATAGACGTATTACCACTACAGGCATTAGTGTCTGAGATGGGAATGTCCCTTCAAGCACAATTAGGTTTAAGTTTTTAATGTATTTCACAATTGTGCAATATTTCCCAGCTTACAGGTTACATATTAGATTTGTGATCTGGCCTGTATAGCACATTCTTGATAGAAACCTATACATGTGAATTGTATCAAACTATGTTTGTTCACACACAATTTACGACCACTACTATGCTTAAAAAGACACATTCTTGTGCAACCCACATTTGCAAAAGAACAATGGGACTGTTTTCATTTTGCATCAGCTCCACCACTTTCCTAAAAAGTGGGTAGGCTTAGCGGAAGGGTTGATGGCACTGGATTGGTGGCCTAACAGATTATCTATAATATACACTAAAATTATAGCAGAAATTATAGCAGAAAGTGAGTTAAGCTTGTAGTTGGTCTGTATTTCAGTTTGCACAAACAGCCTTAAGATGCTCCAAGGTGCGCAGACTTGAGTTATGTGGAAGTTTCCCTCTGGCAACAGCTGTGTAACGCATATCTATGTAAAAAAAAGCATAAAGCCCTCATAAAAATTAAAACCTACACCACTAAGGGCTGGTGAAGGGCACATATCTATTTTACGAGATTGTAGCAATAAACATTTATCATGAGAAAGCATCAATAATCTCCCTAGTCTTCAAAAGCACACCATTGTTTGACAGGTTAATCCAGTTAAACCAAAAAGTTGAGACAGTTGGTATATATGCAAAGTGTGAGTGCACATTCACACCGTGGCTATTTCACAGACAAAACACAACAACAAAAAAAACCAACTAGTCATATACCCTACAAAAGGTAAATAAGTAAATAATAATAGTACATGTAAATAACACAGGATACTTAGTCAACACTAATTTTATCAAAAAAGAATAAAAGCCATCTCACTGCGAGAAGGTGTACCCACCAAGATGGCTCTAATCATTAACTAACTACCCCATGTTATTTACATGTACTATTGCGTTTTACTCATTTACATGCTGTAGAGTATATACACATTTTGGGGGATTTTTTTCTTTTTGGGTTTTGTCTGTGAAAGTCCACGGTGTTGTCGGTGTGAACGGGCTCTCACACTTTGTATCTTTGTATGTATACCAGTTAGAGTACAGCTCATCTTTTTGGTTTTGCTGCAATTTTTATACAAACAGGGTAGAGGTCCTCCATTCTGAGCCCAGTATTTCATCTGTATAGCTTCCCATGGATGGGTGTCTCAGTCTGGACCCTGTCCTCCTCTGTTGTTGATGTAATTTGACACTTAGTAGGGTTTTAATACTAGAGACAGATTAAGACCATCATGATGGGTAAAGCTTCGGATGACTTTTATGCCTTTTTTTAATCAAATTAGCCTTATCTACAGTGCCTTGCGAAAGTATTCGGCTGCCTTGAATTTTTCAACCTTTTCCCACATTTCGGGCTTCAAACATAAAGATAAAAATTTTAGGCGTGCAATATTATTTGTTCCCTTTACTTCCAGTGCAGCAAACTCACTCCAGAAGTTCATTGAGGATCTCTGAATGATCCAATGTTGTCCTAAATAACTGATGATGATAAATATAAGCCACCTATGTGTAATCAAGTCTCCATATAAATGCACCTGTTCTGTGATAGTCTCAGTGTTCTGTTTAAAGCACAGATAGCATCATGAAGACCAAGGAACACAACAGGCAGGTCCGTGATACTGTTGTGGAGAGGTTTAAAGCCGGATTTGGTTACAAAAGATTTCCAAAACTTTAAACATCCCAAGGAGCACTGAGCAAGCGATTATATTGAAATGGAAGGAGTATCATACCGCTCCAAATCTACCAAGTCCATCCAAACTTTCATCTCAAACAATGAGAAGACTAATCAGAGATGCAGCCAAGAGGCCCATAATCACTCTGGATGAACTGCAGAGATCTACAGCTGAGGTGGGAGAGTCTGTCCAGTCGTACACTGCACAAATCTGGCCTTTATGGAAGAGTGGCAAGAAGAAAGCGATTTCTCAAAGATATCCATAAAAAGTGTCGTTTAAAGTTTGCCACAAGCCACCTGGGAGACACACCAAACATGTGGTAGAAGGTGCTTTGGTCATATGAAACCAAAATCGAACTATTTGGGCACAATGCCAAATGATATGTTTGGCGTAAAAGCAACACAGCTCCTCACCCTAAACAAACCATCCCCACTGTCAAACATGGTGATGGCAGCATCATGGTTTGGGCCTGCTTTTTTTTTACAGGGACAGGAAAGATGATTAAAATTGATGGGAAGATGGATGGAGCCAAATACAGGACCATTCTTGAAGAAAGCCTGTTGGAGTCTGCAAAAGACCTGAGACTGGGACAAAGATTTGTCTTCCAACAAGACAATGATCCAAAACATAAAGCAAAATCTACAATGGAATGGTTCACAAATAAACGTATGCAGTTGATAGAATAGCCAAGTCAAAGTCCAGACCTGAATCCAATCGAGAATCTGTGGAAAGAGCTGAAAACTGCTGTTCACAAACGCTCTCCATCCAACCTCACTCAGCTCCAGCTGTTTGCAAAGGAAGAATGGGCAAGAATTTCAGTCTCTCGATGTGCAAAACTGATAGACACAAACCCCAAGCGACTTGACGCTGTAATCGCAGCAAAAGGTGGCGCTACAAAGTATTAACTTAAAGAGGACGAATAATATTGTACGCCCCAATTTTCAGTTATTTTTTTTTTAAAAAAAAGTTTAAAATAAGCAAGAAATTTCGTTCAACATCACAATTGTGTCCCACTTGTTGTTGATTCTTCACCATAACATTAACATTTTTATCTTTATGTTTGAAGCCTGAAATGTGGGAAAAGGTTGAAAAATTCAAGGGGGCCGAATACTTTCGTAAGGCACTGTATGACTGAATCTATCGTACTGCACTCTTTGGCAGCGCAGTGTAAAGCATAAATCTAGTTATAAATAGAGCAATTACTAAGCTACTTTCTGCAAATCTTCCCATAGAGGCTGACAGCCTTTCCCTATGGTACAAAGCACCCTTTCAGTTGTTCTCATCAATGTGCAGGGAACACTGCTGTGATCCCACATATCGGTGTCATGAGATCCCCGGGTCAGGAGGTGATGCTCTCTCTGAGATGAATGGTGAGCAGGCATTGAATGTGTTATGTGTTTGCTCGAGTTACTGTGTGACCTCATAGTACCTCAGCTCGCCTGTCCTGACATGGCACCTCATGAGCTGCGCATTAGACACGCACATGCTGGACACATGATTCACTCATTTCTGAGGCCTTGTACCATAACAGGGCTTTAGTCCTTTTTGTGGAGTTTACTATCGGTGGTGCCCTGACATTTCAAGTGTCCCTGTTATTACCAGAAGACCCCTTACACCGGGTTAGCGTTCGGCACACCGGCCAAACCCATGTCTGTACTAAGGTACCAGGCCGGTGCAGATCGAATAGTTCATCTTTACACTGACATCAGAGTAGAGTATCAGTATTGGGTATATCGGTAAGGCTCTGAGTGCAAACACTAAGTTTATTGCGCTTTATGTCTACAAAAGCTTATATATAGCTTACGACATCACGTGTCAATAAGACTTAACAGGGAAAATGGAGAGGACTGTCAGTGTTTACACACAAGCTCCATAGCACATCATGACCCCCACATGTAGAACCAAAGCTTCCACAACACAATGTGAAGACCCTTGAAAGCCCTCCCATTGCTCGCCTGCTGAGCTCTACACACAGGCAATTGGTGTTGATGTGTCTGCCGCCTGTTATAAAACGTCCACAGTTTATTGGCTGCAACCGTGATGGTGACATGTAAAAATAGGTATCAATAAAGTTTTACACTCATTTTAAGGTAGTTATAACATAGTTATTACTTTACAATTCTCCTTTCTCAAGTCTATATAATTGTATAAGGCCTAAAGGACGCTTTACATGCTGCGACATCGCTAGCAATGAAGCTAGCGATCGCATCCGCCCCTGTCGTGCGTGCGTCACGGGCAAATCTCTGCCCATGGAGAACAATATCACTAGTACGCGTCACACGCACATGTCGCGGGCGGAGGGGTTGGGAACGCCGCTCGCCTGGGAATCGCTGGCGCTCGGGTCCGGTGCTTCTGCTCCTCGGTGGCTCGAGCACGGGGCCGGACCCGGGGGCTCGAGCAGCGCCTCCTCGCCCACGAGTGAAAAGGGGAAGGTTTGTGGTGGGATGTCGGTCGTAACGCCACCCACGGGTCGTGGTGATGGTGGGCACCACCGCTGGTGGTGATGGGGAATCCCGGGAGCGATGGCGGAGTGCAGCTGAGGTGTTGACCCCTCCGTGGGTAGGGGCTGTTGGTCCCGGGGCCCCGGTTGGGGAGTGGAGGTAAAAAGGAGGGTATAGGTGCAGGTGCCAGTCCGGGGAGGCAGTGTGGGCGCGGGTGCAACGTTGCGATGCTGCGCAGTGCCGGATGGCACTGTTGTACTCACTCAGACACAGAAGTACAGAGTCTCTGGTAAACCAAACAGCTGGATGGACGGGGCCCACAGCCGGCTGCGGTGTTCTCACTCTCCCTGGACGGGTTGATGGTGGCTGTCGTTTCCTGCACCTATGTATGTGTATTTGACTCCTATGGCTTCCCACGGGTAGTCCGCTCCCCGGCGTGTACGTGTCGGGAGAGCCCGGTTTGCCCGCAGGCGCTGGCCCTTGGATCTCTGGCCCTTGGCAGTGGCTCTTATCCGGACGGGTTGGGCTGTTGCCTTCTTATGGGACTTGGTTGGGAATGAACCCCGGAGGTCCAGACCGCAATCAGAGAATTTGACCTTTTCGGCGGCTCCTAGCCTAGTCGGGGTCTGAGTACCCTGCCTTGGTGCTTAGCTTCAATCTGCTCCCTGGTTCGGTACCGGCGGGCCACCGCCCGACCCCAGTCCTACAGTTCCACTGACCTCCACCAACTCCTGCAGACGGCCACCACCGTCTGCCGACCTTGCTGATCGTGCCTGGGCTCCAACCCAGACACACACAGTCCTTACTCCTCACACTTCCACTCTCAACTCCTCAACTCCACTAACTAACTAACTAACTACTTTTTCCTGCCTCCAGGCCTGTGAACTCCTCGGTGGGCGAGGGTCAACCGCCTGGCTCCGTCCCACCTGGTGTGGACATCAGACCCTGGAGGGTGGCAACAAGGATTTTGTTTGACTGGTGTCACCTAACCAGGGGAGTGGTGTGTGTGTGTGTTACTGTACTGTGACCCCTGGGGGTCCAGGGCGTCACACACATACCTTCCTAACGACATCACTGTGGCCGGTGAACAAACTTTTTTTTAAGTGGACGGTTCGTGTGGCATCACAGCGATCTTACACAGCAGGCCACCAATAGAAGCGGAGGGGCGGAGGGCAGCTGCATGAAAGTCACTCCCACCTCGTTGCCGGAGGACGCAGGAACACTGTTGTTCGTAGTTCCCGGGGTGTCACACGTAGCGATGTGTGCTGGCTCATGAACGACGAACAACCTGCATCCTAAACAAGCAACGATATTTGGGAAAGGAACGACGTGTCAACAATCAACGGTTTTTGCCATTTTTCGGATCGTTAGTGGTTGCTCGTAGGTGTCGTGCAACGACGTCGCTAACGACGTCGGATGTGCGTCATGAATTCTGTGACCCCAGCAATATCTCGTTAGCGATGTCGTTGCGTGTAACGGGGCCTTTAGTCACACTTTATCAAAATAAAACAAATTCTCATTGCACATGGTGGACAACTGGACATGGACATTGTGCACCTTACATTGCCAACAGTGGAGCAGCAATCCTCTCTGGAACATATCACAGCGATCACAGAAGTACAAGCCTCTTAAATCACTATTATTTGTTTTTTTTTTCATTAAACGTAAGAATATTTCTGTTCATATTTGTTCTAATGATAATTCCTGCCTATGTGGAAGGCTCAGTGGTTTGGGCAGCACGTGGCTCAGTGGTTTACACTGTTGCATTGAACCATTGGGGTCATGTGTTTGGGCAGCACGGTTGTTCTGTAGTTCGCACTGTTGCTTTACAGCATTGGGGTCCTGGGTTTGAGCAGCATGGATGCTCAGTAGTTAGCACTGTTTCTTTACAGCGCTGGGGTCCTGAATTCGGGCAGTACAGTAGCTCAGTAGTTAGCACTGTTTCTTTACAGTGCTGGGGTCCTGAATTCGGGCAGTACTGTAGCTCAGTGGTTAGCGCTGTTGCTTTGCAGTGCTGGGATCCTGGGTTTGTGCAGCACGGTGGCTCAGTGGTTAGCACTGTTGCTTTGTAGGACAGGGGTCCTGGGTTTGAGCAACATGGTGGCTCAGTGATTCACACTGTTGCTTTGCAGCACTGGGGTCCTGGGTTTGAGCAACATGGTGGCTCAGTGGTTCACACTGTTGCTTTGCAGCACTGGGGTCCTGGGTTTGGGTGGTATGGTGACTCAGTGGTTCAAACTGTTGTTTTGCAGCGCTGGGGTCCTGGGTTCAAATCCCACCAAGGACAACATCTGAAAGGAGTTTGTATGTTGTTTGGTTTACTCCCACACTCCAAAGACACATACTGATAGGGAATTTAGATTGTGAGCCCCAACGGGGACAGTGTTGATCACATCTGTAAAGAGCTGAGGAATTAATAGGGCTATATAAGCAAGTAAACTAAAAAATAAATAAACACAACTGGGGCTTTATCTCCCCTTTGATGAAATATATCTAAAACACACAGAATTCTTTGGTGGAGCGTTAAAAAACTTTACTCAGGGTGCTGGGGAAAGAAAATAATTATATTTATTGATATAAATATTAGCAAAGTAAATTAACAAGTATTGCCTTACTGATGTCTCTTCCTGTAAGCGCTGCCTCTGTTGCCAATAGCAAATCACAGAGTAGATTGGAGGAGTATCTAACACGGTATCAGATGTGCATTGGATTGTACAGGGAGCCTGGAGAAGCAGGGGGTTGTGGGAAACGTAGTTTACAGTGATCACATGGTCATCACTGACGGACCGCCCACTTCATACTGAGCAGAGAAATACAGTTATGGAGAAACTGTAGCCAGAAAGTGGGGTAAAAATTTAGCAAATTGAGTATCAGGGGGCATGGCTGGGTTACTTGAGAGAGAATATTTGTCTACAGGGATTTTGAAAAACAATAATAGATTTTGGGAGAGCCCCTTTTATTCTTGCAATACAGTTAAAGGGAACCTGTCACCACTTTTTTGCCCTATATGCTGCAGCCACCACCACCGGGCTCTTATATACAGCATTCTAACATGCTGTATATAAGAGCCCAGACCGGGGGTATAACATAAAAAACACTTTATAATACTTACCTAATGGTCACGCGGTTGGCCATATGGGCGTCTCCCTTGTCCGGTGATGGCGCCTCCTCTTTCAGCCATCTTCGTCCTCTTTCTGAAGCCTGGGTGCATGACGCGGCTATGTCATACACACTCGCCGATCCTGCGCAGGCGCACTACAATACTTTGATCTGAACTTCTCAGAGCAGATCACAGTGCGCCTGCTCAGGACTTGAATGAGAGTGTGTATGATGTCGGACGCGTCATGCACCCTGGCTAGAGAAGGAGAACAAAGATGGCCAAAAGAGGCGGCGGGGCACTGGACAACAGAGACGTCCATTTGTCCAACTGCGCGACCATTAGGTAATTATTATAAAGTGTTTATGTTCTCACAGCGGCCTGGGCTCTTATATACAGCATGTTAGAATACTGTATATAAGAGCCCGGTGGTGGTGGCCACAGCTTATAGGCCAAAAAAGTGGTGATAGGTTCCCTTTAAGATTCCTACCTACCAGTTTTGTTTATCATACTCATGGACTTCAATTATTTAGGACAAAAAATGAAGATGAACATTGAAAGGTTCCTTGTAGCAATAAAGACAATTGTTTCTTCTATGGTGTAATTTTGTGAGACACTAAGAGCGGTGCAATTACGGTACTCCTTCTTGTAATAGGAGTGTAATACATTGTACACCACATAACATATCCATCATGATAAACCATTTATACACAACACCCTAGACCTGTCGAGGTGCCATCACGAGAGACTTGTATGGCACATTGTGGAATCGCCTTATTTTCAGAAACGGGGCACAGCCACGGGACAAAGGCTGGAGTTTTAAACAATGCACTAATGCATATGAGTGACAACAATGAGAGATGTCAGTGCACAGGAGAAAGCGCCTCTGGGGGTAAAAAGAAATGAGTCTGGAGACCATCCTGAGGCATAATGACTGCTATTCAGAATGAGGCTTTGATCACACAGGGCAGGTTTTATGTGCTTTTTGTACACCGCGTAGACAAAAGTATAGGAACACCTACACATTAACACTACAGGACCCTTTATGGCATCCCATTCTAAACCCATATACATTTTTAGGCTTCCACTCTTTTCGGAAGGCCTTGGAGAAGATTTTGGAACGTGTCTGTTGCAAATTTTGCTCATACATCCAGAAGAGCATTTGTGAGATCAGACTCTGATGCTCGATGAGAGGGGCTTACTGGTAATCTCCGCTCTAGTCTCATAGTTTTAACCCATACAGTTCTTATCCCCATATAAGATGCCTCCTTGTCATTGTAAGCCTAGTTGTAAAAACAGCATTACAAAAAACTCTGTACTATTCACTTATATATTTGCACATTGTAATTAGATGTTCTATAAAGAGAACATTTCCCCAAATTTTTCATAGTCAACTGGACACATGATACAATCTACAGAGCAGAAAAAAAGCGTTTTGTTTTATTTTGCTCTCCATTACTGAGATATTAGTTACCAAATTATTTTGCACCTAAAAAGTTTTTTTGCTTGTTTGGGGGGGAGAGGGCTTAAGTGTAAGGCGGCTTTGGCAGAAAGATTTCGCTAGGCTGTGTACTTTTACCTCTTTCTGACGCTGACCAATCAAAAGCAGGCAGCAACACACAGGGGAAGAAGAACACGCCCCACAATACACTCAGTGTGAGACATATATTGACAGTCAGCTCTCCTCACTGACGAGTGAGGGCCTGTGCTGGAGCACAGCAGACCGGAGTGTGATTAACAGCTTTCAGTAGCTCTCCTCTCACTTTAAAATTACAGTTGTGCTCAACTGAAGGATGGTTGTTCCCGACAGGCGCCAACCAACACTGATAGCTGGAATTACATCTTTGCTGTTAAAACACAATGAAAGAAGTTTGACAATTTTGGTAAATGATGTACAGTTGTGCTCAAAAATGTACATACCCCGGCAGAGTTTTTGCTTTCTTGGCCTTTCTTCAGAGAATATGAATGATAACACAAAATCTTTTTTTTTCACTCATGGTTAGTGGTTGGGTGAAGCCATTTATTATTAAACTACTGGGGAATAAAACTTTGACTTTATTTAATCCATTTAAATGGATTAAATAAAGTCAAAGGTTTTACTCACCGGATGGAAGTGTTGAATTATGTAATTATTCCCTGCATTTCCCTGGCCTCAGTGCATGATCTTACATTTAACTACATTAAACTTCAATTGCCACTTCTCAGCCCAAACTTCTAGTTTATATAATCCCTCTGTATTATATATTATGTATATCGAACTATTCTCTATGTTGATTACCTTGGAAATGTTAGTATTATCTGAAAATAAAGATGATCTACTCTGTATGTACACCACAAAGCATTAATAAATATAGTAAAAAGGAGAAGGCCCAATACTGACCCCTGGGGTACCACACTCTTAATTGTGGCCCAATGAGAGTGTGAGCCTTGAATAACCACCCTCTTATTCCAATCAGCGAGACAATTCTGAACTGAATTACATGTATTTTCCCCTAGTCCTATTATTTTTATTTTATGTACCAACCTTTTATCTGGCACTGTATCAAATGCCTTTGAACAGTTCACATAGACAATATCAATGGCCTTATTCTGATACAGTCTGGAACTTACCTCCTCATAAAAGCTTATCAGATTAGTTTGACAGGACTTATCCTTCATAAATCCATGTTGACGCTGGGTTATGCAGTTATTTTTAGTGAGAACCTGCAATATATTATCTCTTAGAAAACTCTCAAAAGATTTTGCCCATGGTAGAGGTCAAACTTGCAGGCTTATAGTTCCCAAGCTCAATTTTTTTATCTATTTTTGAATATTGGCACCATATTTTCTATGCACAAGTCCTGTGGTACAGACCCTGTTATTATGGAATTCTTGAATATTAAAAATATTGGTCTATCTATCATAATACTTAATTCTTGCACAATTCAGAAGTGGAAGCCATCCTGTCTCTGTGTGAGTAAAGCAGGTGACATTTAAAGCACGTTTTTGGTTTTTTTTTTATTTCACCGCTGGAGTGGTGTTCTAGATCTATATCACCTGCCTTCGGTCTTATACTCCCCCTCCGGTGTCTTGACCTTTTTTTCAGTGTCATTCCGGTCTTGTGACGCCATCTTGTGACCATAATATCTGACTGCCTGAAAGTCACAAGCTTTCAATACAAGTCTATTAGAGCCAGAACGAGGCTCTCATAGACTTGTACTGAGTTGTGACCTCCAGCTTTCTCCATGAAGCACTGGAGCAGCCAGCAGATCACAAACTGAGGAAGACTGACCAGAGCAGTGTGGAAAACAGATGAAGATCCTGGAGGGTCAATAGAAGAATAGAGGCAACATAGATTTACAGCACCACTGCAGCTGTGAAATAAGAAAAAAAAAACGCTGGAGTGGTGCATTAATGAAGAATTTATGGTATCCCTGATTAAATTGTATAACACAGGATTTTCTTCTGTAAATACTGTAGAAGGTGTTTCATAGATTGGCCTTTCCCTCAACTTCCAATATTTCACCCAGGTTATATTTTTGGGTGTCAACACTATCACTTTGGGGTGTACTACTATTTATATAGTTGAAAAATATTTTGGGACTTTTACTTTCTTTGGCAAAGAGCTTCTCTGCCTCAGTTTTGCCGCCTTGATTTGTTTTTTTTATACAATGTATCTTTCGATATGTAATTATTTAATGCCTTGTCACTACTCTTTTGTTTTAGTTTTCTAAGCCCTTCCTTTGTGTCACTTATTGCGCACATTGCCGCTCTATTCATCCAAATGGTTTTCTCCTATTCTAACCTTTTTATTCTCATAGATTATACAGTAGTGCCTTGAAAAAGTATTCATACCCTGTGAACCTTTCCAACACATTTTTTCACATTACATCCAAAAACGTAAATGTATTTTATAGGGATTTCATTTGATGAACAAACAATAGCAAGTATTTGTGAAGTGTAACGAAAATGCTATACCGTTTTCTAAATATTTTAAATCTGGAAAATTGACATGTCCATTTGTATTCAGCCTCACAGTCACTACTTTGTAGGATCACATTTAGGCATCGGGTCTACTTGCATATCACTTCTGATGCCATATGCTAATGACCCTTGGCTCAGGTCCTGCTGCGAGTGTGAGCCGAGTGTCATGGAACTGTGATCCGATATTGTGATTGGATCACAGCTGGGGAGAAGGAGAGAGTGATCTCTCTATCTCTTTTGCTGCATGTCTCTGCGTATATCACACTGCACAGGGATGACATCAGAGTGCAGTGCGATTTTTCACATGCACCCATAGACTTGTATGGGTGCGTGAAATGCGAGACTCGCTGCCAAACCCTGCATGCTACTATTCCTTTCTCATGCCCATATGGCATGAAAAAACATAGCAAATTGACACTGCCCCATAGTTTTAAACTGGTGCAAGTGCAATACAATGTTTTATTGGGTTACACTCGTCCATGTAAAACGCAAGTGGATCTGAAGCCTTAACTGCAATTACTGCTGCAAGTCTTTCAGGGTATCTCTCTACCAGCTTTGCACATCTAGAGGCTGAAATGTTTGCCCATTCTTCTCTATATCAGTGAGTTTGGATGGAGAGCATCTGTGAACAGCAACAGCAATTTTAAATGTTGCCATAGATTCTCAATGGGATTAAGATCTGGACTTTGACTGGGCCATTCAAGAAAATTAATATGCTTCGATCTAAACCATTCCATTGCAGCTCTGGCGGTATGTTTAGTATCATTGTCCTGCTGGAAGGTAAACCTACATCCCAGTCTCAAGTATTTTGCAGCCTCTAACAGGTTTTCCTCCAAGATTGCCTATATTTATCTCCATCCATCTTCCCACCCCACCAACATTGATCAGCTTCCCTGTTCCTGCTGAAGAAAAGCATACCCACAGCATGATACTGCCACTACCATGTTTCATGGTGGGGATGGTGTTTGCAGGTTGATGTGCAGAGTTATCTTGCCACCACACATAGCATTTGTATTTATCCCCAAAAGTTCTACTTTGGTCTCATAAGATCAGAGCACCTTCTCCCACATGCTAGCCATGTCCCTTACATAACTATTTGCAAACTGCAAATTAGACGTCTTATGGTTTTGTTTCAAAAATGGCTTTCTTCTTTACACTTTTCCATAAAAGTCAGATTTATGGAGTGTACAACTAATAGTTGTTCTGTAGAGAGATTCTCCCATCTGAGCAGTGGAACTCAGAAGCTACTCCAAAGTGACCATGCGCCTCTTGGCTGCTTCTCTAATTAGTTGTCTCATTGCTTGGGATGTTAGTTTAGGTGGACAGCCATGTCTTGGTAGCTTTGCAATTATGCCATACTCCCTCCCTCTTTGGATGATGGACTGAACAATTGAACAGTGCTCCGAGAGATATTCAGAGCTTGGGCTTTTTCATATAACCTAATCATGCTTTACTCCTCCACAACTTTATCTATGATTTGTCTGGTGTGTTCTTTGGTTCCATGATGCTATTTGATCTCTCATGTTATCAAACAAACCTCTGAGGCCTTCACAGAACAGCTGAATTTATACTAAAAATAAATTACACACAGGTGGACTGATTTCTTTTGACTTTCCTATGATGCTACACAAAGAAGCAGTGTGTTTCAGGTGTGCATTAAAATACATCCACGGGTGTGTCATGTCTCTAATTAATTCAGATGTTGCCAATAAACCTATCAGAAGCTTCCAAAGACATGACATCGTCATATGGGCTGTCCCGTATTGTTTAAAAGCATAGTACTCTTAGTATATGTAAAATTTGACTTTACAGAAAGTAATAAAAATGCCTTAAAACATTATCTCGCTCTCATTCAGGCATTTGGCAAATATAAATAATTTTGGTTCCTAATTGATCTAAAACGGGAAATGTTTATTCTGATTTCATGTCAGATAGTGAGAAAAACATGGAGATGTGTCTTTTTAGATAGTGTATGTAAACTTCTAGTTTCAATTGTACATCTGGCTCCATCCCTCCAGAGGCCACTGGAGTCCCAGTTTCCACTCCTGCTCCTGAACCCATGCAGGTCGATGAAAAACCTGTGCTACATCCAAAACGTTGTGTCTTTTTTGTTTCTCTTTGTTGAAAGGGTATTCTGAAGATATTTCTTGAGCAGCTCACAACTGTCTCTTCACTTCCTGGTTTCTTGTGGGGTGGGCTCTGGTATCAGAGCTGTAGTATAGTAGAATTATAAAGCTCAGCACAAGATCTGCTACAACACATTCACCTAGCAAGGTTTTTTTTTTATTCAGAAATCTATACTGCTATCACTGTATTTGCATATAGAGATAATAGTGCATTTGAACAATGACACAACTATGGCTATTAAGTGGATTGTGATTATACAAGACTGATAAGAGCATCTCATCAGGAGCTAAAGGCCCAGTCACACACAACGACTTACCAGCAATCCCGAAAACGATGCGACCTGATAGGGATCGCTGGTGAGATGTCACACAGTCAGAGCTTACCAGCGATGCAGTAGCGACCTGTATAACGATTTCAGCAGTCACCATGACCCTGTCACACAGTGTCAAACACAGCGATGTGTCCTGCCCAGCAGGACATCTCCTTTGAAGAAAATAGCCTGGACCATTCGGTAACGACTAGAGATCTCACAGCAGGGGCCTGATTGCTGGTAGATGTCACACATAACGAGATCGCTAACGGGATCGCTACTGCGTCACGGAAGCCGTGACTCAGCAGCGATCTCGCTAGCGATCTCTTTATGTGTGACGGTACCTTTAGAAAGAGGGGAGGGAGGTAAGCAGTTAACTGTAGTATAAAAATTACTCCCTTGCAAAGTGGTGGTTGAGATTTTAGGAGGTGGTCTGAGACAAAATTGTATTTAACTCCTACATTTCTATTTAATGTCATAATATAATCTTTTTCTAATATAATTTAATTAAAAATTCACTACTCTAACTCCTATATGGTTCTTTTTTTTACTACTTCCTCTTTGAGAATCCCTGTGCTCTCTGGGATTCTCGAATGAGTTGTCAACAGGGGGCAGAGGCTGTGGTCACTATCATAACGCCTGTCCCCTCCCTGAAACCAAGTATAATTAGTCACCTCAGGGGCACGTTGATGCTCTACTGAGCATGCGTCTCTTGTCAATTCCGACATATACTCAGTTGGATCTTGACATTAGGCACTATTCTTCTCAGAGCACAGTAACAATGTTCTCTCTCATTGGCTCTTATCTGAACTGATGAGATGGCAACAGAGTACATGGTCATTGCACAGTGTACGTAAAGAATGAAAGAACGAGTGAGCAGAGACCAGCGCTGCTTCCACAAGTGACATGTCAGCGTGAAGTAAAAAAAAAATGACTGAAATGAAAATATTCTCCCCCAGAAAAAAAAGTTTCCTGAAGCAGTTTATGTAGGAAAAACTAACAGCTCAAAAACATTTTGTATAACCACTGCCTCACTTCTTTAAAGCAGATCCCGAAGGAAACCTCTCCAAACCAAGCTCCATCCAATTAAAAAAGTCATTTATACGGGTTTCAGCCAGGCCCCTTAATGTTTGGACTTGCATATTGGAGACTTCATCCCTATATGGTGTACTGGGCAGCCCGCCTGATCGAATAGTATGGGCGTGCAATAGGCTGCTGACTGGGTTACCATGTGCCTGTGTGAACGCAGCCCTATGCAAGCCATTAGTATGCAATTTTACCATCCAGCAATCACCCCCTCCATATTCTAGAATTGTGTGAGTGATTTCCTCTTCTTGCACCTGTGATATTTCCATCTATTGGTGGTCTGGTTGCACCCTGTTAGTGCATTAGTTTTTCTTGGCCTGAGCAGTTCACTGCTTTATCCTGCTGTGAGTATTCTAAATTGTGGAGGATATTTAGTCCTCTTTTTGCTATTTGTCAATAAAAAAAAGTCCCCAAAGGAACATTTTCCACTTGAAAACGGAATGGAGATGTTCTCCAACATCTCAAAAAACTCTGAACATAAGACTTTGTTCTTTGAAGCAGATCCTGAAGGAAACCTCTCTAAACTGAACATAGAAGAAAGAAGAAATGGCACTTCATTGTAGGGATATCAAGAGAAATAGGGGTGCTCTTCAGATTCAAAAGCCGTACAATATAATTAAACAAGGCACTCCCAAACTTGAAAGTGATGCAAGTTTATTTAATGTGCATGAAAAAAAACGTTTTCGGACCTTCCTCAGTTGCACATTAGTGGAGTGAACTGGAGGCACAGGATGGCGTGAAGCGCGGTATCCACCGCTGCATGGGGGCTGCCATTTCTTCCTCCCAGCTCACGCTTCTCCCTCCTGACTCCCGTTGTTCCCTCCCGGTTCCTGTTTCTCCCTCTCTGCTCCCTTTCTTCCCTCCCGGCTCCAATACATGCCTCCCATCTCCCCCACCAGGTTCTCGTTCCTTCCTTCCAATCTCCCATTCCTACCTCCGGTCTCCCATTCCTCCTTCCCATCTCCCATTCCTACCTCCGTCTCCCATTCCTTGTTCCAGTCTCCCATTCCTCGTTCCAGTCTCCCATTCCTCGTTCCAGTCTCCCATTCCTCCCTCCCGGCTCCCATTCCTCCCTCCCGGCTCCCATTCCTCCCTCCCGGCTCTCATTCCTCCCTCCCGTCTCTCACTTCTTTCTCCCGGCTCCCATTCCTTCCTCCCGGCTCCCGTTCCTCCCTCCTGACTCTCATTTCTAATTCTCGTCTCCTGTTCCTCCCTCCAGTCTTCCATTCCTTCCTCCAGTCTCCTGTTCCTCCCTCACATCTACCCCTTCTCCTTTCCCATCTCCTATTCCTCCCTCCCAGCTCCTATTTCTCTCAATCCTCCCTCCCATTTTTCATTTCCCATTCCTCCAGTCTCTCGTTTCTTCCATCGCTCATTCTTCCCTCCAGGCTCCCATTCCTTCCTCCAGGCTCCCATTCCTTCCTCCTGTCTTTCGTTCCTCCCTTCCGTCTCCTATATCTCTTTCCTGTCTCCCATATCTCCCTCCCATCTCCCATTCCTCCCTCCTGCTCCTGTCTCCCATCTTTTTTTCTCATCACCCATTTTTTCCTCCCATCTCCCATTTCTCCTTCCCCTCTCCCATTCCTCCCTCACCGTTAACCATTCCTTCCTCTTGGCTTCCATTTCTCCTGTTCCTCCCTCCCATCTCCCATCTTTCCCTCTGGTCTCCCATTTCTCCCTCCCGGCTCCCATTTCTCTCGATCCTCCCTCCCATTTCTCATTTCCCATAGCTCCAGTCTCCTGTTCCTTCCATTCCTTCCTCTTTTCATTCCTTACTTCCGCCTCCCATATTTCCTTCCCTTCTCCCATTCCTCCCTCCAGTCTCTCACTCCTTCCTCTCATCTCCCATTCTTCCCTCTCGACTCCCATTTCTCTTCTTCCTCTCTCCCATCTCTCCCTCCCGTCTCCCTATCCTTCCTCTCGGCTCCCGTTTCCTCCTCTTGGCTCTCATTTCCTCCTGCCGACTTCCGTTCCTCCCTCCCAGCTGCCATTTCCACCATTCCTTTATACCGTCTCCCATTCCTCCATCCCGTCTCCCGTTTTTTCCTCCCTGCACCAATTCCTCTCTCCCGGCTCCCATTTCTCTCTCATCTTCCATTCTCCCTCTTGTCTCCCATTTCTCCCTCCCATTCCTCCCTCCCATCTCCCTTTTCTCCATACTGTCTCCCATTCCTCCCTCACCGTCTCCCATTACTCCCTCTCAGCTCCTTTTTTCCCATACTGTCGCCCATTCCTCCCTCACCGTCTCCCAATTCTACCGTTCCTCTATCCAGTCTCCCATTCCTTCCTCACGCCTCCCAATCCTCCTTCCAAGCTCCCATTTCTCCCTCTCATCTCCCATTCTCCCCCCCGTCTCCCATTTCTCCTGTCACCCATTCCTCCTTCCCGACTCCAATTTCTCCTGCTCATCTCCCATCCGCCTCCCGTTCCTCCCTTCCATTTCTCCTTTCCCGTCTCATTCCTCCCTGCTACCTCCCGTTTCTCCCTCCCATTTCTTCTGTTACACCTTCCACTCTCCCAGCTCCCATTTCACCCTCCCAGCTCTCCTTTCTCTCGATTGTCCCTTCTATCTCCCATTCCTACCTCCCATTTCCCAATCCTCCAGTCTCCTGTTTCTCCCACTCCTTCCTCCACGCTCCTATTCTTTCCTCCCATCTTTCATCCCTCCCTTCCATCACCCATATCTCTTTCCTGTCTCCCATTCCTCCCTCGCGTCTCCCATTCCTCCCTCGCGTCTCCCATTCCTCCCTACCGTCTCCCATTCCTCCTTCCAGTCTCCCTTTCCTCCTTCCCAGTCTCTCATTCCTCCCTGTATCCAATTTCTCCCACAGTCTCCCACCCTCCTGTCTCCCATTTCTTCTTCAGTCTCCCATTCCTCCCTATCGACTCCCATTTCTCCCGTTCCTCCTTCCCGCCTCCCATTCCTCTTTTCCCGTCTCCCATTCCTCTTTTACCATCTGCCATCTCCATTTCTGCCTCCCAGCTCCTGCATCTCCCTCCTGACTCCAGTTGTTTCCTCCCGATTCCTGCTTCTCCCTCTCTGCTCCCTTTCTTCCCTCCCGGCTTCTGTACCTGCCTCCCATCTCCCCCACCTGTTTCTCGTTCCTCCCTTCCCATCTTCCATTCCTCCTTCCAGTCTCCCATTCCTCCTTCCAGTCTCCCATTCCTCCTTCCAGTCTCCCATTCCTCCTTCCAGTCTCCCATTCCTCCTTCCAGTCTCCCATTCCTCCTTCCAGTCTCCCATTCCTCATTCCAGTCTCCCATTCCTCATTCCAGTCTCTCATTCCTCCTTCCAGTCTCTCATTCCTCCTTCCAGTCTCCCATTCCTCATTCCAGTCTCTCATTCCTCCTTCCAGTCTTCCATTTCTCCTTCCCAGCTCCCATTCCTCCCTCCAGTCTCTCACTTCTCCCTTCCGTCTCTCACAATCCTCTCTCCTGGCTCCTTTTTCTCTTTTCCCATCTTCCATTCCTTCTGTTAGCCATTTCTCCCTCCCAGCTCCCATTTCTCTCGATCCTCCCTTATGTCTCCCGTTCCTACTTCCAATTCCTCCCTTCTGTCTCCCATTCCTCCTTTCCGGCTCTCATTTCTACCTCCCATCTCCCATTTCTCTCTCCTGTCTCCCATTTCTCCCTCTCGCCTCCTATTTCTGCCATTCCTAACTCCCGTCTCCCATTCCTCCCTCACCGTCTTGCATTCCAACCTCTCAGCTCACATTCCTCCATCCCATCTCCCATTCCTCCATCCCATCTCCCATTCCTCCCTCCAAGCTCCCATTTCTCCCTCTCATCTCCCATTTTCCCTCCTATTTCCCATTTCTCCTGTCACCCATTCCTACTTACTGGCTCCCATTCCTCCCTCTCATCTCCCACGCCTCTCCCGTTTCTCCATTCATGTCTCCCGTTTTTCCTTTCCCATGTCCCGTTTCTTCTTTCCCATCTCCCGTTTCTCCTTTCCCGCCTTCCATTCCTCCCTCCCAGCTCCCATTTCTCCCTCCCGACTCTCTTTTCTCTCAATCGTCCCTCGCATCTACCGTTCCTACATCACATTTCCAGTCTCCCATTCCTCCAGTCTGCCGTTCCTCCCTCCATGCTCCCGTTCCTTCCTCTCGTCTTTCATTCCTGCCTTCCATCTCCCATATCTCTTTCCCATCTCCCATTCCTGCCTCTTGGCTCCCATTCCTCCCTCCTGTCTCCCATTTCTTCATCACAGTCTCCCATTCCTCCCTCTCTGCTCCCATCCCTCCTGTCTCCCATTCCTCCCTCTCTGCTCCCATTTCTCTCATCCCTCCCTCCCGTCTTCCATTCCTCCCTCTCAACTCCCAGTTCTCCTTCCCGACACCCAGTTCTCCCTCCCATCTCCCACTTCTCTTTTCCCATCTCCCATTCCTCCAGCCCGGCTTCCATTTCTCCTTTCCCATCTTCCATTTCTCCTGTTACCCATTCCTCCCTACCCGACTGCCATTTCTCCCTCCCAGCTCCCATTTCTCTTCATCCTCCCTTAGTTCTCTTGTTCCTATTTCCCATTCCTCCCTCTCGTCTCCTATTCCTCCTTCCCGACTCCCATTTCTTCCTCCCATCTTTCATTCTTCCCTTCCATCTCCCATATCTCTTTCCTGTCTTTCATTCTCCCTTCCGTCTCCAATATCTCCTATTTCTCCCTCCCGTCTCCCAGTTCTCCATCCCGTCTCCCATTTCTCTGTCCCGTCTCCCATTTCTCCGTCCCATCTCCCATTCCTCCCTCTTGGCTCCTATTTCTGCCGTTCCATCCTCCCACCTCCCGTCTCCAATTCCTTCCTTACCATCTTCCATTCCAACCTCTCTGCTCCCATTTCTCCCGTTCCCCCATCCCGTCTCCCATTTCTCCCTATCATCTCCCATTCTCTTTTCCATCTCCCTTCCATCTCCCATTTCTTCTGTCACTCATTTCTACCTCCTGGCTCTCATTTCTTCCTCCCGGCTCCCATTTCTCCCTCTTGTCTCCCGTTTCTCCTTTCCCGTCTCCCGTTCCTCCTTTCCCGTCTACCGTTTCTCCTTTCCCGTCTACAGTTTCTCCTTTCCCGTCTACAGTTTCTCCTTTCCCGTCTACAGTTTCTCCTTTCCTGTCTCCCATTCCTCCCTCCTTTCTTTTCTCTTGCTCGCCCCTCCCATCTACCGTTCCTACATCCCATTTCCAGTCTCCCATTCCTCTAGTCTGCCGTTCCTCCCATTCCTTCCTCCCGTCTTTCATTCCTCCCTTCCCATATATCTTTCCCATCTATTTCCCACACCCGTCTCTCATTTCTCCTTCCTGTCTCCCATTCCTCCCTCACCGTCTCCCGTTCCAACCTCTTGACTCTCATTTCTCCCTCACTGTCTCCCATTTCTCTCGATCTTCCAGTCCCTGTCTCCCATTTCTACTTTCCTGTCTCCCATTCCTCCCTCCCGTCTCCCATTCCTCCCTCCCGGCTCCCATTCCTCCCTCTTGGCTCCTGTTTCCCCCTCACTGTCTCCCATTTCTCTCGATCTTCCAGTCCCTGTCTCCCATTTCTCCCTCCCGTCTCCCATTTCTCCCGTTCCTCCCTCCCGGCTCCCATTTCTCCCTCTCGGCTCCCATTTCTCCCGTTCCTCCCTCCCGTCTTCCATTTCTCCCGTTCCTCCCTCCCGTCTTCCATTTCTCCCGTTCCTCCGTCCCGTCTCCCATTTCTCTCGATCTTCCAGTCCCTGTCTCCCATTCCTCCCTCCCGGCTCCCATTCCTCCCTCTTGGCTCCTGTTTCTCCCTCACTGTCTCCCATTTCTCTCGATCTTCCAGTCCCTGTCTCCCATTCCTCCCTCCCGGCTCCCATTCCTCCCTCTTGGCTCCTGTTTCTCCCTCACTGTCTCCCATTTCTCTCGATCTTCCAGTCCCTGTCTCCCATTCCTCCCTCCCGGCTCCCATTCCTCCCTCTTGGCTCCTGTTTCTCCCTCTTGGCTCCTGTTTCTCCCTCACTGTCTCCCATTTCTCTCGATCTTCCAGTCCCTGTCTCCCATTCCTCCCTCCCGGCTCCCATTCCTCCCTCTTGGCTCCTGTTTCTCCCTCACTGTCTCCCATTTCTCCCTCCCGTCTCCCATTTCTCCCGTTCCTCCCTCCCGTCTCCCATTTCTCCCGTTCCTCCCTCCCGTCTCCCATTTCTCCCGTTCCTCCCTCCCGTCTCCCATTTCTCTCGATCTTCCAGTCCCTGTCTCCCATTTCTCCCTCCCGTCTCCCATTTCTCCCGTTCCTCCCTCCCGGCCAGGCTGTGTGGAGCCGTCGCACTGCGCTCCTCCCCCTGCCCGGCCATGTGACAAGCTGACATCACGGTGACATCACAGGCTCTTTCTCTGCATGGGAACTAGACACCACCCTGCCGCTTTTGCTATTGGTCGGAGGGGGAGCAGCAGACACAGTGCAGCCCTCTCCGCTGCCCGAGTTCACTCTGCTGCAGCGTAAACGTGACTTCCAGCATTTGCTTGTCCCTTGTCTTCTCATTATTTATGCCCCCCTTCCCCGGTTGTGTAGCCCCCTCCAGGCTGAGCTCCCCAGGTGACATCACTGTGCAACATGTAGCTGCGGAGCCGGCGCCACTACCATGTTCCTCTGGCACCGGAGCCTGTGACTACCAGCCACAAAGAAGCCGCAGCAGCCGCAGCACGGGGCGTCGTTGTCTGTGATCTCCGTCTCCAGCCATGGTGATCGCAGTGGAGTAGCTTCTCGTGTGCACAAAGGATTGCTCTCAAGGTGATCTGGTGAGCGCCGGATTACAGCTGCCCGTCAGGATCTCCAGCATTTCCCCTTTAATTCATGAGGCCATCGTTGTGTTGTGCCGACCCGATCTGGATCTCAGAATGAGCAAGGAAAGGCCCAAGAGGAACATCATTCAGAAGAAATACGTAAGTAGGGCCGCTTCTCGCGTGTTATTGTTGTGCGTGGCAGCTTTCCAGGCTGAGGACCTTTAAATGGTGAGGCTTTAACCCTTGCCTCTCCATAAATGTGCCTGCTCTGACCTCAGATGACAGGACCGTATAAAGCAGAGCCCGGTGGGGGATGTGCGGGGCTTCTGCAGTGCTCGGGCAGCACGATCGGGCTGTCCTTTGTGTATGGGGGGTCACAAGTCGTCCTTTGTGGGGCCCCGATCTGCCGTGCACCGGCATTATGTGCCGGAAGATCTGGGCCACAGATCCGCATTGCAGAGGGCACGGCTAGCACGGTGGTGGCCGGGCAGCCTTTGTTACGGTGGGGTGCGCTGATCGTGCAGGGGGCCCTTTAATTAAAGCCAAGTTGCACAGCCTGCTGCCTGCGCCCCCTCCTCTCTGTGTTGGAGGAACTCGTGCCACCCTACAAGGAATCGTGTCGCAGAGATTCTGCCTGGCAACATCTCAACTCCCCCAAATGGTCAGGGGGCGGTGTCTGCTGAGCCAGGAAGGGGGCGCACGGAGGTCTGCATGTGCTGAGCGGACCACTGATAGCCCCTGCCTCCCCTCAGGCTGCCTCCCGGCCTTGCCCCCTCACATCTGCAGCCAGAGCAGAGCAACAGGTCCTGCTGCTGCCCTGTGACGTCACTGCGCCCTGCCGAGCCTTCCGCAGCTGTAGCTGCCGCTCTGACGTCACGCGTGCTTTGGAAGAGGCAGAGGACATGGACTGTAAGCAGCACGTCATCCAGGAGGCGGGGCCGCCCGCTGGGGTTGTGACGTCACTGGGGCTGTGATGGCATTACATCATAGGTACAAGAGCCAGAAAAGCACTTCCGCCCTGGCAGTCCGTAGACGGGCACCTCCGCCCTGGCAGTCCGTAGACGGGCACCTCCACCCTGGCAGTCAGTAGACTGGCACCTCCACCCTGGCAGTCAGTAGACTGGCACCTCCGCCCTGGCAGTCCGTAGACTGGCACCTCCGCCCTGGCAGTCCGTAGACTGGCACCTCCGCCCTGGCAGTCCGTAGACTGGCACCTCCGCCCTGGCAGTCCGTAGACTGGCACCTCCGCCCTGGCAGTCCGTAGACTGGCACCTCCGCCCTGGCAGTCCGTAGACTGGCACCTCCGCCCTGGCAGTCAGTAGACTGGCACCTCCGCCCTGGCAGTCAGTAGACGGGCACCTCCGCCCTGGCAGTCCGTAGACGGGCACCTCCGCCCTGGCAGTCCGTAGACGGGCACCTCCTCCCTGGCAGTCCGTAGACGGGCACCTCCGCCCTGGCAGTCAGTAGACGGGCACCTTCGCCCTGGCAGTCAGTAGACGGGCACCTCCGCCCTGGCAGTCAGTAGACGGGCACCTCCGCCCTGGCAGTCAGTAGACGGGCACCTCCACCCTGGCAGTCAGTAGACGGGCACCTCCACCCTGGCAGTCAGTAGACGGGCACCTCCACCCTGGCAGTCAGTAGACGGGCACCTCCACCCTGGCAGTCAGTAGACGGGCACCTCCACCCTGGCAGTCAGTAGACGGGCACCTCCACCCTGGCAGTCAGTAGACGGGCACCTCCACCCTGGCAGTCAGTAGACGGGCACCTCCACCCTGGCAGTCAGTAGACGGGCACCTCCACCCTGGCAGTCAGTAGACGGGCACCTCCACCCTGGCAGTCAGTAGACGGGCACCTCCACCCTGGCAGTCCGTAGACAGGCACCTCCACCCTGGCAGAACCTAGACCGTGGCAGTCCTCAGAAAAGAACCTAGACCGTGGCAGTCCTCAGAAAAGAACCTAGACCGTGGCAGTCCTTAGAAGGAATGTAGAATATGAAGCACTGACCAAAAGTCCCATTACAAAAAACAAGAGGGACAGCCACAGTTCCTGGCACAATCACAGTGTTGGTACTAAAAGTCCCAACCGTGGTGGGAACGTGTCCCACTGCTGTGATCTGGTGGATCTAGAAATGCTGACCACACATTGCTTCACTAGTGATATCAGATGTGGCCAATGCTTGTACACAGCCTGGTAAGGACTGCTGGCCATCTTCCAGGTTCCATTTTATGGAACCAGACTGTCTGGTTTGGAGACGATTGCCATCGTCTTAGAAGGAGGTTGCAGAGACTAAACATGTACCATGCATTTTGCTTGAATGACAGCTGGTATCCATTACACCTGGTTGTTCTGTGGCACCGTCCTTCATCCACTGCTCGTGATAGATCAGAAATCCACCCCACACTTTCCAGCTTATGGCTGAATGTCTGTATACGCAGCAGGTCCTCCCTTTTCTCATCAGATAGGTGTAGAATATCCTACTATATCGCCATCACAGCAGGGGTCTGAGAACTGCCAGACGTCTCCCTGTGGTTAGGGCCACCTCGCCTAGGGGGCTCACCCAAACTTGTACTGTCTAAAGATTAACGTTTATTAAATAGATTTTAAAATCCCATAAAACAAATGCTGAGAATGGGTTAAAGTAATAGGAAAAAATAAAAATGTCTATCAAAAAATGTGTCTAAAGAGAATCCTAGTGCAACCGAATATACACCTAGTCTACCCTACCTTGGCGCGGAGGTTGGCGTGCTGGATACCCAAATGGCACCGCTCTACGATGGCCCTAATCATTTTAATTCTGGACATTTAGGGCGTACCAGAGCAAGCCGTCGTGGAGCAGGGGCGCCATTTGGGTATCCAGGGTGCCAACCTCCACGCCAAGATAGGGAAGACTAGGTGTATATTCGGTTACACCAGGATTCCCTCTTGTCCATCTGACACGTTGGCTATCAAATAATCTTTCACTTGTAAGTATGTAATTTTTTTCTCTATTACTTTAACCCATTGTTAGCATTTTTTTTTAAATGGCATTTTAATATCTATTTTAATAATTTTTAGACCGTACAAATTTTGGTGAGCCATCCTGTCTTGATGTGCTGTTATTATCTAATTAATGGTGATCCGGTCATCTCACCCAGGCTTTTCCATTATATTACTGAAGATACATGCCGCACGTATTCAGTAGTGCTCATTTCCCTGGAAAGGACTATAAATAAATATTTTAGGATAAACCTTGTATTCACAGGCGCTATTTGAGGGACATCCAAGAGGTTTCTAGGCTTTGTACTGGTGAGGTGCCAGGATCGTGGACTGAATTTACTCCAGAGCTGTGGTTTATTAACCATTTTGGAATGGCGTGTGGTCACATTAGCCACACGTTCACCGTGGTAAATATGCACTGTACACGCTCACACCGAGGAATTGCAGGCTGCCTTTACCCAGCCACAGATATGTATGTACAACAGGATGCTAATAGCCCGCCACCTACAAGCCAGACCACTAGGATTTATGGAATATTGGAAATCCAAATAGAAAAAGATCCTATCAATCAGATTTCAGAAGTACGGAGAAGGAGGCAATGTTCCCTCTAAACCTTTGTAGATAGTGGACTTGGAAATTGGGGACCTTAATCTAGTGTCTTCTAAAACTGCAAATATATTGCTAGCTGTGGGAATTAACGGGTTTATTAGAACATTCCAGGGGTCTAGGGAAGTGAAGGGGTTAATGTCCGGGTCATTGGTAGCCTAGTGCAAAGAAAAGGGTATTGTTTGCATCTCTGATGGTCAAAGACAGTGAAGGGGTTAATGTCAACATCCTTGGTGGCATATGGCCGAAATGTGCGTTAACCTGTCATACCTGGTGACCAGTTGGTTACTCACCCCCCAGGCTCAGGGTCACCAATATAGCAGGAAGGTCCCGTGCCCTTGAAGCAGATTGAGCTCATGACTCCCTTTCTCTCTTACAGTCTGCTCCTTATGCCCCCCCCACAGGATGCTCCCCATGCCCACATAGGCTGCCCCCACACAAACAACTCCCCATGCCACCTTTTGGTTTTCACATTTGACCCCCTTTTCTCGGACTGCTCCATATGTCCTCTTTGCACAGACTTCCTCTTTCCCTATTACCACCCTTTCCAGGACTCCTTATAACCTTCTCCATATGGCAAATTGGTCTCTACCTGCCACAGACTCCTTCACATGTGCCTCCATCTTTCTCCATCATGGGATTCCATGGTAAGCGGCAGGAAACTCTTGAGTTGATCATTCAGCTTCCTATTTGCTCCCTGCACTGACCTATAGATGTAAAGGTAGACAGGAGAGCGAGGACTGTGCAGTTACTTGATGGCTGCAAAGCTGTCTGTGATTGGGCAGAGAGCCAACACTCTGCCTAATCATTAAAGGGAGCATTTCTCTCTCGCTATTGTGAATGGAGAGCTGGGAGTCTAAGATGGAAGTAGTAGTCCTTTTAGAGAATAGGTAGGTATGTCTGCACGGGAGCAGAATTTCCCTGCGTAGGGCGAGTTTCTGAGCTGAAAGGAACAATAGTGAATTTGCTGGGACATCCACCAACTGTCAGAATGGGGGGTCCATTGATACTTTTGTGATGTGTAGGAATGGGGGTATGAGTGGATCAGCCAACCAAGTGTTTCCATCACTCCCCATTGGCCTCAATGTAGAATGCTATCCACTTGCATGGCAAAGGTGTCTATAGTCCCCCCCCCTCCCCCCCCCCCCAACGACGATCATAGATTTATCCCATTTAGATTTAGACTCTAGATTTATTGTCCTTTATTTGCATGGCATGTAGCTGCATTCATTGTACTGAGATGATGGAGGCTTTGATTGAACTCTGTGTGTGGTGGTATTTGGGCTGGAGGGACTATAGATGGTGTGGAATTGTGCTGTGTTTGGCCATATGTATCATATGATGGCTAGTGGAGTCTGCTGCTCTCCGCAGGGAAACTTGCTCCAGAATGTTAGTTTTCCTTGTTGGGGAGTTGCAATATTGAGAATCTTTCAGAAGGTTTTCGCTATGAAAGCTGAAGACAGCATGCTGCAAGGGTTAACACAGAGAATTCAGGGATGTCTAACTTGTCCATCTCTTGTTTATGTGCTATGTTTGTTTAAGCAGCAGGACTTATCATTGTTTGGACTACAGTGTCACATGCACAACAGTCAGGCACACGCCCTCCTCTAATTGACACCTCACTGTCCATGTACAATCTCTGTAGAGTGCTTGCTGTGGGTGGGTACAGCTCTCTCAGCTCTGCTACATGACTAAATCTAACAATTTTGATTGTGCCAGAACGGCTGCAGCCAGTAATCTAAGGGATACATCATTGGATTCAAAATCTCTTTGCCTACATTATGCAGCTCTCAGATGAGATTCTGTTTAAAGGGAACCTGTCACCACTTTTTTAGCGTATAAGCTGCGGCCACCACCATCGGGCTCTTATATACAGCATTCTAACGTGCTGTATATAATAGCCCAGGCCGCTGTGAGAACATAAAGAACACTTTATAACACTTACCTAACGGTCGCACAGTTGGCCATATGGGTGTCTCCAGTGCTGGCGCCGCCTCTTTCGGCCATCTTCGTCCTCTTTCTGAAGCCTATGTTGCATGACGCGTCCTACGTCATACACACTTGCCGGTCCCGCGCAGGCGCACTACAATACTTTGATTTGCCTTGCTCAGGGCAGATCACAGTGCGCCTGCTCAGGACCTGAATGCCGGCGAGTGTGTATACGTAGGACGCGTCATGCACTGCGGCTAGAGAAGAAGGAGAACAAAGATGGCCAAAAGAGGAGGCGCCGGCACTGGACAATGGAGACATCCATTTGAGCCACATCCACCGCAGCGACTGGTTTAGGTGAGTATTATAAAGTGATTTTTATGTTCTCACAGCGGCCTGGGCTCTTATATACAGCATGTTAGAATGCTGTATATAAGAGCCCGGTGGTGGTGGCCGCAGCTTATAGGCCTCAAATCTGCTGACAAGTTCCCTTTAATATCAATCAACTTTCCATTAATTTTAAGAAAAATATTAGGTCCTCAAGTGAGAGTCAATGTTTGTAGTTATGATTGGTTGAATAGATTTCCATGAGATGCTATCTGTCTGTCTATCTAACACCAACTAGCTGGGGATGTAAAAAAAAAAATAAAAGTGACTAGTATACAAATAGGTATACAAATGTTATATATCTAAATATTTTTTTTTATTTGAAGCCTTGTTGTCCGCTATTGAAGACTTCATAGTGGATTTTTCGCGGTAGCTATTCTCCAGAGCAACCCTGGCGTTCCCTACCATTATCCGCAGTTCACCTTCCCTTGCGTTACCTGCCGCCTGCTTCCTACTGCATAAAATTTACCAATCCTTCCAACCTCCTCCTCTCTGCTTTACTTCCGAGATCACGTCCTAAACAGTTTCTCTATTCATCGGCGTCTTGTCACCTTGTTGCTCAGTTCTCCTCACAAAGGAATGTCTTTTCTGTCCCGATTTGTATTGTTTCTGCTGTGGTATTTTACATTGTTTTGCTTTTGTGCAGACTAGTCGTTTTCTTCGAGTGTGTTCATTTTGTGCAGAAAGACAGCAGCATAGCAACCATCGTCTGTTAATTCTTCCAGCTGTTCCATTATTCATTTTGCTGCTCCCATCCCCCTCCCTTGCTCTCCTAGGCCTCTCGCACTTGCACCTGTTTCTTACTAAGCCAGACGTCGTGCACTTTGGTGTAGTCCTTTCTCTGGAAACATCTGGATCCCCAAATTCTTGTTTGGGTTACCTTTATTATTTTGTTTTTAATCTTTTTTTTCTCTTCTCCACGGAAAGTGAATGCTATTAGTACACTTACAATAAATCTGTTGGGCCGCACAAGGCACCACTCACTTTTCTCATCACCTATGGAAGTGCAATACAGCCGAAAGTCATACATTTTTGCGTAAATGAGGCTTTGTATTCTAGTTTCTTGTCTTAGCCCAGATTCACACATCTGTTTTTTTGCATCATAGGCATATATGAGGTTGTAGGGTTCAGGTCTGCCGCATCCGGTATGTGCATCATGGTTTGTACTCCGTACGTGAAACATGGATACGTGACTCCATCCATAATGGGGTTTTACCACCATCAAAGTTCATTTTAATCAGTAGATTTTGTGATAATAATAAGTTCCACAATTGAATTTGTTTTATTTTTATTTTTGTGTTAAAATAATCTTATATATGTGTCTCTAATATGAACTGTGTAATGGCCGTGTCTGACTGTACAGGAATATGGTCTGAGCATATTTAAAGCCATTATAGAATGGGATCATGGATGACTCTTTCTGTGAGGTAAAGCATTTCACGTCTGTTTTTTAAAAAATGTTTTACCTCACAGCATCGCTTGCAATCCCATGCTGTAATGTCTGTATACTTTTTGACTTCTTCCCAGCCCGAGCTGTGGTATGATCAGACTATGTCCCAGTACAGTCAGACACGGCCATTACACAGTACATAGCAGGGGCACATTTATAAGATTATCTCAGCACAGGAACATTTTTATCTATTGATTAAAATGAACTTTATGGGAAATCCCCTCTATATAGCGAATAATATACAGAGACCTGGGGATTTGTACAGCTTCTGCTGGTTTGATTTTTTTTTTTGGGGGGGGGGGGAGTGATGTGCTGACAAGGTTGTCACAAATGTTAATAAACTTATCCAGCAAACGGATGCTTTTAAAATAATTAACGGAGGCATTCTCAGCTGTGTTGTTCTTACCTCTGTAGATGAAGTGAAGTCCGCTCTGGTGATCTGTGCAGGGAAGCCATTATATCCCATTGTTCGGTCACCTGACCACTGAGGTTTGTGATTGGCTGCAGATATCAGCTCTCAAGTAGCTGGAATGGTCACTACAGCCAATCACAGGCCTGAGTGGTTAGGTGATCTAACCGTGGATCTTCACCGCTTCTGGTTCCGGAGCAGTCTAATGGAGCTGCCTTAACTGGATCCACTAGATTAAAAATGAGTGAGTATGGCTCAGTTTACTACTGTAAAATGCCTGCTATTGTCAAGTATTATTAACCTGTCAGACAACCCTTTTAATGAGGTTGTCCACTACTTTAACATTGATGGCCTATCCTTAGGATAGGTTATCAACAGCATCGGAGTGGCTAGTAATACCAGTCCTGGCCGCGGTTACCTGCATTGAACTCCGGAGCGGTCACCTCAGCTGAGCGGAGTTCAGCCCGGCATGTCCGCAGCTGTCATGAACTCAACTGTGATAGCCGGGGAATCAGTCGGCGCTCACAGTTCAGTCCTGGAAACCCGCGGCTCAGTCCAGGCTCCACTCCGGAGCTCAGGTGAGAGCTCCGGAGTTCAGTGCAGGCAACTGCGGCCAGGACTGTTATTACTGCTGTTCCTCCGGTAGCCAGTCAAACGCTGGTCATCGATGTCTGATTTGCCGGTGTCCGACACCCAGCACCCCCACCGATCTGCAGTTTTTGGTGCCGCTGTCGGAAATGCTCGGTAGCAGTGATACGGTCTTCTGCCAACAGCTGGGTACTGTATATCTGCCTCCTATTCAAATCAATAGGAGGCGGACGTACAGTACCCAGCAGCGGCCACTACCAGAAGACGAAGGAACTCCAGAGCTGATCATTTTCTGCCACATGTTGCAGGCACCGACAATGGCTGATCGGCGGGGGAGTGGGGTGTCTGATCCTGGCTGATTAGACATCGATGACCTTTCCTATGGATAGGCCATCAGTGTTATAGTAGTGGACAATCTCTTTAATGAATCATGTTTAATAGAAGTGATACTGTTCTATGACTATAGACTGTGGTGGATACTTGTCCGTCCAGTTATGCCTGATTTTACTATAAGTGCATTTAGACTATTGCTCATATCACTAAAAATCACAAGGAAATCTCATATGTGCGATGTCAGTTGTTTGGAAGCCCTACCCTCTAACGTCTTTATCTACTCAGTCACCATTGTGCAGATACACATGTATGTACGCAGCAGAGGCTGTGCATTATAACGCCTGAAGGCATTAGTCTAGACCTGAACAAGAAGGTACACTTCTAAATGAGAGAGCGTAAAACAAGATAATGGCCACTAACAGCTTGTAAGTCACTTCTGACTGGACCAGTCCTCACACCCTGCAGTTCTTCTGTACTGAAAATGGCCGTGATGGAGGAGTTTGTGACCAGAGTGGTGAACCAGCCGCCTCCAGTTGTAAAACCCTTCACACGGGAAAGCGGTTTCCCAGTTCGAGGAGACGACATTAACAAATGCAGGAGAACCTCAAATTGTCTCATCAGGAAAGGAAACAAACTCTAGCGCCACCTATTGGAAGTAGCAATCCTAAAAGTCAAAATTGGCCTTTCTAGCAAGCCTTTTCATATGACCTAGGTTGGGATCTAGGAGGAGAACCTGTAATACTTGTATGTCAGATAAGGGCCACAAAGTAATGTCCAGCCACGTCTCTTAAAGTTGAGATAAAGTGGAGGGACCACTTTAAGTAAAACATCAACATGGTTGTCCGGGGGCACTTTGTGAAAGCCCCATTTTTTTGTGTATGGTTTGGTAACATTGGGCACATACAAGTTCTCATTGAGAGGTGGGCTCATAAATTTTGGGGCTAAATACATTTTGGCTCTTTTTGGACTGCCTGACCGTGACACAAAGTATTCTACACGCTGGCATAACTTTACGCCATAAGATGCCTCTTTTTCAGGTGGCCTGGCTTCTCCTGGGTGCCTGCAACTTCTTAGGCCCTGTTATGACATTGCGTGACGATCATCACAGGGCCTAGGAAGAGGCAGAAGCGCCCAGGAGATGCTGGGCCGAAGATGCCAACCACAAAAGTGAAGACCGGCTGCAACAGAGGCCCGGACCAGAGGTGTGAACTGGGAACCACTCGTCTATTCTGCTCCTCTCTAGAAGCTTTGCTATTCTGTGGGTTGGGGTTTATTTTTTGTTTTCCTGTTGCCATCCTTGTTGCAGTGGCTGTCTCCTGTTATTTGTCACAATGACTGCTTATAACCCGTCCGGATTCCATTTGGCACCAGAACTTGTTTTGATTTTATTTGGCATGGTTTTCCAGTATAGCTGTTATCACTCAGAATGAAGACATTCACATGCAGAACTATCTGATGGCCTTACTTAGTGTAGGCCATTTTATTCCTTAAAGTCCATCAAAGCTAAGAGTCTGGGAAACAGCTGGCCACAGATACGGTATATGATGATCTGTCCAGAATTTATCCGATACCCTATGGATGCTGGATGCCAGTGTTAGTCATTCGTCACAGACTCCATGTAATGTATACATTAAGCTGAGACACAATATGTGATGTAACAATGCCTTGGTAATTATTTATTATTCATGGTCCAATTACGAATGCAGAATAGTAACTGAATAACCCGTGCGGCTGGTTCAGCTCTTTTGTCTGTTCCTAAAATGATGCAGTTGTGTGGCTGTTTTTTCATCTCTCCATTTTAAAGCACCACGCCAGCGGGGGTTTTTTTTTTTTTTAAGGAGTGGCTCTTTAAATGTAAGTTCCCTGCCCCTATGTTATGCTAGCCCTCGCACAGCTTCATCCTTTCTCGGGTCCACTCCAGTTCCACTGCGCCATCTTGTGCTCGTAACATCTGTCTGGCCGGAAGTCAGAAGTTTCGTCACAAGCACTCAGTGCAAGTCTATGAGAGCCAGAAAAAGGTTCACATAGACTTGTACTGATTTGTGACCTCCGGCGCGCTCCATAAAACACTGAAGCTGCCGACAGGTCCAAATCACAGGAGACCATGGGGGCACCGCTGGAAAAAGATGAAGATGGTGGCAGGTGCGTACAAGACCGGGGGCAGGGGACTTATATTTAAAGCACAACTCAAGTAGTGAAATAAATTAAAATTTCTCAAGTGGTGCTTTAATAAAATTTGATTCTAGTTTAGGCCACGAGAATAAATAAACCTTTTTATGGTATATTTTAGAATGAAAATGTTCAGATAATTTAACCTTTTCTACTCTTAAATCTTTTGGACAGGTGTTTAATAATTTTTTTTATCACTTTGTTCTTTTGGTGCTTCTTACTTTGTGTTTTCATTATCATTTGTTGTAAAAAAAAAAAACAACAAAAAAAACCTGTTAGGTGATTACTGCCTTCTGCATACATTTCTTTCTAAACATCTTGTCAGCGGTTGTAGCTTCTGTGTGGTTTCACAAGTTTCTAAAACGCTCGTTAGGGTCAACTTTTAAGGTCTTCTAAAGAAATGGCTACTAATGTCATGCAGGATATTTGAAGGGGGAGGGTGCGAGTCCTGCGGTTGACAATGATAGTCTTACGATATTGTGAAAACCGTTCTCTGTAAGGGTCCAGCTGGGCTGCAAGCTTAATTCATTGCTCCATGGTGGGATCACCACAGCTGCTGGAAGGCCTTTAGAAATGCAAAAAAGCTGTCAGTGTTTGTTCATCAGCGACACATGTGAAGGGGCCAAGTTTAGGAACCTATGGTGGGGTGCTGCACATAAACTGGAAACATAATTGAGGACATCATTTGTGGTCTTTATGGCTTCTTTGTCCCTTCTAGACCTTGACCTGCTCGCTCTCCATATAGAGGAAAATGGATCTTGGATACATATTAGAAATCTATTAGAGGCCTAAGCACATATCTTTTTAATAATTTCTTTTTTATTTACCAGAAAGAATCATCTAAGCAAGTGAATTATTTTGTTCAGTGATTGGATGTGAAAAGTTTAGATTATCGCCCCATTTTCATACAGAGCTAAACATCCCCCATATGCTGCCCTGTTGGCACCATTTATCTTATGGAAGAGCAAAATTCTTCCCTAAAAGCAGTGCATTGAAATTGAAGGCATACAGAAGTAGAGTAAAGCCTGCTTTACACGTTACGATTAAGCATACGATATCGTATGCGATGTGACACGTCCCCATCGTATGTGCCGCACATTCAATTTCTTGAACGTGTCACACAAACGATTATTTGCCGTCACACGTACTTACCCTTCCATACGACCTCGATGTGGGCGGCGAACGTCCACTTCCTGGAGTGGGAGGGACGTTCGGCGTCACATCGACGTCACGCGGCAGCCGGCCAATAGAAGCGGAGGGGCGGAGATGAGCGGGACGTAAACATCCCGCCCACCTCCTTCCTTCCGCATTGCCGGCGGGAGCCGCGGGACGCAGGTAAGATCTGTTCATCGTTCCCGGGATGTCACACACACTGCAATGTGTGCTACCTCGGGAACATTGAACAACCTCACGTTCAATTTTTAGCAATTAAACGATGTGCATGCAATGAACGTTTTAACGTTCAATCGCACGTAGCTGTCACACGCTACAATATAACTTACGATGCCGGATGTGCGTCACTTACGACATGACTCCGCCGACACATCGTAAGATATATTGTAGCGTGTAAAGCCCGCTTAAGTCTTGTAACTCCATACAAAAAAGACCTGTAATTAGTGATGGGGGAGTGTGCTCTCCAAAGCTCGAGACTCGATCGAGCATCGAACATGAGTTTGAAAATGCTCAAGTTTCCCATTGACTTCCATTTTACTTGGTACTCGAGCCGCGTGGGGCAACCTGATGCTCGAATGAATAACGAGCAGTGGCGAGCGTGCTCTCCCATCACTACATGTAATATATAGTAGCTTTGTGCATGACACTTTATAACATTAAGTATCATCTCCACCAAGAGAACCAATTAGCACGAACAACAACCGGTTTTCTTGCATAAGAAGTGATTAGTGACTGAGTATATAATTAACCCTATGGCATTGCGAACCATGGCTTTCAGAGCAATACGGTATAAAAATAAGATATATCCTGTTTGGACTGCTGTGTGATAATAGTACCAAGGTTGTAGAAGAGAAGTCTTCATGGTATACCATGTGATGGAAAAATCCAAGGTCCTCATGCAAATTCGGTGATGTTCTTTCTTATTCTTCTCCCACACCCTATCTACTAGACTTATCTCCTAGAGTGATATAGTAGACTGTTCTAAAATGGAAGGCCCTCATACACGTTAGACTGCTGTCGGACACCCTAATATGTGAGTGTTACCCCCTCCCTTCCCCGACAGATGATTGTTGGGAGAGTTAAGGAAGCATGTCAAATTTCGGACTGACTATTGTTTTGTTCACCTTGACATAAGCCGCAGACAAAGATGTCTCCCTCATAGAGAAGTGAGTGCTCCTGGGTATGGGAGAGTCATGTGAAATAGCTGGTGGTCTAATCATCAACGAAACCATATTTTGGCCAACAGCATGCAAAGAGAAGGGGACTTTAGACAAAAGATTTCAATAACCAATTTTAGCAAGATTAGCCAATTGTCTAATGGATATTGTTGCCTCAAGAAGACTTAGGCGGGCTTTGCACACTATGACATCGCAGGCCGATGCTGCAATGCCGAGTGCGATAGTGCCCGCCCCCGTCGCAGCAGCGATATGTGGTGATAGCTGGCGTAGCGAAAATTATCGCTACGCCAGCTTCACACACACACTCACCTGCCGTGCGACGTCCCTGTGGCCGGCGACCCGCCTCCTTGTTAAGGGGGCGGGTCGTGCGGCGTCACTGCGACGTCACACGGCAGGCGGCCAATCGGAGCGGAGGGACGGAGATGAGCAGGATGTAAACATCCTGCCCATCTCCTTCCTTCCGCATATCCTACGGAAGCCGCAGTGACGCCGGTAGGAGATGTTCCTCGCTCCTGCGGCTTCACACACAGCGATGTGTGCTGCCGCAGGAGCGAGGAACAACATCGGACCATCGCGTCGGCGTAATTCTGAATTACGCCGACGCTGTACCGATGATACGATTACGACGCTTTTGCGCTCGTTAATCGTATCATTCAGGCTTTACACACTGCGATGTCGCATGCGATGCCGGATGTGCGTCACTTTCAATTTGACCCCACCGACATCGCACCTGCGATGTCGCAGTGTGCAAAGTGCCCCTTAGACGGGTTAGATTTCTACATGCCCAATCCTAAGTGGCTAGGTTTGGGTCAGTAGAACCGTGGGGTACCTATTCAGTACAACCCCTTACTTCAGTCCTCCTCAAATGCCAGCATGTTGGATAATAGGATAATATGAGTTACAGTTGAGCAGGTACCATCTACAATTTCTTGTTTAGTTTACAAAGCATGGAATAGTAGTCATGTTTGTTCTTCTATCCCCATTTTGTATCTTTTTTCCCTTTTTTTATACTAGAATAGTCTAGGACCAGTTTCGCGTACTAGATATGGGGTCATCGTTTCAGAAGAAAGTGTGGAGCCATTCAGAGTACGGTTATCTAGTGTGGCCTCATGTAAGTTTTCTAGGGTTATGAAGCTTTCTAGTATATAGGCCTTTCTGATCTTTCAGCCATTTTTCTGAGGGTAAAGCAGAAGCCTTAAAGGCGAGTGAGTAATGAATATATTAAGGCGTAATTGATCACATGTTTTGTGGATCCAAATTCTAGCTTTGGATGCTACACTGTACCTTTTTATGTATTGGTAAGTGGTAAGTGAGTAGAAATGTATTATCTACTGTCTATTACTTATGTAAGACAACGTCTAAGTAGAAGATCCGGCCGGGGGTCTGATGAGATGAGGTAATGCTGTAGAAAGCCGTTTCCTCTGTGAAGGTTAATGGGCCACTTTCTTTCCTGTCTTGTTGGGGAGTCTCAGCAACTTCCTTTCTTCGTCACCTTCTCACAGCCTGGTAACCGGATCAGGTCTATTGATCTGGTTTCTTGTGGCCAGTTTGTCCAAATTGAGGAACTGTAAGATATTATGTTGTGCGATTGATGTTTGGCAGGCTCACCCCCTACTTCATTACCTGGAGATTATTTCACTTACATGATTTATAATTGAGAGCTGTGTTCTGATGCTTCGGCAATTTTAACATGGTGCGGAGTTCGCTGTCCCACCTAGTCAATATTCCTATTGAGCCTTGGAAAACCCTTGATCCGGCCTGAGAATATGGTGATTGCAGACAATAGTACATGTATAGTGTGGCTGCCGAGATTACATTGTCACTGTATTTGGGTTATCAAATAGGTCAAGAGAGGAGGGAATGAGCCCTAAGCCTTCACTGCTATTTTGCGCTTGTTTAAAGGGAATCTGTCAGCAGGTTTTTGTATGTAAGTTGAGCACAGCATGATGTAGGGGTTAAAAAACAAAAAGCAACTATGCCTTTCTTATCTGTGTGTGTGCAATTGTTGATGTCTAATGGCTTTATTACTCTGAGATTATCCTAAGGCTAGGTTCACATTTCAGTTGTTTTGCATGAGTTACATGCGTTGCTTGACGCATGTGACTGATGCGTTGTACAACGGATGACAAAAAACAGAAATCATTGTCGGACTCCGTTGTGTGCGGGGGGCGGAGCGCGAGGGGGCGGAGCCGAGCGGGGCCGTGGCGCTGAGGACGTCAGTGCCGCGGGGACACCAGGGCTGGGGACAAGTGTGTGTGTGTGTGTACACGCGGAGTGCGGGAGGGGGCGGAGCCGAGTGGTGAAGTGTCGGCCTCCTTGCACACGTATCCAGGGTAAATATCGGGTAACTAAAAGCAAAGCACTTTTTGCTTGGTTACCCGATATTTATCTTGGATACCAGCGTACACCGCTTAGCGCTGGCTCCCTACACACGTAACCACTGTAAATATCGGGTAACTAACCAAAGGGCATTGCTTGGTTACCCGATGTGTATCCTGGTTACGTGTGCAGAGAGCCAGAGAGAGCATGCGCAGCAAAATCCTACGGATTGCGCTGCTCAAAAAAACATTACAGGCTGCGTTGCTCCCGCTCGGCGGTCAGTTAAAAAACGACTGACCGTGATGCAGTGGATGCAACGCAGCATCATCAGTCGCAATCCATCACTAATAGAAATCTATGGGGAAAAACTGGATTCCTGCAAAATATTTTGCAGGATACCGTAATTCCTCAAGGCGACGGATGCAAAACAACGGAAGTGTGAACCTAGCCTTAGGCTATGTACATATGTTACAGATTTTCTTGGAGATAGTCTCTGCACCCAAATCTACATGTTCTGGCAAAAAAATGCAGAAAAAACCCTGCTGTTATTGACACCTCACAGTCAGTGCACAATCTCTACTGACAGTCTAGTGTGGGCAGGACAGATCTCTTGACCCAGCTACATGCTTAAAGGGAATCTGTCATCAAGTTTTTGCTACCCCATCTGAGACCCTGATTCCAGCGATGTGTCACTTACTAAGCTGTTTGCTATTATTTTGATAAAATCAATTATTTCTCTGCTGAAGATCTACCTGTTATACAGACCTTATGAATATGCTGGACTACCTGGCAGCAGGCCAAGTAATCCTCTAATGATGATCTCCTGCTGATTAAACAGTGATTTTTATCAAAACTACACTAAGCAGCCCAGTAAGTGACACATCACTGGAATCAGCATCTCTGCCCTTACATTATGCTGCTCTCAGATTAGGTAGAAAAACCTGGTGACATATTCCCTTTAAAACTCAATTCTTTGATTGTGACAGAACGGCTTCTCCCAGTAATCTAAGTGATACACCGTTGGATTCAGAATCTACTTGCCTACATTATGTTTCTGCCAGATGAGGTAGCCAAGAGCTTCTGACAGATTCCCTTTAAGTCTTTGACCATACTTACATAAAGATATCAGTGCTGATTTCTTAATTACCAGGTATTTTTCCATTAAAATAATTGACACTATGTGTGAAAGTTTGTATGTAGGCCTTTGGGTGTTCATCACAAGTGATCTATCTGCGGCATGAATTTTTTTCTGTTCCTATAACGGAATTCCTAGATATGAGCATAGAATAAGGCCTGTTGGATAGTGTAGACAAGATTCTGTGGATTTTTCTAGCGATTACTAAAATATACTGGAGGTACATTTATGTGACTAGCGTGAAGGTCTTGCCAAGCATCGCTTGGTGGGTGGCGGCAGAAGTACATTTCAGTAAACTAAAGGGGCTTGTTTCCAAACATTTTTCACAGTGTGCGGCTCAATCTATGTGAAAGTGCCATAGTCATATGTACTTGAAGACACCACCAGCAGAGAGCTACAATAAGCGTTTTTATTTCTTACTCGTGAAATGGTTACTATGACCGAAATGGTTATGTACTTGTAAAGGGGACTTGCATTCCCCTAGTCTTGTTCTTTTCATCTGAACACTACAGGGTCTGGTACATTGTATACACCAGTCTCTGCTACATCTGTGTCTAGGTTATTGGTGATCAGATTATACGGTGTTGCTTTAGAGGCCCAATACTTTGCAGTGGAGAAAATAAGTGTTTGACGCGCTGCTGATTTGGCAAGCTTTATCCACCTGCAAAGAATGGAGAGGGCTGTAATTTTTAGCGTAGGTACACTTCAACTGTGATAGACAGAATAGAAAAAAAATCCAGAAATTCTGTGTGCTGATTGGCTAGATCACTGTGACCTCCAGCATAGCCCAATTTAGGCTACCACTAGTCATTTGCCAATCCAGCTATCCAGAATAACAAAAGAAGGATCATACCCTGGACATATAGACGGGATCATTTTCGTTTGGACTGGGTGTGATCTTTTTGTTTGGTTGCTCAAAAACAGGAGCTGCTTACCAAATTCCTTCATTTGGTTAGGACACGAAGAGTCCATATGTTTCCAGCAGAAGCTTAAAGGGAACCTGTCACCAGATTTGGGGCCTATAAGCTGCGGCCACCACCAGTGGGCTCTTATATACAGCATTCTAACATGCTGTATATAAGAGCCCAGGCCGCTGTGTAGAACATAAAAATCACTTTATAATACTTATCTAAGGCTACTTTCACACATCAGTTTTTTGCCATCAGGTTCAATCCGGAAAAAAACGGGTAAAACGGATCCGGTACCGCATCCGTTTTTTCCCCATAGACTTGCATTGGTACCGGATTGTACCGGATGGCTTTGCGTTGCATCCGTTTTTTTCCGGATGCGGCAAAATTAGTTAAAGCGGCGGCCGGAGGCAACGTAGCTTGCAACGTTTTTTTGTCCGGCAAAAAAAACGCATCGCGCCGGATCCGGCGCGATACGGCGTGTTTTACAATAGAAGCCTATGGACGCCGGATCCGGCGTAATGCGGTAAAAAACGGATGCGGCCGCCGGATCCGTTTTTCTAAACTGAGCATGCTCCAATGTAATTAACAAAACGGATCCAGCCAAAAAACGGACGAAAAGGATGCAAAAACGGATGCAAACCGTATCCACCGGATCCGTTTTTTAACGGATCCGGCATAACGGATCCGTTAAAAAACGGATCCGGTGGATACGGTTTTCACTTTTTTTTCAGGATCCGTTGGATCAGGAAAAAAAAGGACTGTGCCTGAATACAGAAAACTGATGTGTGAAAGTAGCCTAAACGGTCGCTGCGGTGGAGTTGAGTCATATGGGTGTCTCTGTTCCCCAGTGCATCCTCTTTCGGCCATCTTTGTCGTCCTTTTTCTAAAGCCGGGGTGCATGACGCATCCTACATCATCCACACTCGCCAGCATTGAGGTCCTGCGCAGGCAGGGCAGATCAAAATATTGTAGTGCGCCTGCACGGGACTGGCGAGTGTGTATGATAGGACGTAGGACGCGTTATGCACACTAGCTTCAGTAGGAGGACGAAAGAGGAGGCGCCGGTACTGGAGAACGAAGACTCCCATATGACCCAACTCCACTGCAGCGACTGTTTAGGTAAGTATTATAAAGTGATTTTTACGTTCTACACAGCGGCCTGGGCTCTTATATACAGCATGTTAGAATGCTGTATATAAGAGCCCACTGGTGGTGGCCGCAGCTTATAGCCCCAAATCTGCTGACAGGTTCCCTTTTAAAAGTGATATTAGTAGTATATCTTAGTCTGTAGATACTATAGTGTGCACTTTAATCTTCAAACTTCTATCATATATTACTTTCGGCAATACAGTACCACTCGTTTAAAAAATCCCATTCATGTTGAATCCTCTTAATTAGGTATGTAAATAAGGCGTTGCATCCACACTAAAACCGCACTGTTGGCAAAACTGTGTTTCTGCTGCAATTGTGGGGGAAAAAATTGAAACTCTAAAATAACAGCACTGGAAAAATGTTTCCATCCTACAACATACAACTATTATCAATGTACATGATTTGGTTAGTACGATAATATCCACAAATTAAGATATCAAAGATTTGAGGTTAGAACTGTCTGATAAATGTTTGCCATACACACCAAATGGATTTTGACCTAATGGACGATTGACCAGCAGAGCGATCCTATTTTCTCCACGAGAGTGCAGCCGCCTGCTTATCTCTGGGAGAACAAAAGGATCGGTGGTCCACAAATCCAACACGTTTTATCATTAACTCCCCCTGACAATCATTTGGTTAAAGGTAACCTGTCACCAGATTTGGGGCCTATAAGCGGCAGCCAGCACCAGTGGGCTCTTATATACAGCATTCTAACATGCAGTATATAAGAACCAAGGCCGCTGTATAGAAAGTAAAAATCACTTTATAATACTCACCTAACGGTCGCTGCGGTGGAGGTGGGTCATATGGGTGTCTCCATTCTCCGGTGCTGGCGTCTCCTCTTTCGGCTATTTTCATCCTCCTTCTGAAGCCTGTGTGCGTGACACGTTATACAAACTTGCTGGTCCCGCGCAGGCGCACTGCAATACCTTGATCTGTCCTGCTGAGGGCAGATCAAAGTGCGCCTGCGCAGGACTTCCATGCCGGCGAGTGTAGATGACGTAGGACGCGTCATGCACCCCGACTTCAGAAGATGGACAACAAAGATGGCCGAAAGAGAAGGCACCGGAGACTACCATATGACCCAACTCCACCGCAGCAACCGTTTAGGTAAGTATTATAAAGTGATTCTTATGTTCTACACAGCGGCCTGGGCTCTTATATACATCATGTTAGAATGCTGTATATAAGAGCCCACTGGTGGTAGCCGCAGCTTATAGGCCAAAAAACTGGTGAGAGGTTCTCTTTAAGACCGTCATACGCATTAGACAGTCTGGTGAACTTGTTGATGTCGGTGGGATCAGACGACATTAGTTTAATGGATATGGGGGATTTAAATGGAATCTGTCAGCAGGTGTTTGCTATGCAAGCTGAAGCTGGCATGCTGAAAGGGATAACACAGAAAACTCAGGGATGCCTGTCTTGTCAAGATCTATCAGTTGTTTATTTGCTATGTTTTTTTTTTTTTTTTTTAACTAGCAGGACCCTTATCATTGCTGAACTACAATGATAATCTTTATGAATAGACTGGTGTAGGCAGGGAAGCTCTCTCAGCTCTGCTGCATGGATCCATACATTTTGATTGTGTCAGAACGGCTGCATCCAGTAATCCAAGTGATACATCATTGGATTCAGGCTCTCCTTGCCTACATCATGCTACTCTCAGATGAGGTAGCAAAAGCCTGGTGACAGATTCCCTTTAAGTTCAGATATGTGCAGATATTTCCACAGCATCTGTGCAATAGAATCCACGCATCCTACATACAAATTTTCTTGTGATTTTGCTGCAGAGTTCCTGGTTTCCATTGAAAATGTTAAACTTAAGGCTGCTTTACACACAGCGATATCGCTAGCGATCTCTTTAGCGATGTGACACGCCAGATCGCAGATACGATTTGTCGAGATCGCTCATAGGTCGCCGCTTTAAAACACGACCTATGAGCGATCTCGGCAAATCATATGTGCGATCTGGCGTGGTACATCGCTAACGAGATCGCTAGCGATATCGTTTTGTGTAAAGCGGCCTAAGCCTCAGAGCTATGTGGTGATCAAATCTTATCTCTATACAGTGCTGCGTGATTACTAATCATATACAGCGCTGCTGCATGGGGTCAGCAATACGGATTACCTAATCCTTACCGAGAAGTTGTCAGAAGATCCGCAGAACTCAGAAACGCTAATGAAGTCATGGAGCTGAGGAATTGAAGTGCTAATTATCTAATCACAGTAAAATGGAACATTGCTTTCTGTTGTACACGTTTTCCCAGGTTTTTTGTTTAATTACCGTATTATTTGCATCGTAACACAAACCTCTCCTCACAAGGGATCTTCTGCAATGTCAGGGCTCCAGGCTTCAAAGGCCAACGTTACTGGTTTATGAATGTGTCTGTTGCATCCGGCAGATAATTGTTGGTGAGACTAGCGGGCTGGAACTCAAGGAGGTAGTGTTTCAAAATGATCATTGAGAAACCCTTCATCCTCCTGCCTCTAATTCCTTGATTTCCTGTTTGGTTAAAAAACAGTTATCTGAGCTTTTTTTCTTCTTTCTCCTCTTCATGCTGTAGTATTAGTTATTGTGATTTAGCTGCGATCTGTGGATAATTGTGCAGGTATAACGTCTTATGTATTGTCATTATATATGTACCTCCTGCTATAACACTAGTAGGCCGGCAATGTACGATGTGCACGTACAGTGCATTTACACACCTACTCTCTGGTCTTCACAAGACCTCCTTCTCTTCTTCACACTTGTACGTTCCTCACCCAATTCCTCCAAGACTTCTCCCGACTAATCTGGAATTTTGTGCCCCAATATGTCCGATTACCCACCACATTTGGAACTTGAAAACCCATCTCTTGAAGACAATGTACAACCTGCAAGGCACTGCTGCCACCTCACCACCAATGGAGCTTCTACAACCCCCCAACCTACTGTCTTCTCCCCATTTTCCTGTAGACTGTAATCCCCCAAGTGCAGGGCCCTCTCCCCTCTGTACCAGTGTGTCATTGTTAGTTTGTCTATTGTAATTATATATAGGTATTATGTATGTAATCACCTCATATGTACAGCACCATGGAATCAATGGTGCTCTAAAATAACAATAAAATTAATGTAAAGCACCACTCCAGCATTTGTTTTATTGCCACGCTGTAGTGGTGCCATTAATGTAAGGCAAGTTTAAAAAAACATCCGGCTTTTCGCCGGTTTACCGGATTCGGCGCACGCCAGTACAGTGTATACAGTACAATGGCAGCGTGACAGGCGCCGGTCACATGCTGTCATGTGACCGGAGCATGTGACCCGGAATTTGCGGCGCTGCCATTGTACTCTATACACTGTACTGGCGTGCGCTGAATCCGTCGAAAAGCTGGATGTGTGAAACCGGCCTAAGTTGCCTGCACTTAGTCTCATACTCACCGGTTGCCATCTTCATCTTTTGTCGGCGCCGCTCTGCGGAGTCTACAGCAGTTTGTGACCTTTTGGCTCACTCCAGTGCTTGTTGAGTGATGCGGAAGCCAGAGTAAAGCGTTCCTTGACTTCCATTGAGAGCTTGTGACCGTTACCAATGACTTTCGGTCAGTCAGACGTTGCAGTCACCAGATGGCAGCGTAGGACCAGAGCGGTGTGGGGAAGAGCTGAAGATTGGGTGCAGAGATCTTATATTAGTAGCACCAGTCCAGCGCTGAAATAAAACGCTGGAGTGCTGCTTTATAGAGGAGCTGTCACCAGGTGCAAGTGGCCAGATCTATTGGGTATTATATTCCCACTGCTCCCCTAAATATTCCCTATTCTTTTTTTTGTTTTCCTTAAATCTGCCATACAGTTATGGACTCTTGGCATTGGATCTTGGAAATTGGAATACCACTTTAAACAGATATTTTATGGTAATGGAGACTATATATTTATCACAAAGGAAAAAACCTCTCCAGTCGTTGGGATTAATGTTTGATCCTAAGGGTCTGACCACAGATACCTCCACTGCTATAATGATCGAGGATGGAGCCATTGTCTACATAGGCACCACGGCTGGAGTCCATATTTCAGTTTTGGTATAGTGCTTCTGTACAGCAAAGTAATCTCTAGAAGTCAGGCTATTGGTACACCTTGTGTTCTTTCCACTGTTAAGTGTATAGGCTCAGCAGGTATTGACCAACGGGCTGCAGTTAGGAAGGCTGCTGAGGTTTTAGTCCACTATAGGGACTAGTGATGAGTGAGCACTACCTTGCTCAGGTGCTCGAATCAAGCATTTGAACGCTTGGATGGGCGCGACTCGAGTACCCAGTATAATGGAAGTCAATGGTGGACTCAAGCATCTTTCAAGAAGATTTCCATGAAAAATGCTCAAGTCCCCCCATTAACTTCCATTATACTCGGGTACTCGAGTTGTGCATATCCGAGCGTCCAACTGCTCTTTACGAGACCTGAGCATGGTACTGCTTGCTCATCTCTAACAGGGACCCGTTGTAAGAAACCGGACACCACATGTTATCCGTTTCTTTGCAGTGACTAGTGTTGAGCGAGTAGTTGACTGTTCGTACTTGCTATGCTTTTAGTACTGTCCAGTACTCGCATATTCATTACGAGTAGAGGGCGCAATGTAAGTCAATGGGAAATACTCGCTAAGTAGCAATTAACCCGAAAGCCGTACTTCTCGTGCAAGTAGCGAATAGTACGGCTTTCGGGTTACTCGCTACTTAGCGAATATTTTCCATTGACTTACATTGCGCCCGCTACTCATAACAAATATGCGAATAGCATCCAGCACTCGCTAACAGCATAGCGAGTACGAATAGTCAACTACTCGCTCAACACTTGCAGTTACCCTCTGTATAGGAAAGACCTCTACTGGCGAGACAAAGGCTGAAAGAACACTATTTTGTGCTCAGTATCAAGGATTGTGGCTTATGGGAATGTTACAGTATATATTGGGAAGGCCCCCAGCATATGCCGTAGGCTAATTGCACAGAGGCAGTGCACACTTTGCCTAATGCATATTTATTTTTTCACGACCGTAACAGAGGTAGAGTACATGTGTACAATGCCTATGGGTGCTGTAGTATTCTGATCATACGTAAAGCCCAGGGATACTTTTATGCATATTGCAGCAGAAAAATCAGCTCAAACAAATTATATATATATATATATATATTTTTATTATTTTTTTGTGTGATCTGATAAGGACCCAGGTGCAAATTGCAGTGTGTGACTCCAGCCTGTGCATATAATAGATGAAATAAAATTGCAAGCTCCATTGAACAGGAATTTTCAGTGCAGCTTTGGGATATAAATAAAGGATAATAAGATATGTGGGTCTTTAATGTGTGTTTATCCAGGCTCTGGAGTGATGCCGGCTTTTGTCGCCTGGCTACAGGGGTTTTCTGTGACAATGTGTAGAGCGAGAGGCACTTTCTTCAAATACATAAAGCACAGCTGTAGCCCGGGGCGTCAGCGAGAGACCGGCTTCAATGTGGGTGTTTAAATAACTAAATTAATCAAATCAAATATCACCACACCTCTCTAATGCTGTGGGAATGTAAAAAAAGGAAAAAGGCAGCCGTGTGTGCCAGCTCCGTAAAGGCCACGATGAAACCTGCTTCTACTGATAATGGTTTCTGTTTTCAGACTCTGGGGGATTGCTGCTGATTTCATCTCGGTATTAAGCGTTTCCAAAATCTGAAGAGCCTTTGTGGTGCAGGAAGTCTCGCGTGCCATTTAAAAGAGAAGTCACACACTGCAGTTTTGTTGCGGGAATTTTAGTGACTGGAAATGTGTTCTACACATGTGAACGAGGTTGTTTTTGTGGCACGTAAATGGATGATGGCGCTGAAGGCCTGCTGTATACGTATTTGCTGTGATTATTGTCTGTCTTCATCCCGTACCTTGTCTCAGCATTATCAGTTTATATGCCACTTACTCCATGAGCCTCCAGAGCTGAAGCTCTTTGCCGTACATAAATATATCCTGACCCTTCACTCAGGACACGGCAACAAGGACAAACATGTTTCCACGCCATCCCCTCGTTAGCAGTAAAACATGACGGGTGGGGGATAAAGGGAGGAAGCCCGCGGAGGGGGAGAATGTAAACACGCAATCCTTCATGTAGCAACAAAAACGTGCTTCACTCACTGCAGCCAGTCCTTGCCAAAGTAAATGCTGGCTGTGTGTCAACTGTGGAGTCAAAGGCTGATTTTACCTCTACAGCCCTTAAAATAGATGAGATTGATAAAGGCCCATCCCAGTACTGTGGTATCCATGGGAATGGACATTGTTTATTCCATTCATGCAAGTGGGCAGCACCGTGGCTCAGTCGTTAGCAGCTCAGTGGTTAGCACTGTTTCTTTGCAGTTCTTTGGTCTTGGGTATAATTACCAACAAGGACAAGGAGTCTATATATTCTCTCTGTGTTTGCTTGGGTTTCCTACCTCACCCCAAAGACATACCGTATTTTTCGGACTATAAGACGCACCTGACCATAAGACGCACCCTGGTTTTAGAGGAGGAAAATAGGAAAATAAAATTTGAAGCAAAAAATGTGGTCATGACACACTTATGGGGCGAGGACCTGCTGCTGACACTGTTATGGGGTAATGTCCTGCTCATATACTACCCAGCCTGCTCATATACTCCCCATGCTGCTATATACCCTCATCCTGCTCATATACTCCCCATGCTGCTATATACCCTCATCCTGCTCATATACTCCCCATGCTGCTCATATACTCCCCATGCTGCTCATATACTCCCCATGCTGCTCATATACTCCCCATGCTGCTCATATACTCCCCATGCTGCTCATATACTCCCCATGCTGCTCATATACTCCCCATGCTGCTCATATACTCCCCATGCTGCTCATATACTCCCCATGCTGCTCATATACTCCCCAGGCTGCTCATATACTCCCCAGGCTGCTCATATACTCCCCAGGCTGCTCATATACTCCCCAGGCTGCTCATATACTGCCCAGGCTGCTATATACCCTCATCCTTCTCATATACTGCCCATGCTGCTCATATACTGCCCATGCTGCTCATATACTCCCCATGCTGCTATATACCCTCATCCTGCTCATATACTCTCCATGCTGCTCATATACTCCCCATGCTGCTCATATACTCCCCATGCTGCTCATAAACTGCCCATGCTGCTATATACCCTCATCCTTCTCATATACTGCCCATGCTGCTCATATACTGCCCATGCTGCTCATATACTGCCCATGCTGCTCATATACTCCCCATGCTGCTATATACCCTCATCCTGCTCATATACTCCCCATGCTGGTCATAATATACCCCTATCCTGCTATATGCCATCATCCTGGTGTATGGCCGCATCCTGTGGCACATAAAAAAAAATAAACGTTTATACTCACCTTACCTCCCCTCTCTCCCTGCAGCACCGCTCCTCTTACCGTCTATGTCAGCAGCAGCGGAGTGGAGCCGTCCCTGTTCCCCTGCAGCATCGCGATGTCCTCTGGTGGTCTGTGCCGGCAGCGTGGACACGTGCGCCCAGCAATGACGTCATCGCTGTGCGCGCCGCTTGTCTCCACGCAAGTCAGCTGACAGGCACAGACAGGAGAACGCGATGCTGCAGGGGAACGGTGAGTAATGTGTACTGATTCACTGCACTCCGCGCTGATGATGATGCGCGGGGAGCAGTGAATACAGCCGCACATGATCACTCCAGGCTGCAGTTGCCAGGGGTGATCATGCGGGCCGGCTGTTTATCCCTGCCCATCACCCCGCCCACCTGTCAGCGCCGGCTTCAGCGCTGAGAGATGGGCGGGAGGATGGGCGTGCATATTAAATGAGCAGGCCCACGTGGTCACGGCAGGCTGCTACAGCCTGCTCGTGCCCCCGATGACCCGCTCCACCGCAGCACCCTCATTCCCCGCAGCCACAGTCAAACCATACGACGCATCCCCCACTTTCCCCCAACATTTGGAGGAAAAAAAGTGTGTCTTATGGTCCGAAAAATACAGTACTGATAGGGAATGTAGACTGTGAGCCCCAATGGGGACAGTGATGCCTGTAAAGCGCTGTGAAATGTGATGGTGCTAGATAAGTAACAGAAATAATTATATGTCCTGAGCTTCATTATTGTGTCTGCATAGTCTGTTTTTTTTCACCTTTTCTCCTTATTGGGGTATATGGTGGTCCCTCAGGTAAGATTTTCAGCATACAATGTTCTTTGGTGGTACAAGTTGTATAACTTAAAATCACATTAAAGGGAACCAATCTTTAGGATTTTCGTATATAAGCTAAAGCACTAGCTATCCCTTTTAAGGATACAAAACCACGAACCCTGGCATATGCCGAAGATCTAGGCAATCAGCGTGAGCAGCTAAGTAGTAGAGCGCCTGTATTACTGAAGATGTCTATTAGCGCCTCTACGGTACAGAGCGGCATTAAATGTTTGGCTCTATTCATGTGCCAGAATAACCTCCTCACTGTCTTCATAGAAAGTGGTTTACAGCTTTAAGTATCTATTTCTGACTTGTGTACGCACACTTTTTCTTTTCTGATATTTTCTTTCTATTTAATATATTTAAAGTTTTGGGGTGTTTTTTTTTTTTTTACTATTGGGGTAGGGAGGGGTTGGGCAGGTAGATCCACTTACATGAGATGTGCTTCCGAATACAATGCTTTTATGCTCCCATAACATTTTTATTGACCAACAAACTATGTTTGTTGTAAGTGCTATGCTTGACATATACATGGATGAATAATTGGAATCAAGCATTTTTATGAATGCTCATTCCCCGTTTGGACAGTGCAAATGGACTTTAAGTAGACCTGTCTCCAGATTTCACCGTACAATCTGCATACATTATTGAAGAGGTTTGTGTAAACTTTGAAAATCCATGTCCGAATGCATGTAAAATCCTATGTGAAGTTTTATCCACATGCTGCTCCTCACTGTCCTGCTGCTATCAGTCCTGCTGGTTGGGCAGGGATTGAACACACTTGGGCCCATGAGCGATTTCATTCTATAGTTGGACTCAGACTTTGCTCATGCAATATGTTATATAGTCAATTTGACATGGCTTTTCCAACTAAGTACTCCAGCCTCATCAGGTCTAAGAGATCTGTTTAGTAAGGCATACAATATATATTGTGAAAACCGGTGACACTTCCACTTTAAGCCCCATAAATATGGGTGACGCATCCCCAGAACTATCTGCCACTCGTAAACTTTTAGATTCCAGAGCCACTTATGGGTGACAACACCTAAATTCACTTGGATGGTTCCTTATTTGGTTTCCTTCATATATGTCACTGGATGAAACCATAAAAATGTACAAGACTATTACATTTTCTAATTCCAGTATATAGCAAGCTAGACATAGTAGCTGTGACTTGGTATGTTGGTCACAAATGTGACTTCTGTAGGTGGAGCACACGTATAACAGGTCAGACCTGGTGCAGTGCTTTTCCCGGCATTAGAACAGATGTTGGCGACAATTACCGTAAGTCCTCTATGTAAAATTCCGCAAACACTTCTAGAATGAATGGCCGTTTTACATAAAGACAAACCTCTACTTGCCCCAGTATTGCAGATCTGAGCCATTGTCTAACCAGAGCTCCCCCTGCGTGCCCTTGCCATATGGAGTCCTGCTGGAACCTGTCAGCTGAACATTGGGCTGTCACTTTGACATCCTCATCCAGGTGGCGAGTGTGCAGCTGAGCACAAGCTGTCACTTATCTGATCACTGACCGATCTAGGGATGTAGAATACATTAATGTATGAAGACATTAGTTGTACGGAATCACAATTATATGGGCTCTATACCTTTGGGAAGGACATGTATTCGGATATGAAGAGCTTCTCCACAGGAATAAGTCATACTATGGGTTGCATCGTCCGCCCAACTTTATCTTTACTTAAAGAGTAAGATTATTTTATTCGGTTTCCTCCTCTCTGCCCATATAACTGTTCTGGGCACTGTGCCATGCGGGGGTTCTTTAAAAGCCATTTTGTCTGTTAGGACTCTGTGACTTGCATAGTCAATGAGATACAGAACGCTGCCTCTTCCCCATTCTAGTGACTGATATGAAACAGGTCCTTATCGTACATTAGTCCAGAGGTCCAATATAGGGAAATGGAAGAACATTAGTCTCATTTGCTTCTTGTACATTTCTTTTACCATTATTTGTTGAAGTTAGGGCAGTTTAACATTGCATTACGGGGCCATTGGTACAGTATAATATATAATGTAGGAAAAAAATAATACAAATGTAGTAAGTTCCGCTATGTGTTATGTAGTTACAAGAGAAAGGATATCCTCCGTTTAAAGGGAATCTGTCACCAGGTTAACACCTAATCTGAGAGCAGCATAATGTAGGGACAAGAGATCCTAATTCCAGCGTTGTGTCCTTCACTGGGCTTCTTAGTGTCATTTTAATAAAATCATTCTTTAATCAGCAGTAGATTATCATTAGGCTGAGGCCACACAGGGATTATTGTGAGGGCTCGCATGACACTCGGCACACGCTTGCAGCACAGCGGGAGCAGAGTGTCTTGAAACTGTGGTTCGATCAGACCACGGTTGCGGAGGGGAGGGATTTATATCCCAATCTCCTCCGTTGCCAACTGATGCGAGAATCACATTGCTCTCACGTAAAGGCCCATTTACACGCAACGACATCGCTAACGAGATGTCGTTGGGGGTCACGGAATTTGTGACGCACATCTGGCCTCGTTAGCGACGTCGTTGCGTGTAACACCGACGAGTGAGTGTTAACGATCAAAAATACTCACCTAATCATTGATTGTTGACACGTCGTTCATTTTCATAATATCGTTGCTGTTGCAGGACGCAGGTTGTTCGTCATTCCTGAGGCAGCACGCATCGCTACGTGTGACACTCCAGGAACGACGAACAACACCCCGTACCTGCGTCCTCCGGCAACGAGGTGGACGAGTCTTTCCCTCGGCTGCTCTCCGCCCCTCCGCTTCTATTGGCCGCCTGCCGTGTGACGCCGCACGAACCGCCCACTGAGAAAAGAGGCTGTTCGCCGGCCACAGCGACGTCGCTAGGCAGGTAAGTATATGTGACGGGGACTAACGATATTGTGCGCCACGGGCAGCGATTTGTCCGTGACGCACAAACGACGGGGGCGGGTGCGATGTCGCTGTGTGTACAGCAGCCTTTACACCGGTGTAATGCGAGTGCAGTGTAATGTTTCTCTCGTCCCATAGACTTGAATGGGTGCAGGTGGAACAAGATCCCATTCCACCCGCAGCACGCTGCGACTGTTTTCTTGGTCCGATTAGGGCTGAGAAAACAATTGCTCATTGGAGCTGCCCCATAGAGTAATATTGGTCTGTATTACTCGCCGTGTGTGCTGACCCTTAGAGGACTACTTGGCCTGCTGCCAGGTAGTCCAGCATATTCATGAGCTCTGCTAGATCTGCAGCAGAGAAAACATTGATTTTTATCAAATTGACAGCAAACAGCTCAGTAAATGACACATCGCTGGAGCCAGGGTCTCGGTCTATACATCATGCTGCTCTCAGATGGTGTATTGAAAACCTGAGGACAGATTCCCTTTAAAGGCTATGTTCTTGTTTTGCATTATTTTTTTTCCTTCTAAAATAGAAAATTAATTACTTTGCAATAAAACTTTTTTATTAAAAAAATGCTGCATTGTTTAATCTCTACAGAAATAATGTTTCTTCATGGTAACAGATGAGTATCCTATACGTTCTTATTTATATTTTATATGGATTTCTGTCCTCTGTTCTTCATGCAAGGCCAAAACGACTGGGCCAATCTGCACCAAATTTGGCACATCAGAAAGGTTTTGACTTTTGGTTTCAGCTCTCTGGGACCTACCACTCTCAACGTATTCGCAAAAAATCAGAATCCTAAAACAAGAATCACCATGAATGGTCTGTAGATGCATCACATCCATCTCCCCAGCAGTCTCAATGAGAGAGACTAGCATCGGAGGCTCGCCGGTAGACTCAACACCGCCTCAAGGCTGACGAGGTGCAAATATGTTCATTGATGAGCTCCTACCTTGGCTGATATGTAACACATGCACCATCGGTCAAACAAAATAGACCCGTGCAAAGCCGGATAATTCACCTTGTTCGCTATAGTGGAGACATCATTCCAATCCTCCCCTATTTTATGGTGACATATGTTTGGTAGGCTACCAAGAACTGATGAAGGAACGTATGACTGCAGGATAAGACTGTAAAATGTCATTTGTCGTCTGATTCCATGGAGACATATAGTTCTGTACAGGAGCTGCAGAAACAAATTGGTAGGAAAATCTAAAGACCTATTACAAAGTTGTTTTAGATCTCATTTTAGAAGCATTAGGACAGTGAGGAAAAAAATGTAGTGGCATAGGTAGACCTAGCCTTTACAATGTTTTTAGGATCATCATGCTTGGGTTGCCATATACATCATATAACTGTCAACCAAACCCCACCAATATTAGCAGGACTGAGTAAGTATCTAATGGTGGCTTCCTACTCTTCCCTTCTATCACTGCTATCAGGCAAGGGGAAGAAGCAGGGGTGGGATTCAAATTTTTAACAACAGGTTCTCTGTAAACCCCGCCCATTTCAAAGCCACACCCATTCTGTAACCACACCCACTTTGTTAGCCACACCCATTTTCACACACTTTCCTCAACCAAAAATACATGTAATTTAAAGTATCATCTCTTTCCCCTTCTTCCCCTCCTCTACCATCACTCTCCTGTCCAGTACAAGTTGTTCCCGTCACTGTCAGTCATACTGTATTAAATGGTTTTTCTACAGTTTTTAAAAATTATTACTAAAAATTATTGCTAAATTGGAACGGACGACCTTCCCCATACAGATCCCATCCCATGTGGCTCCTTTCCCCCTGCAGATCCCATCCCATGTGGTCTTTCCCCCCCTGCAGATCCCATCCCATTATGGCCTCTTTCCCCCTGCAGATCCCATCCCATTATGGCTCCTTTCCCCCTGCAGATCACATCCCATTATGGCCTCTTTCCCTTGCAGATCCCATCCCATTATGGCCTCTTTCCCTTGCAGATCCCATCCCATTATGGCCTCTCCCCCCCTGCAGATCCCATCCCAATATGGCCTCTTTTCCCCTGCAGATCCCATCCCAATATGGCCTCTTTTCCCCTGCAGATCCCATCCCATTATGGCCTTTTTCACCCTGCAGATCCCATCCCGTTATGGCCTCTCCCCCCCTGCAGATTCCATCCCAATATGGCCTCTTCCCCCCTGCAGATCCCATCCCAATATGGCCTCTTTTCCCCTGCAGATCCCATCCCATTATGGCCCCTTTCCCCCTGCAGATCCCATCCCATTATGGCCCCTTTCCCCCTGCAGATCCCATCCCATTATGGCCTCTTTCTCCCTGCAGATCCCATCCCATTATGGCCCCTTTCCCCCTGCAGATCCCATCCCATTATGGCCCCTCTCTCCCTGCAGATGCCATCCTATTATGGCCTCCTCTCCCCCTGCAGATCCCATCCCATTATGGCTCCTTTCCCCCTGCAGATCCCATCCCATTATGGCCTCTTTCCCTTGCAGATCCCATCCCATTATGGCCTCTTTCCCTTGCAGATCCCATCCCAATATGGCCTCTTTTCCCCTGCAGATCCCATCCCATTATGGCCCCTTTCCCCCTGCAGATCCCATCCCATTATGGCCTCTTTCTCCCTGCAGATCCCATCCCATTATGGCCCCTTTCCCCCTGCAGATCCCATCCCATTATGGCCCCTCTCCCCCTGCAGATCCCATCCTATTATGGCCTCCTCTCCCCCTGCAGATCCCATTATGGCCTCCTCTCCCCCTGCAGATCCCATTATGGCCTCCTCTCCCCCTGCAGATCCCATCCTATTATGGCCTCTTCTCCCCCTGCAGATCCCATCCTATTATGGCCCCTCTCCCACTGCAGATTCCATCCTATTATGGCCTCTTCTCCCCCTGCAGATCCCATCCTATTATGGCCTCTTCTCCCCCTGCAGATCCCATCCTATTATGGCCTCTTCTCCCCCTGCAGATCCCATCCTATTATGGCCTCTTCTCCCCCTGCAGATCCCATCCTATTATGGCCTCTTCTCCCCCTGCAGATCCCATCCTATTATGGCCTCTTCTCCCCCTGCAGATCCCATCCTATTATGGCCTCTTCTCCCCCTGTAGATCCCATCCTATTATGGCCTCTTCTCCCCCTGCAGATCCCATCCTATTATGGCCTCTTCTCCCCCTGCAGATCCCATTATGGCCCCTCTCCCCCTGCAGATCCCATCCTATTATGGCCTCTTCTCCCCCTGCAGATCCCATCCTATTATGGCCTCTTCTCCCCCTGCAGATCCCATCCTATTATGGCCTCTTCTCCCCCTGCAGATCCCATCCTATTATGGCCTCCTCTCCCCATATAGCCACATATAGTAACAGTTCCCATCTTATGCGACCCCTCTCCCTGCAGCTTCGGCTCACTGAGCGACTTACCTGATACAAGCAGCACCGGCCCCTCCTGTGTCTCCCGTCCTCCTCCGCTGCTCTTTACAGTCACAGTGACGCTGACAGACGGCAGGAGGAGGAGCTCCCTTCTCTCACTGCCGTGACCTGTGTCTGCAGCGTCATCGCGTCACTGCACGCCGGTCAGGGAGCCGAGGCTGCACTGAACCAGGAAGTGCGGCACGGAGGTATGCAGATTCATTTGTGCTAGAGTCTTAGGCTAGTTTCACACTTGCGTTCAGCGCATTCCGTCACTATGGAGAATAGCGCAGTTCGTTAACGCACTGCGCTATTCTCCATAGACTTGTATGGATGACGCACTGTAACGCAAGTGTCAGCGTTGCATCCGCCAGACGATGCAGCGTCGTTATTTTGACGCTGTGTCGGGCGGAAGGAACGCAGCGTGTAACGTTTTTTTGAGCAGCGGAATCCTTTGGATTTCACTGCGCATGCTCTCTCTGGCTCCCTCCACCCGTAACCAGGGTACACATCGGGTAACCAAGGAACCCTGGTTACGTGTGCCAGGAGCCAGACACTTCCCTGCTCGGCTCCGTCCCCTCCCCGCACTCCGTATGTATATACACACACACACACACACACACACACACACACGCACACGCACACGCACACGCGCACGCACACACACACACACACACACACACTCTCACATTCACTCACCTGTCCCCCAGCGATACAGTCCCAGCGGCACTGACGTCCTCAGCCATGGCCCTGCTCGGCTCCACCCACCGCATTCCGCCCCCCGCTCCCGCCACCCTCACACATTGTCGGCGACCGAACGATCAGCTGATCACCCGGCGGCCGGCTACTGTGAGTGATCGGCTGATCACCCGGCGGCCGGCTACTGTGAGTGATCGGCTGATCACCCGGCGGCCGGCTACTGTGAGTGAACGGCTGATCACCCGGCGGCCGGCTAATTTGAGTGATCGGCTGATCACCCGGCGGCCGGCTAATGTGAGTGATCGGCTGATCACCCGGCGGCCGGCTACTGTGAGCGATCGGCTGATCACCCGGCGGCCGGCTACTGTGAGCGATCAGCTGATCGTTCACAATAGTCTGCCGACGGTAAAACTAAAAAAAAAAAAAACAAAACGCATTGCGTTCTTTTGCAGCATCCGTTGCATCCGTTGTGCCACTATATGCAACACATCCGTTGCATCCGTCACACAACGCAATGCAACGGATGCCGTTCAACGCAAGTGTGAAACTAGCCTTAAAGAGACACTAACACAAATGAATACAGCAGGGAACTGGATCTCCAGAGCTGTTTCTTGCCGGTTCTGGGAACCGGCTGCTATTTTAACAACTGGTTCTCCAGAACCGGACAGAACCGGCTGAATCCCACCCCTGGGAAGAAGGATTGGGCATATTGTATTTTAACTTGGCAAATCCTTTGTTGTAAAAAGGTCTCTTGCCATGAGATTAGCTAAAGTAGAATTTTAATTGTTTGCCCTCAGCTAACCCTACCTAAAGAGTAAAGATGAGTGAACCTGAGGTTCGATGTTTGGAAACCAAAAAACAAAGTTTGGGTCCGAAGTCTGAGTCAATTATGAGTGCAAACCACTCAAGTGAGCAGCGCTGCACTTGGGTATGATTGATGCTCAGCCTTGTGTGAGCCACTTGCAGTGTTTGAACAGCTCGCACTGTGGGTAAAATCAGCATGATGAGATGCAGTGTGTACACACACACACACACACACACACACACACACACACACACACACACACACACACACTTTTGAAAAACCCCGTCTCCTCTCCCAGAAGTGCTCTGCTTATGGCTGGCTGCATATGAGTGGAGCCACAAAATGCCCAATTACTGACTTCCATTGAGGTTCGGATCAAGTTCAGGTCACAAACCAAACTTTAAGGTTTGAATGTACCTGGAGAACCGAACTTCCAAAGATTCGCTCATCTGTACTAAAGATGAGATCCATATCACAGCTAAAGACTGGGTGCTTCATCTCCTTCATATTAATAATCTGTGGGGATTTCTGCTCTTGGTTGCCCACCAAGCAAACCTTCAGACATCTCTATGACCCATACTGGGGAACCCAATGATGTATGAGTTCATACCGGATCTTCAAAATTACCCTACTGTTGGATTCTATTTTACAGATAATGTTTTCTTCACTGGAAGCAATCCCTCCATCAATTTGTCATTGCCAGCTCATGTTAATGTGTTAGACAGTCACCGCTACGCTGTAGTCCCACACTAGACTTCATACGTTTTTTATGGCTGAAATGTATCATTATGGAAGAATGAGTTTTGACTTTTAGTTCTAATTTCTAGCTGCCATGTTTTAAAGGGAACCGGTCATGAATTTCATGCTTCTTGAAACACGGGATGCATGAATTGGTTGAGAAGTCATCCGAGAACTATGCATCTCATGACTGTGGCGAGGCAGGCTCTTCTGCCCTGCTCCACTAGACTGACAGGCATTCTCCTAGTGGTGGTGTAGGGAGACCTCTATCAAGTCAAGGGGAGAAGCGACTGGAGACCTGCCTTTTAGACTAGGCATCAGAGACCCCTACGGATTGCTCCGAAATGCCGCAGCTTTGTGCAAATGCAAGAAGTGTGGTTGGGGCAGCTTGACTCTGCTGCCTTTGACGCAGTGTGACGCTCGCTCTGTCCTTACATGACCATTGTGTTTTAGCTGTATTTTTTTTGATCTGTTGTTAGGTGCATTATGATAATCCGTATGTGGAATCTGCTGGCAGATGGGACGTGTGCTTGCCATGTCTTTCTTGCTATCCTCTGCCGGTCTGAGGTTTGTGCTTATGACACGTACATCCTGTAGATATGTTCCATAGCGCTGCAACAAGTAGTGGCTGGAGCTCAATCCCACTGTGGTTTTGGCTCCAAGATAAGAATTTAATTAGAAGGATTTGGTATACATTTTGTTTCTTTGCTATTTGTTTTTAGTTGTAGCTTTTTAGCACTTCAGCTACTTTTCCCACATGTTGTAAAGTGAAGCTTGCCAGTAAAGCTTGGAGCTACACCACTTTTTTTCAGCCACCTTAATTCTATGTTTTGGCTGAGAGCTACTGACACACAATTATGGCTTTCGTATTGCGTTATAACCACGGTGTGCAAATCTTCCTGTGAATCTTCTCCAGAAAGACTGATGTTACTAGGGGTGTCCACACCTTTTATTGTTGCTTTCTGGGAACTTGCAGAAAAACTCCCCCAAATTGTTGTAGGAAACGTGAGTTGTCTGGACAGTAAAGACCCTCCAATACAGATTACATGATCGTCGGCAAAAAATGCCAACCATCTGATGTGTATGGAGGCCTCCCGACAGATGATGTAGAGAGACGTTTGGGCAAATTTGGATTTTCAGACCTGATTTTTTTTTGTTTTCCCCGTGCTTCCGTATTGGGCACTCGTGAGATATAACTGCTGAACGAACAGTCGGTCAACAACCACCTCACACTTATGGCCAGATTTAATGAAACCATGTTTCCTTCTCCAAGTGGGAAATTTAAGTGCCAGCAGCTGCTTGTAACTGAAGTCTATATACCGGATATCATAAAATGAGTACACCCCTCACATTTTTTAAACTATTTTATTATATATTCTCATGGGACAACACTGAAGATATGACACTTTTATACAATGTAAAGTAGTCGGTGTACGACTTGTATAACAGTGTAAATTTAGTGTGCCCGCTAACTCAACACACAACCTAATATGTCTAAAGTTTAATTCTAATGTCTAACCGCTGGCAACAAAATTGAGTACACACCCAAGTGAAAATAGCCAAATTGTGCACAAAGTGTCAATATTTTGTGTGGCCACCATTATTTTCAAGCACCACCTTAACTTTCTTTAGGCATGGAGTTCACTAGCGATTCACAGGTTGCTACTGGAATCCTCTTATGGCTCCTCAATGATGACATCACAGAGCTTGTGGTTTATAGAGACCTTGTGCTACTCCACCTTTGATTTGAGGATGCCCCACAGATGCTCAATAGGGTTGAGGTCTGGAGACTTGCTTGGCCAGTGTAGGACCTTTTACTCTCAGGCAGTGGTCGTCTTGGTGTGCTTGGGTTCACTGTGTACTGCTCTGCGACCTAGCTTCCGAAAGGAGGGGATCATGCTCTGCTTCAGTATGTCACAGTACATGTTGGCATTCGTGGTTCCCTCAACGAACTGTAGCTCCCCACAGCTGGCAGTACTCGTGCAGCCCCAAACCTTGACACTCCACCACCATGCTTGACTATAGGCAATACACACTTGTTTTCGTACTACTCACCTGGTTGCTACCAGACGCGCTTGACACCATCTGAAACAATAAGTTTATCTTTGTCTCATCAGACCGCAGGGCATGGTTCCAGTAATCCATGTCCTTAGTCTTCTTGCCTGCAGCAAACTGTTTGTGGGCTTTCTTTTGCATCATCTTTAGAAGAGGCTTCCTTCTGGGTTGACAGCCATACAGGCCAATTTGATGCAGTATACAGCGTACTGACTGAGCACTGACAGTCTGACCCGCCACCCTTTAACCTCTGCAGCAATCCTGGCAACGCTCATACATCTATTTTGAAAAGACAACTGTTGGATATGACGCTGAGTATGTTCACTCAACTTCTTTGGTCGACCATGGCGAGACCTGTTCTGAGTGCAACCTGTTGTGTTAAACCGCTGTATGGTCTTGGCCACCGTGTTGCACCTCAGTTTCAGGATGTTGGCAATCTTCTTATAGCCTAGGCCAACTTTATGTTGAGCAATAATTCTTTTTTTTTTCAGATCCTCAAGAGAATTCTTTGCCAAGAGGAGCCATTTTGAACTTCCAGAGACCAGTATGAGAGCGATAATACCAAATATAACATACTGCTCCACATGCAGTGCTTGAAAATAATGATGGTCACACAAAATATTGACACTTTGAGCACAATTTGGTGATTTTCACTTAGGGGTGTACTCATTTTTATTGCCAGCAATTCTGATATTAATGGCTGCGTGTTGAGTTATGTAGAAGGCACCAAATTTACGCTGTTATAGCTGTACACTGACTACTTTACATCGAATCAAAGTGTCATATCTTCAGTATTGTCCCCTGAAAAGATATAAAATATTTACAAAAATATGAGGGTGTACTCACTTTTGTCATATAAAGTATGTCTGAAGCTGAGAAAACCTCATCTGGTTTATCAATTTCGCATATTTCACTTTTGTAATAATAGTTGGCATACATTTGGAGGCAAAAAGTTCATACACCCCTCAATCAAAAACATATTTCCAAAGGATGAGATGAATTAATATTTTTAAGGAATTGGACTGATAACTGATATATTACAGTTTACAATTTTGATATTTTTTGACTGTCTTTACCCCATTATGGTCATAACCTTCACAGTCATAGGGTTTCACTTTAGGGTTGGCATTAAGGTTGTTACACCCGATCAAAGTCATTCTATGAACTCGGACATCCATATCTCAAGGGATTTCTCTGATTTACAATTATTTCTTCCATATCCAGTCTCTCGTTAGTGTAATGTTTTCATTAGCGATTGAAATCCTGTGTGGTCGACGGTGTGGCCTGTACAGTATTACAAGCCAACACATGTGAACATGGTTGTATTGTCATCTGTGGTCCTGCAGTAGCTTTATCAACAGGCCAATTGTCTGGTCATTGTTTATTCCTGCCAGAGGTTAGTCCTTCAGGGAAAAATCCACTCCCTATTTTCTGCACAGTCAGTGGGAGGTATATACATGAATGTATTCCTTAGGAATGTGTTAATCCTTCAATAATAAAGGGGGAAAAAAAAGCTTTAAAATATACTTGGCAAAGATTGTGGTTTCGTTATGTAATCTTTTAGGGGCCCCATACAGCATTGATGGCTATCTTGCCCAACTTCACCCTACGAAGCGACACCCAACTGGCTACCCGCCCTTTGTGTTCTGTCCAAGAGCCGCTGCCAGACTCCCCTGTTTGTGGCATTTCTCACTGAGATGTAAAGGATTGCCAGTCCAAAATCGGACATGCCGAGTTACGTTCCCGAATCGGTCAGTGATGAGTCGGGAGGTCCTATACATAGTAGACTGTTGGCCCAGCACGCTGATATCTGCAAATTTGGCTGCTGTTGGTCTGTGTATGGGGGTGTTTCTTATAGTATGATGCATAGCTAGTTACTGCCGACTTTTTGTTTTTTATTATCCGTTTTTTTTCTTAAATGTAAAATTAAGCAACTTTGTAAATAGTTTTCATTGCAGATTTCCTCCTATTTTGTTGTTGCGGAGTCTGTGTAACTCCTCTAAATAGCTGAGTGTCCTGTTGCTTCTGACATGGCTCTTTCTGCTAATCATCTAGCTTCTACGTGTTAGGTCTGTGTTTCCATTTTGAGCTTCCTTCACAGATTTTGCCAAAATTGCCAGATAAAATGGTGAACCTTGCTGGACTATTTTGTCCAGTAGAATTTTGAGTATCCAACAGACCTGCATGATAGGCGTTGTGAATTCATTGGGTGACGTGGATGTTTGTCGTACTGGAACAGAGCAAAAGAAATAATGGGGATATGATCATACACTTTAGACCTGCAACACACATCCGTTTTTTTTGTACGTGTGCGGTACGTATTTGCACGTACCGGAGACACGGAGACCCATGTTATTCAATGGTAGATGTCACACACACGTAAAATAACACGTAACGTGTGTCCGTGTGGTAAGTACGTGTGTGCGTTTTCTACACGGACGACATGTCCGTTTTTGGCCGTTAGCACGCAGGCACGGACCCGCTTTAGTCTATTGGTCCGTGCCTGCACGGACCGTACACGGAGTATGTCCGTGTTCAGCACGTATCGTCCGTGTCCGTATTTCATCACGAAATCTGAAACACTTGTTTCCAATCGATCAGGTCAATTGAAAGCAAACAACACCAGGATCTCATGATGAATGATTAAAATCGTTAATTGGGTAAGAATGCAGGCCTTTAAAAACGGACAGCACACGGACAGCACACGTACGTATTTTATGTCAATACGGACATTCCACACGCACACACGGCTCGCATACGCCATCACACGGATGCCATACGTACTGGAGAAACGCCCCTAAAAAACGGAACACGGACCCGAAAAACGGACCGTAAGACACGTACGTTTTTTTTTTGCGGAAGTGTGTTTTAGGCCTTAGAGATACCATCAGGGAGGGGAAAAAGGTTGTATACTTCAAACCGGTGTGTGGAGAGGGAGGAAAGAATCTATGGTGGACTGATGCTTCCTGGATCATACCATTTCCAATATTTCATGTCAGACCTCACCTCCTTACTCTCCATACTGACTGACCTTTGTATGGATCAAAGATCTTGGCTGGAAAGGATTCCAATAGAAATCCTTGAAAATCTCCAGACAACGGGTTCTATGATCTGTGTGACTCCTATAAAGCAGATCATTAAACTGCAATTAACAGAGCAGAGTTATTTGCTCAGACAAGATGGCTGACCCGATCATTTCAAATTACATAAAAAAAAGTTTGAAAAACAATTCACATCAGGATCTGGTTCGAGATAATAAAGATATAGACGATCTTATCATAGATGATTCTTTATGATAAAATTATCAATATATATAATTGCCTTATTCTGTCTGTCTGTCTGTCATGCTCCAAAATTGTGTCCTTCCGGTGACATTGTGTCCTTACGGTGACACAAAGCTGATTGGCCGCTGGGCTCGCCATGGCCCCGCCCCCCCACACGGATTGGCCGCTCGCCCAGGCTGCGCCCCCACACGGATTGGCCAGCCGCTCGCCCAGGCTCCGCCCCCCCCACAGATTGGCCTCTCGCCCCGGCACCCTGCAGGCATTGGCAACTCGGCCACGCCACGCCCCGCCCCCCTCACGCAATGCACGCTAGCTCTGGCGCCCCCCCCGCGCATTCCCCAAACTGACACGGTCACGGCTCCCAGGTGAGTACTGTACTCCCACCCCTCCCCCAACGGGAGCCCACATCAGCGTACGCCGCCAACCCAGCCGACACTTACCCTCGCATTGCTGGCCTTGCCGCCGTATGCTGGTGTGGGCTCCCGTGCGAGCGGGGGACGGGATACGTTGGTAACCATGCTAGCATAGTTACCAGCACATCAAGGTCCTGCAGCGGCGGAAGATCCACACGCACACACATAGCAGCACACACACACACATACACACACATCAGATCACACTCACTCTCACAAACACCTCACACACACCTCACACACATCGCATCCACACACTCACAGCATCCGGCGATATCGCTTGCTTCTCGGCCTCGATACTGTGCTGTTGTGACCTTCCAGGACCTGCCGGAGGATCACATGGCCAGAAGCATGTGGTATCTCCGGATGTTGTGAGTATGAGCGCGTATGTGCAATATCGTCAATGTGTGTGTGCGTGAGTGTATGCGATCGGGTGTGTGTGAGTGTATGCGATCGGGTGTGTGTGAGTGTATGCGATCGGGTGTGTGTCGGTGTGTGTGAGTGTATGCGATCGGATCTGTGAGTGTCGGCAGAGGAGCATGGCGTGCTGGAGGAGGCTGGGAGGAGAGAGGCTGATCCTGGGGAAGGCTGGGATGGGGAGGCTGATGCTGGGGACAGAGAGGCTGATGCTGGGATGAGAGAGGCTGATGCTGGGATGAGAGAGGCTGATGCTGGGATGAGAGAGGCTGATGCTGGGATGAGAGAGGCTGATGCTGGGATGAGAGAGGCTGATGCTGGGATGAGAGAGGCTGATGCTGGGGACAGAGAGGCTGATGCTGGGGACAGAGAGGCTGATGCTGGGGACAGAGAGGCTGATGCTGGGGACAGAGAGGCTGATGCTGGGGACAGAGAGGCTGATGCTGGGGACAGAGAGGCTGATGCTGGGGACAGAGAGGCTGATGCTGGGATGAGAGAGGCTGATCCTGGGGAAGGCTGGGATGGAGAGGCTGATGCTGGGGACAGAGAGGCTGATGCTGGGGACAGAGAGGCTGATGCTGGGGACAGAGAGGCTGATGCTGGGGACAGAGAGGCTGATGCTGCGGGGAGAGAGGCTGATGCTGGGAGGAGAGAGGCTGATGCTGCGGGCAGAGAGGCTGATGCTGCGGGTAGAGAGGCTGATGCTGGCGCAGCATGGCGGATGGAGCACGTTTGGGAGTGCGCAGCATGGCGGATGGAGCACGTTTGGGAGTGCGCAGCATGGCGGATGGAGCACGTTTGGGAGTGCGCAGCATGGCGGATGGAGCACGTTTGGGAGTGCGCAGCATGGCGGATGGAGCACGTTTGGGAGTGCGCAGCATGGCGGATGGAGCACGTTTGGGAGTGCGCAGCATGGCGGATGGAGCACGTTTGGGAGTGCGCAGCATGGCGGATGGAGCACGTTTGGGAGTGCGCAGCATGGCGGATGGAGCACGTTTGGGAGTGCGCAGCATGGCGGATGGAGCACGTTTGGGAGTGCGCAGCATGGCGGATGGAGCACGTTTGGGAGTGCGCAGCATGGCGGATGGAGCACGTTTGGGAGTGCGCAGCATGGCGGATGGAGCACGTTTGGGAGTGCGCAGCATGGCGGATGGACCACGTTTGGGAGTGCGCAGCATGGCGGATGCAGCACGTTTGGGAGTGCGCAGCATGGGAGATGGAGCACGATGGGGGGTGCGCAGCATAGGGGATGGAGCACGATGGGGAGTGCGCTGCATGGGGGATGGAGCACGATGGGGAGTGCGGAGTATGGCGGATGGAGCACGTTTGGGAGTGCGCAGCATGGCGGATGGAGCACGTTTGGGAGTGCGCAGCATGGCGGATGGAGCACGTTTGGGAGTGCGCAGCATGGCGGATGGAGCACGTTTGGGAGTGCGCAGCATGGCGGATGGAGCACGTTTGGGAGTGCGCAGCATGGGGGATGGAGCATGATGGGGAGTGCGCTGCATGGCGGATGGAGCCTGATTGGGAGTGCGCAGCATGGCGGATGCAGCACGTTTGGGAGTGCGCAGCATGGGAGATGGAGCACGATGGGGGGTGCGCAGCATAGGGGATGGAGCACGATGGGGAGTGCGCTGCATGGGGGATGGAGCACGATGGGGAGTGCGGAGTATGGCGGATGGAGCACGTTTGGGAGTGCGCAGCATGGCGGATGGAGCACGTTTGGGAGTGCGCAGCATGGCGGATGGAGCACGTTTGGGAGTGCGCAGCATGGGGGATGGAGCACGATGGGGAGTGCGCTGCATGGCGGATGGAGCACGTTTGGGAGTGCGCAGCATGGGGGATGGAGCACGATGGGGAGTGCGCTGCATGGCGGATGGAGTACGTTTGGGAGTGCGCTGCATGGGGGATGGAGCACGATGGGAAGTGCACACCTCCCCCCAACACACACACACGCGCGCACACTGCACAACACACCACACACACACACTGGGAACCACAAACAACTGCCCTACACAGACACCCACACACAGACAACGCTGCACACACAAATATACGCACATACCACACAACACACACATTGCACAAAAGATACCTCCCCCCAAAACACACTACACACACACAAACCGCGCAACACACACACAACCCTACAGACACACAGCGCTCCACAAACAACGCAACACACAAACAACACCGCTCTCACCCCCCATCACACCCAGACAACACCCAGAACATGTACAGCGCCCTACACAAACACTTGGTAACTACACACAACAACATCTATATATATATATATATATATATATATATATATATATAATATATATATATATATATATATATATATATATATATATATATATATATATATATATATATATATATATATATAACAAAAATCATACATGAACTACACAATACGTAAATTCTAGAATACCCGATGCGTAGAATCGGGCCACCTTCTAGTACTTATATAAATTGTTTGTTATACATTGCTGGAGGACTGTCCCATATTGACGTCTCCATTTTCTTTATAATTTGGGCGGATGACACTCCTCCCTTCATTTCTGATCGCTAAGTGGTTTTACTCTACATTAATATTTATAGGAGATGCACCATTTCTCCGCGGTTAACGTGGGACTCTGCACAGCAGTAGTTGGAGCTCACTGTCTCACAAGTCCTTGGATTACTTATCATACATACTCAGATTAGATAATTTAACCTTACAAATATATTAAGACAGACATTAATTTGGATAACAAGTGGCTGAGGCCTTTATTAAATCTAATGTATCGGACCTTGCATAACATTTCGACTTAGCTAGTTATCACGTTTAAAGGGGTTCTCCGCACATATAATATTGACTTATCCTTAAGATATTTGGTTGAGTTGGGTGTTGGACCCAACTATTTAGATATTGATGGCCTATCTTCAATATCTCATGCCTGAAGGACTATCCACTTTATTTGTCCATTTTGAGTGACTATCCTCATAAAGGAAGGAGAGAACGGTGTCTAGAAGGGGCAGTTCCTCAGGTATGACTCCAGTCAGCATTTCCTTGTGGTCATCGGGGGAAGAACTATTATTATTATTATTATTATTATTATTTTTATTTTTTTTTGTGACCGGTCTGATCTTACCTCAGAACCAGCACAATCTCTGGGTAGATCACTAGGGGGCTCAGTAATGGGGGGAGAATTGGTGGAAACATTGTGACTGTCATATCTTGTGTCCTTCTTCTAAAGGTCCACAAGGGTTTGGCTATAATAAAACAAAATGCCATTGATTAGGGCACCAATATTTATGCCATAAATGGTACTATGTCTTATGTAAGACAAGCTAATCCTACGTTTAAGTAGACCAAAGCACTGCCAGGAACTTGGTCTACTGTCACCCACATCAGTGTAGTCATAAGGGACCTGAATGAGTGACGCTGGTTTGGTCATGTGTTCCACAAAACAAGGAATTCATCACTTCCTGCAGCACGTAAAATACATTTCTCCTCCTGTGATGTGAAAGAAGCCACTAGCATATTAATATTAATGAGATTTTCCAGTAAGACTCCGTACATCACACAGAAGAGAAGCTCACTATGACTTCTAAAATATTTTTTTTTATTTCAATGGCGAATATAGTAACAAAAAGAACTTTGTGTTCTTGAGAATTGGGCTCCCAACTGCTGCTTACCAATCTGATTGACTTGTTACGTGTTTAGGAGGACATTCCTATCAATACTTAAAATGTAAGGTTTTTAAAGGGAATCTGTCACCTAATTTTTGCCACCCCATCTGTGAGCAGCATGATGTAGTGATAGAGGCCCTGAATCCAGCGATGTAGGAGGAAATCCATGGGGAGAACATACAAACTCCTTGCAGAGATTGTCCTAGGTGAGATTTGAACCCAGGAACCTCAGGGCTGCAAAACAACACTTCTGAGTGATGGACAGAAGTTTGATAACTCCCAGCAGCCTGATAACACACGCACCATATGCAGTAAAGTTCTTCCTAGACCACTAAGCGTTCACCTAGAATTGTCTAATCAAGTCTTAAAGACCAGTGGTGGCCAGCTAGTAGAATGATCTTGCTGCTGCTGTCCTAGATTTCAACGTTGGGTCACTAGGCTGTTCCTCTGACTTCACCACCCTCAAAGTCTTAACACTAACCTTTGTTAGTGATAAGAATTATAGTGGTTTGGATATTGTTGACTATTATAGGTTCTTGCTGGTTTTAACTGGTGCTGTTACCTGGTGTAGGTCTTACACACCACCCAATATGTACTCACACGGCAGGGAAATAGAGCAACATAACGCATGAAGAAAAGAAGGCCTGAATGGCATTCAGAAGCATGCAAATGCTGCATGTGATTATGACTGCTATATTCATTTTGTGACAATGAGGCAAACATTTGCTGCCTCATCCCTTTATTACACTTTTCTTTCTCTGGTAGTTCGTCTAATACAGGGGTCCCAACCAATGGTTCAGGAGCCACATGTGGCTCGTGGCTGTCAGGTAGATAATTACATTAGCAACAGGTCTAGAAAACGCCAATGAAGAGCAGTTCTCCAGATGGTGAATTTTGAGCGTAGCCTACACAGTAGAGCAGATTTGAATGGTGGTACTGTTGGAAACCCTGGATCTTCGTATACTTCCTAGGAGTGATTTCGGTGGATGCCTTGGCTGTCATTAAACCAGTAATGTGGTCTCGGGGTGTCAGTACAGTTATGGAGGCCAGAGCTAGATGTTGCTCGCCATCTTTTCTCATGACTGAATGTGGCTTTCAAGGTCAGAAAAGTTGGGGATCACTGATCTAGTAGATCACATTCAATAAAATAGGTTCAATGTTGAAAAAAGGGCAGTTCTTGGTATGGGATATAGTCAGTCCCTCGTATAAATCCACATTCAAGCAGAATTATAAGGAATAGACGTCACTTATGAAACACGTATTTTCGGAAAAGGGTCAACTGGACGAACAATGTGCATTGTTAAATTTTTATTAAAGACGGTTATTAATCCTTACCATACCCAAAGATTTGGAGCCGTAAATACTGTTCAGATGTCAGGATAAAGCCCCCTGTTATCTGCCGTAAGGTTTCTTACAATGACTGTGATGGAGCCGGTAACTGCTGGTGCTCCCATTACTAAATAACAGTGGAGCAGCCATTTCCAGGTTCCCGCATGGCCTGATGTTTCTCCTGGCGGCTCGGGTTGATTACCTGCCCACTACACAATGCCGTCTGAGGGCAGTCTCCTTCTAGTACAGGATGTAGTAAAGTAGTCACTCTTTTGATCTGCCACAAGTTGCCACTGCCTTGGCCTAGTAACATAGAAAAGTCAGTTTCTCAGAGACTCTCATTTTCCCCATTTCTAGTTTCCTTGCCTGCGGCTCCTGTTATTAAGGAGGGTGAAGGGAAGTCGTCCAGACAGACTTCCTTTTCAGGCCTGATAATCATTAGTGGATTACGGAAATTTGCTGTCCCTGACCCCCTGCTGCAAGTTTACAGATATGGCGTAGACTTCCATAAGGATTGTACGCCGGCTGTAAGGTCACTTCTGACTTCTGGATCTTCCAAGCGTCGTTTGTATTGAGTTGTCACAATCCCTGTGGATCTGTTCTTTGACCGCTGTCACTTCTGGTTAGTTCGCATGAAGACTGATATTTCCTGTACTGGTTATCTGCAAATCCGTATTGAACATTGAACATCTCATGTGCTGGAAAGTGAAATCTGACCTATTATTTCTGAAAAGGGCACAGCACGTCCTTTACCGCATCGTGCCATCTGTGATGATGAACCATCCTACATCCTGCATTTTATGAATTGCAGATGGAAGTAACACTTACATCATCTTTTACGATGGATATGAGTGATGATCTTCACAGCAATTAGTTTCCTTTCAATGTGGAAATTAATTGAAATATCCGCTGTGCAGAAGTGGTTGATGCACTGCTGTAACCTAACCCAACAGCGCATTATTCAGTGATACATTTTTTCCCTACAGTGAGTGATTTATGAACCTGTACACTTGCGTAGCAACAGATTTGAGAAATGTATTGAAGCATTGCCAGAATTTTATTTTAAAAGAAAAACACTTGGGGATTTTTTTTTTTTGTTTCCTCCATTTGTAACGTACGTGAGGTTAATTTTCTTAACGATTTGAATCATCTCTGCACCAGTTCCAATTGACTCTGACTATCATACAGGCTCTTCGTAGACCTAAGGTCATTGTCCCTGAGACTCCCATCCAGAGTCTCGAAGGTCACTCTCGCTGAGACTCCCATCCAGGGTCTCGAAGGTCACTCTCCCTGAGACTCCCATCCAGGGTCTCGAAGGTCACTCTCGCTGAGACTCCCATCCAGGGTCTCGAAGGTCACTCTCCCTGAGACTCCCATCCAGGGTCTCGAAGGTCACTCTCCCTGAGACTCCCATCCAGGGTCTCGAAGGTCACTCTCCCTGAGACTCCCATCCAGGGTCTCGAAGGTCACTCTCCCTGAGACTCCCATCCAGGGTCTCGAAGGTTACTCTCCCTGAGACTCCCATCCAGGGTCTCGAAGGTCACTCTCCCTGAGACTCCCATCCAGGGTCTCGAAGGTCACTCTCGCTGAGACTCCCATCCAGGGTCTCGAAGGTCACTCGCTGAGACTCCCATCCAGGGTCTCGAAGGTCACTCGCCCTGAGACTCCCATCCAGGGTCTCGAAGGTCACTCTCGCTGAGACTTCCATCCAGGGTCTCGAAGGTCACTCTCGCTGAGATTCCCATCCAGGGTCTCGAAGGTCACTCTCGCTGAGACTTCCATCCAGGGTCTCGAAGGTCACTCTCGCTGAGACTTCCATCCAGGGTCTCGAAGGTCACTCTCGCTGAGACTCCCATCCAGGGTCTCGGAGGTCACTCTCCCTGAGACTCCCATCCAGGGTCTCGAAGGTCACTCTCCCTGAGACTCCCATCCAGGGTCTCGAAGGTCACTCTCCCTGAGACTCCCATCCAGGGTCTCGAAGGTCACTCTCGCTGAGCCTCCCAGCCAGGGTCTCGAAGGTCACTCTCGCTGAGCCTCCCAGCCAGGGTCTCGAAGGTCACTCTCGCTGAGACTCCCATCCAGGGTCTCGAAGGTCACTGTCGCTGAGACTCCCATCCAGGGTCTCGAAGGTCACTCTCGCTGAGACTCCCATCCAGGGTCTCGAAGGTCACTCTCGCTGAGACTCCCATCCAGGGTCTCGAAGGTCACTCTCCCTGAGACTCCCATCCAGGGTCTCGAGAAAAGCCTCTAGAGGCTGATCTCTGGTCTATCTGTATGTTTCGCAAAGTCAAATTTGTGTTCCAGCTATGGGATGAAAACAGAGCGTTTGACTGGCGGCTAGTAATCTGATGAGCAAATAATAACACAAAATGGTGGGCATGGGGTCACTGATAATTGACAGGTTTATTGTGGGTTTTTGTACTCGCACTGATGCTTCAACAATCTGCTGGCTTTGTGACAAAAGCATTTGAACAACCCTGTTTTTAGTCTGCGAAGCAAGATCTGCAGGTTGAGGAGAGCTGGATTTATGATGAGTTGTTGGGTTGCTGCCCAGTATCATGAGGAGTGGGCACCGAGTTTCCCAATGAGGAAATCCCACATCAAAGGCTGAGTGTAGTTAGGCCGCTCCTAACTGTCATTAAAGCAAACAATTGTGTGAGAACTATATTTAGACGGCTCTTCAGATGCATATAATTTAGCGCATCAAACAATTGAAAGATGTTCTTGAAGTACTGATGTACACCGTGTTTCAATGAAGACACCAGGAATATCAACAGATTTTAGTTTTCGTTTGTCACATCCTTCACCGTTTCCTTTACTGTGATTGAGTAATCAGAGAATAACCTATAATTAACCCCTTCCCAGCTTATGATGTACATTTAGGTCATATGATGTTTCTGTGACTTTGATGTAGGGTCGCACGCTGAGCCCACATCTTTTCTGGCAATGATGGCTGAATTATTCAGCCATCATCTGCCTCTATCAGCCATGGGTGCAGCAGAGCTCCACCCACGGCTTTTAAAGGGAACCTGTCAGGTGCAATATGCTCCCAGAACCACGGGCAGTTCTGTGTGCATACTAATCCCTGCCTTAAGGTCCAGTCACACTAAGCAACTTACCAGCGATCCCAACAACGATAGGGATCGCTGGTAAGTTGCTAGGAGGTTGCTGGTGAGATGTCACACTGCGACGCTCCAGCGATCCCACCAGCAACCTGACCTGGCAGGGATCGCTGGAGCGTCGCTACACAAGTTGCTGGTGAGCTCACCAGCAACCAGTGACAAGCCCCCAGCGCCGTGTGGAAGATGCTGCGCTTGGTAACTAAGGTAAATATCGGGTAACCAACCCGATATTTACCTTTGTTACCACTGCACGGAGCTACACGTGCAGAGAGCAGGGAGCAGCGCACACTGAGCGCTGGCTCCTTGCTCTCCTAGCTACAGCACACATCGGGTTAATTACCCGATGTGTACTGCAGCTAAATGTGCACAGAGCAGGGAGCAGCGCACAATGCTTAGCGCTGGCTCCCTGCTCTCCTAGTTACAGCACACATCGGGTTAATTAACCCGATGTGTGCTGCAGCTAAATGTGCACAGAGCAGGGAGCAGCGCACAATGCTTAGCGCTGGCTCCTTGCTCTCCTAGTTACAGCACACATCGGGTTAATTAACCCGATGTGTGCTGCAGCTACATGTGCACAGAGCAGGAGCCGGCACTGACAGTGAGAGCGGAGAAGGCTGGTATCAAAGGTAAATATCGGGTAACCAAGGACAGGGCTTCTTGGTTACCCGATGTTTACATTGGTTACCAGCCTCCGCAGAAGCCGGCTCCCTGCTGCCTGCACATTTAGTTGTTGCTGTCTCGCTGTCACACACAGCGATCTGTGCTTCACAGCAGGACAGCAACAACTAAAAAATGGCCCAGGACATTCAGCAACAACCAACGACCTCACAGCAGGGGCCAGGTTGTTGCTGGATGTCACACACAGCAACATCGCTAGCAACGTCACAAAAGTTGTTCGTTAGCAGCGATGTTGCTAGCGATGTTGCTTAGTGTGACGGGGCCTTAACTGTCCCTGTATACACTAGCATAGATAAAGAGACCTTTAGAAAAAGTATAGATAAAGGGATCTTTAGAAGTATGTCTAAATATCGTTTCTTATATGCTAATGAGGCTATGGACTAGTCACACGGGCGTGAGTTCCCTTGGCTAGTCAGCCTACATAGCATGTTAGCACGCCCCTCTGGGTGTACTAATGAATGCGCAGCTTTGCAACCTCAGTCGCTGGCAGCTATCAAGACCTTAGTCTTGATAGCTGCCAGCGGTGGATGGATGTGCACTGGATGGATGTGACTTCCGATTATGCGCACTGTACCTCACTGCAGCTCGCAAGCTTACACCCGGCATCAATTTAGTGCGCATGATTGGAATTCCTGGGGACTCCGGATTATGTGCAGTGCGCATCCATCCTCTCTGCCGGCCGCCATGAAGAGTGACGTATGTGCGGTGAAGCTGTGCATTCATTAGCATGTTAGTACTAGCATCTCTTTATCTATGCTAGTGTATACAGGGACGGTTAGGCAGGGATTAGCAACATACACCCAGAACTGCTCGTGGGTCTGGCTGCATATTGGACCTGACAGGTTCCCTTTAAAATGTTATATGCCTCTGTCAATCTCTATAATGCGTGCTTGCATAGGGGTGGGCCGTTCCACGTGACCGTGCAACTTTGCAATAAAATGCAATAAGAGGTAATCAAAATATTATATCTAACCTCAATTGGTATCCGTAAAACCATCACCTCTGAGTGCAAAAATAAGCCATCACACAGCCCCAGATCCCGAAAAATGAAAACATTATGCATCTCAGAAAAAAGCAACCCAAGCGGAAAAAGTTTTTCTTCAAATGTCCGATTTTATTTTTTGTAAATTAAAATCTTTGTTTGATATCTACGTAATCAGAAATAGCCTGATCATGAAGAGGTTAAATTAGGCATTTGTGATTTTATCAAATTGACAATGATTTATTATTATTATTAATAATAATAATAATAATAATATAATATAATATTATTATATCAGTATTAATAAAAATTGTAAATCTTTCAATTTTTCATACTGTACTTGCTACTGGGGGATAATTAAAACTGTTGCATAGTTCCTTGTCTTCCAGGAAGAGTTTTCAGCAGTTTCATTATCATTCCTGGCTGGATTACATACAGATTACACCTCTATACACCGCTGATAATACAGGATCCACGTTTCACAATCGGTGAAGTCACAACTCACCCTCCCTTCAATAAGACATTTGCACATGCTCATTAGATGCATCAATACAAGTAGGCAGTGTTTGAGGTAGCTTATTTCTGCTAATGTACATGTAGATTTCCTGAAAGAGCAGGAAGTATGAAGATTCCTTTTTGAAAAAAGGGCATTGAAAAGTGGGTATGATGTGGCTTAACAGATTTATTATAATAAATTGCTCAAAAGCGACAAACGTTATAGCAGAAATATATGCTAGCCCAGGGGTCAGGGGTGGCCATACCATTTGTGCAACCTGAACATCCACACAGGAGCCAAATAAGTAAGGGGGCCCATTTCTACCTCCAAAGCGGGTGCAATTATGCGTTATGATGAGTTATTGGACTGCAAAGTGTCCATGTATTGTTCTTACACAGGAGCCTCTTCTGTCTGTGTCCACCAGTGACTGGCGTATAGTGACGAGTGAGCACTGCCATGCTCGGGTGCTCAGTGATCGCAACTAGCAGTTGGACGCTCGGACAGGCCTGTCTCATGTACCAAGTATAATGGAAGCCAATGGGGTACTCGAGCACTTGTCTGGAAGATTTTCTGGAAAAAGGATAGAGTTCCCCATTGACTTCCATTACACTCAGTACACGAGTCTCCGACTACTTGTTTCGATCACTGAGCACCCGAGCATGGTAGTGCTCGCTCATCACTTCAGCAGTAGATTTCTAGCTCTCCAGTGGACTGAAGACTGGTGTGTAAACGTTAACCTTGATGGATCTGTCCCTATTTCACTTTATATAGTAAAAAGAATAGAATTTTTGCTAACCCTGCTTCACTCCTGGATCCACCACCAGCGCAAGGAAAACACCCTGACCCGGGCGGGAACCGACAAAATCCAAAAGAGAAAAGTCCAACGTCTCATGGAGAACAGGAGAAGATTAAAAAAAATGCAAATTTTATTGAGTCCATTTTAAAAATGTATCCATATACAACACACTGGGGGACACAAGGAAGAAAGGACAAGAGAGAGGACTATCCTACGCGTTTCAACCTTACGGTCTTAGTTATGGATCCAAACTACTTATTAGTGTTGCCCATTGGGATCCTTAAAACTTGTTACAGTTTTTGTTCTCAGTAACGGGGGCTGTCGACCACTGGGTAACCCCAGCATAATCCATTCAGGACCCCTGCTAAAGTCAAAGCAGTGTAAACTCCCCTACAACGCCGCCCTAGCAATTGTCATGTCACGTGCCAGGCTGCCGCCCATGACCGGCTGCTCTTCAGTTAAGGCTGCTTTACACGCTGCGACATCGCTCAAGCGATCTCGTTGGGGTCATGGAATTTGTGACACACATCCGGTCGCTTTAGCGATGCCGTTGCGTGTGACACCTATGAGCGATTTTGCATCGTTGCAAAAAACGTACAAAATCACTTATCGGTGACATGGGGGTCCATTCTCTAATATCGTTGCTGCAGCAGTAACGAAGTTGTTCCTCGTTCCTGCGGCAGCACACATCGGTACGTGTGACACCACAGGAACGCGGAAGCTCTCCTTACCTGCCTCCCGCCCGCAATGCGGAAGGAAGGAGGTGGGCTAGATGTTCGTCCCGCTCATCTCCGCCCCTCCGCTTCTATTGGGCGGCGGTTCAGTGACGCAGCTGTGACGTCGCTGTGACGCTGAACGGTCACAGCAACGTCGCAGGGCAGGTAAGTAGTGTGACGGGTCAGGGCGATGTTGTGCGACACGGGCAGCGATTTGCCCGTGTCGCACAACAGATGGGGGCGGGTACCCATGCTAGCGATATCGGTACCGATATCGCAGCGTGTAAAGTGGCCTTTAGTCTTTACGTGTACAGCGCCGCCAAAATGGATAGAACGGTGCAGCTGCATGGGGTGAATGCACACGTTCTTTTATCTGAGTTGGTTAGGTGGGGCTGTCCAGTAGTGGAAACCCCTTTTTAGAATTGTATAGAAAATATTAGGTTACTTTTTTGTTTGCATTTTTGACATTTGTGTAGAATATATTGTTTTCCACTCTACACATTGTTAATCACAACAATAAATGGAGGAAAACCAAGAAATGGAGATTGTGGCTGTTTTTCATTGTGGGTGGCTAGTGGTTTTTAACGTGTATGGTAATTCTTGAATTATGTTTTTATTTCCCATTTCATTAGGTGGGGGGTTTTGATGTGCAGTCGTTAATTTGTTTTGACTCTTCCTTCCCATCATTAGCGTCATCAGACCCCTCTGTAATTGAAGTGCTGTTAACCATTTTTTTTACATGGTATTATTCTGATCTTTCCCCTTACACTTTCCACTGACATTAGCTGTCTCCGAGGGGGGAGTAGTTATGTTGCTGTAAGGCAAAGTGGAAAAATAAGAATTCATTTCCCATTTGACAGCCTTCTTCCAACTCATTAAATATTCATGTCTCAGCTGGTGATGTAGAAAGAAGGCCGCGCCAATCCTGCAGTGTCGGCCAGCGGAGCAGAATGAGCGGCTCCAGCCATGAAATACATTTCTCACTTGTTAATGTTTTTTCTCTATCCTGCTGGGTTTTAATACCATGCATTTAAGGAACTGGAGGCATCGGTATGGTGTAATGTTCAGATTTCTATTTCCAATACTAGACCTAAGGACCAAAGTGTCTTAACCCTTACAATTTGATGACCATTAAATTAAATTATTTAGGCCGGAGTCACATTTGCAGGTGACTCGCATCGCGTCACCCGGCACGGCCTGCCACTGTCCTGACAGGAGCAGGTCAGCCGCATAGAAATGCATGCAGCTGACCCGCTCCAGTCCGGAGAGCAGCAGGCCGTGCCGGGTGATGCAATGCGAGACTCACTTGAGGCACTCGCAAGTGTGACTCCAGCCTTAAAGGGAATATGTTAGCAGGATTTCACACCCAAACTATATATATGCACATATAGTTCTTTCAAAGACAAGTCCAGTAATACTTTTTATGGCTATTTCATTTCTCCGTTACTGAAAAATCAGCTTTTGAAATGATATGCAAATGAAGCTAAAGAGCTATTATGAATCTGAGCCTCTCACTCCAGCTCTATTCACTGCCCAGCGTACTCTTGATTGACTGACTACTTTGAAGTTAGTCCAAGTAAAGAGAATGGTTCTGCACTCAGGAGGAGTCTAGGTCAGAACCGGACTGGCTACCGGAGGAACCGCCAGTAATACCAGGCCTTGCTGCGGTTAGCTGCATTGAACTCCAGAGCTTTCTCCGGAGCTCAGGTGAGAGTTTCGGAGTTCAGCTCGGCCTGTCTGCAGCGGTCATAAACTGACCTGCAATCGGCGGGGAATCAGTCGAGGCTCACGGTTCAGTCCTGCAAACCCTGAGTTCAGTCCAGGCTGCACTCCGGAGCTCAGGTGAGAGGTTCAGTGCAGGTAACCGCAGCCAGGCCTGGTATTACTGGTGGTTCCTCCAGTAGCCAGTCCGAAACTGGTCGAGGTGCATGTGAAATTGGGTAGCCCAAAAATCACAACTTAATAATTCACTGCCCTCTCTAAAAGTCCTGGTGACGTATTCCCTTTAAGGTATTTAGGTATATATTTTGGACACAAAAGCCATTGAGTATAAGTATAGAGATGTTTCAGTGGCAGCACAGGGAATTACGAGCCTCAGTCACACCTACACGCAGCTGCAGCCCTGCTATGCCAGCTTTACTTCTTGTTTTCCTTGATTTACATGCACAGTCTTCTGGCTGTGGAAAGCCTCAAGTTTATGGTTGCTACAGATTTGCTGACCTTGCAGTTTCTGCACTGGGCTGCTCCTTATAAACTGCGTCCTCTCAGCTTATATCGGCTTATATGCTCCAAGTGGGTGAACAGACTCCGGGCGTCTTTCTCCGAGTAGTCGTTAACTTGTGATTACCCAGAAACCCTATCTGCGGCCAGAGGTCTGTGTAATGTGGAATTATGTGGTCAGGTAGGTTTGTGAACCTGACGGAGGCGCGTGAATGAGAATTACTGTTAGAAAGAGTGTATGCAGAACAGATTGATACCTCATTATGTCATTTGTGTCTTTTGTCAGGCTGCTATGGAATCCTAACGTTCAGACGCCATCAACATTTCATTTGTTTTAATTGCTTTCATCTTGTGTGGCCTTGGGTTGCTTTTATGGCCAGCCTCTCTTTCCTTGTTCCTACCACCTTGTCCATATCCTGCAGCGTTTCACCGAGGCCTCCATCATCCACTTGTGTGGCCAGACCTTTACTAGGCAAGTCCTGAAATCGAGCTTGTGTGCTGCTATGTTTTTTATTATAAACACACTGGAATGATTTCTAGTCTGCCATTTTAGAAGGGACGCAGTCATATTAGTCACCATTAGTAGTCATTTGTAGCTCCCTTGTTTGGTGATATTAACCACAAGTGTGAACCAGATGTTCATACACCCTGAACTTTTACTTGATAAATTGTAATTAACAGTCTTCTATTAGGAGTAATCTGGAATAACGCATCAATATAAACTTGTTACATCATGTAAACGTCAGCGTGAGGAGTTCAGCACCGCGTGGAGAGATGATCCTGCTTTGGAGGACTCAACGTGACCATGTGTTGTAATGAGGCGGTTGTAATACCATTCTTCACCTGCAGTAAAAAATCTGCCAATAAAATATGCTCAGACTGTTTTATAACACGTGCATCTACTACATTTATGAGCACAAATATGTCTATTAAAGGTGATTGTTCGGTGAATTACATTTTTCAATTTTAATCAGGTGAATTATTTTTGCAATTGGGTTACATTCAAATTTTTTCCACATAAACAGAAAAAAATCAATCAAGGGGCATTCACCAACATAAAAGAACTTCTTTATTCTTTAAAATCCATGCAGGAGAGTGCAAGAGGCATTAAGATGACAGCTGTTTCGCTTCACATTGAGCTTCAGCAGGTCCCCATCCCTGGGACCTGTTGAAGCTCAATGTGAAGCAAAACTGCTGTCATCCTGATGCGTCCTGTGCTCTCCTGCATGGATTTTAAAGATTGAGAATAAAAAAGTTGTTTTTTGGGTTGGCGAGTGCCACTTGATTGATTTTTTTTTTTTTTCTTCAGTATATGTGTTTATGGACTGCTTTTCCAAGTGTTGCACCAGCTATACCTGATTTAGCCAAGGAATTAGGTTGTTTGATTCACAACTGAATTCAAACACTCATTAGTGCATGGGTGTTATGGTGGTTATAGCTGGGGACAGGCCCTCAGACTAGGGAGCCCTAGCTATCCCTGATTTCAGAGTTACATCTGAAGGTGAGGATGTCTGAGCCGCCTTCCTGATCCTGCTCCTGATCAGCCCTGATCTTATAGCCCCTACCCCAGGTGAGGGACAGGACAGGAGTGTGATTAAACCAACAGAGATCGAATTTTAGTTTCTCCTTTTTGTCTATCTCACAGCACACTCACACAGAGGTATAAGCGGTAAGGAGGAAAATAAAAGCAGGGAGGAAACAACAAGACAACAGGAGAACTCCACTAAAACTCAAGGCACCATGCAGTATAATCACCAGCAGGACTGGGACACAACAGCAGAGTGACCAACACAGCAATAAACTATAGTTGGCATGGGTAGACAAATTCCACCATCTTAAAAAGGCAGGGAGCAAATGTAATATTTTTCCAACATGTGATCCCAGAGGTAACCAGCAGGCAAGTAAACGTTAACTCTTGCTAGCCTGATCATTAATGATCACACAGCTGGTCGACGTCTGATACTGCCATGACAATTGAACACACACTTGAGCAAACCTCTGTGACCGTGGGTAGAGCTGAATATTTGCTGCTCTTTGTGGTACATTAAAAAATTTGAACCCTTTTGCCTTTTATGACCTCTGTGTTACTGTCTATTGCTGACTAGTGAATGAGTTCACGAATAGTCCATCAGTCAGCCTGTTATGACGGGCTTTTCCGAGCTCCTCTGAGGTGATTTATGGCCAAAGACCACATCAAAGTTGAATGCGCAGGTAAATAATGCCTATAAAAGCTAAACGGTGCAAAATGTTTAACATAACCCAATCACAAAAATTATTTTTAGTCAAAAATACATGATTTAAGTAAAAAAAAATGTCCGCTGAGGTGGGAAAATTGAATATATAGAGAGAAATAGTACTCACGTCCTCGAGTCACAAAGTCACTTTGGGAATGCCGCCATGCCAATAATGGCTACTTGAAGAACGGTAAAGATAAGCATATCTCTGTAACATAAATGTAGCCCCAGACCCGTTCTTCACTGGCTTGATGGCACAGGCTGGGTGGGCTACCCAGAGAGAAACCTCTTGACAGGCACTCCACTATTAAATCACCACAAAAAGGAAACCTTAGTTTACAAAATAGTCCCAAGCAGCCAAATATTTGCTTTCAGTGCAATTACTCTTGTTTAAGGAAACGGGCTATATTTAAAGATACTTTGAAAATGTAGATTTTGTGTGACTTATGAGGATCAGATCCTTGAATACACTCCACAGTAGAAACACTGTTGAGGGATATTCACGTCTTTATACTGAAAGGCAGCCGTAAGTGGAATCAGAAGGCCGTGGATTACTGCGGTAAACAACATAATTACTATGAAATTCTGTGGGATCTCGGCCCATTACAATTGCTATTATGCTGTTTCTTTTGAAGGGATTTCATGTATTTAAAGAATTTTTTTTATTTTGTTACCCATTCCCTTTAAGTCAGTTAATTGTATTTGATTTTGTTTTTCTTTTAATATCCCATATTGCTATGTAAATTAAAAAAAAATATCCTGCTGTGTGTGAATGAGATTTTTGTGAAAGATGGTACTCATACATGGGCACTGTTAATTCTGACAGGCCATTTTAGAGCCCCAATCTCGGGGATAGTGGGCCCACCACTAAACCACAAATTATCACCTATGCTTAACTACATAGGGACTAACCTTTTAAAGGAAATCTGTCTGTAACATCAACCCTACTAACACACCCCAAACTCATGTTTATGAGAATGTAGGTTTTTTAAAATGTAAATTCATCCACACCTTGTACATCTTTTATCTGTTGCTGCATTCCAGAGAAAGCATTTAATTCATAAGTTAAGCTTGACAGCTCATTGTCCAATTTCCTTGCCTTGTCACAGATGGTGAGCTATCTCAGTCAAGATAGAGTCTGACGCCAGAGTCACACTTGCAATTGACCCATGTGTGACTCGCGTTAGTCTCGCATCGCATGGCATCACCCGCCACAGCCTGATACTCTATGGACAGGAGCGTCTCAGCTGCATAGAAATACGTGAAGCTGAACCACTCCTTTCCAGAGAGCAACTGCCGTGCTGGGTGATGCACTGTGGGACTCACATGAGTCACGCGCAGGTCAATCACAAGTGTGACTCCGGCCTGATTCTGAGAGTGGAGGCAGAAACTCATTAAAGGGAATCTGTCATCTGGTTTTCACCACCTAATCTAAGAGCAGCATAACGTAGTGGCAGAGAGCCTGATTCCAGCGGTCTGTGACTTACTGGGCTGCTTAGTGTAGTTTTGATAAAATCACACTTTAATTAGCACTAGATTATCATTAGAGGACTACTTGGCGTAGTAGTCCAGCATATTCATGAGCTCTGTATAACTGCTAGATCTGCAGCAGAGAAAACATTGATTTTTATCAAATGACAGCAAACAGCTCAGTAAGTGACATATCGCTGGAATGAGGGTCTTTGTCTCTACATTATACTGCTCTCAGATGGGGGAAGCAAAAATCTGGTGACAGATTCCCTTTAAGTGCTCTGTCTCACCCAGAGCACTTAACACTAGAACTACTGGACTCGTGACACCTATATAGAAATACATAGTGCAAAGTAGTCAAAATGACTACCTCAGTAGTTCTAGTGTTAAAGGGGTTGTCCACTGCTTTTACATTGATGGACTATCATTAGGATAGGTCATCAATGTCTGATCGTCCGAGTTCTAACACCCAGAGACCCCGACGATCTGCTGTCCTCTGTGCTGGCAGCAGCTGGCCGGAAATGCTCAGTTCTGGAGCTTGCCCAGACCGGGGACTACCCTTTCACCTCCTATTCAAATCAGTGGGAAGTGGATGTGTAGTACCGGGGCGCCGCTTTCAGAAAACTGGGCAGCTCCGGAACTGAGCATTTCTGTCCGCCTGCTGGTGCCGATGACACCAATGCGAGCTGATCAGTGTGGGTGCCGGGTATCGGACCCCAACCAATCAGAAATTGATGACCTATCCTATGTATAGGCCATCAAAGTTGTGAATCACCTCTTTAAGGCCTTATATCTATATAAATTAAAATGATGATTTCTCTGTAACACCGCAACAGATAGAAGATGTAAAGGATTTACATTTAAAAAACTTAAATGCCCATACAGATTGGGCTGAGGGTTTGATCTTACTTACTGACAGTCACATATGGGAGAGTAAAAAAAAAAAAAAAAGGTGGCAAGCTGGGACGCCATGGTATAAGAGCATGTGTTCTCGAAGTTCTGGCCCATCAGTCATTTTAATCTGCACTTGATGTCCTCATAACTGTAAATATGAAAGAAATGAGATCTTGCGTAGGACATGAGGTGGGGAGGGGAAGTCCACGCGTGTATTTCTATGCAACGCACAACGGTTTTTCCTGTAAGTTTCAGACCCGTCCTGATGTTACTGAGGCTGATGTATCTATTCTTACAGGAACATGCAGATTTCCCCTCCATCTTTGCTTTGTTATTTTTGTGCGTCTAGGTAGATGCTGACTAATTTCTGTGGAGGTGTGAAAGGTAGAAGGTACTGATCTTAGTAGCCTTCAGCTGAGGTAGAAGGTACTGATCTTAGTAGCCTTCAGCTGAGGTAGAAGGTACTGATCTTAGTAGCCTTCAGCTGAGGTAGAAGGTACTGATCTTAGTAGCCTTCAGCTGAGGTAGAAGGTACTGATCTTAGTAGCCTTCAGCTGAGGTAGAAGGTACTGATCTTAGTAGCCTTCAGCTGAGGTAGAAGGTACTGATCTTAGTAGCCTCCAGCTGACGTGGTTTCTGTTGCTGTAGTTTGTGCATTTCTCTACCACATTCCTGTGATTTAAAGGGCACATCCACACGGCTCTGATACAACGCATAAGAGCACATTCGCACAGTTTATGGGTCTACAGGAATATTTGCGTAAACCCATAAAATTCATACCTACCAGCAAGTGATTTTGTTAAAAACAAGTTTATTGGGAGTAGAGCATTTTTTTTCCCTTTGTCTAGGTTAACCTTGTCTCATAATTCAAGGAACTATTGCTAGGATATAGAAATGATCACCCATACCCAGTGCTGCATCTTACACCATCTTTTCCTGCACTATGGTGCTCCTGGTCACTCACTGGGCTTGAAACTACAGCTCGGCCCATTTGCTTGGGAAGCCGCGAGCCCAAAGAAACCTACAAATGGACGTACTGCTAAATCATTGCTGTGGCCCCTTTTGTTTTCAGGATTTGTGATGTTAAATCTTAAAGGGGTCGCCCAGTCTAAGTCTACAGTCACTATGTGAGGATTCACCAGTTTCAGAGTGGGGAATGGCAGTCACGTAGCTGCAGGTATGCCATATGCATATGTAGCGTGTCACGGGGCGGTAGTCGTGGGCGAAGGATTGATTCCGGATGCTCTGGCGTACTAGATTAAGTACCTGGTCCTAGCTGGGTGTGTGGACTTTCACAGTGCAGACTGGGAACCCATGTAGGCCACATGCTGTCTGATGTCGGCTGGCCAGGACCGGATGATGACTCACACTCTCAATGGGTCAAACAGTTCACTACAAACCTCAATTCTTTACTGTACGGTTCACTCTTCGTCACAACTTTATGTTTCAGATAGCAGGCACATATCTTTCAGCACGTTACAGTTTTGCACAACATTATCAGACACAGTTCAACTCCCCTCTGGGTTGTGTTTGATCTAACTGGGCCGGTGAGTCCCAGTTCTGCCCAGTCCAGCATACACCACGACAGTCACCTTCCTTTCATACAGTCCACCATCCAGTCTCCATAGGGGTCCCATAATGACCAGAGTAAAGCTTTGCACTCCCGGATTTCTAGCAGGGAACCACAAGGTTGGTTGACTACGTTTGCACGCCTTGAGGTTAACCTGATACCTTGACAGTTAAGGGGCCTGGTCATTAGAGTGCTGCATCAGTAGAAGTCACCCGGTACCTTGAAGGCTTAAGGGGCCTGGTTGCTAGGGTTCAGTCCTCCGACTTCTGTCGACTTGGGCCAATACGTTCGAGGATAGGTCTCTAGTTACAATAACGTTCAACCTATCTACTGTCTCCAGGTTGTTGTTTTGTTTTTTAAGCAAAAAAACAAAGCCTTATTCACCATCCTTGGGTCCAGAGCTGAGTATCCACCCCCACTCTTGATGTTTATTGTAGGCAGCACTGATGTCACGTCGGCTCAGCTGCAATCAGCAACTGAGCGGTGTCCGAGTTGACCGCAGAAACCGCTCAGAGCTTAATGATTGGCTACAGCTCTGTCAAAATGACATCAGTGCTGCAGACAATAACGGACACCAGGCACAGCAGCGATAAGTAATCGCTGGACCTAGGGAGGGGGAATATATATATTATTTGTATATATTATACAATCTTCAATGGAGAGCCCCTTTGTAATGTCTCGTCAGTCATTTTGCATGTAACTTGAAGCTATTGTTGATTTTGTTCTCTGGTTTAAATTGATCCTGGGAACTGGACGTATCCAAGTAACCATTGTAGATGTAATATGTGCTGGGTACACTTGCCCCAGTGCCAAGAAAGGGGTTAATCAAATAAACCTTTCTTTGTGTCCAGAGAATTTGAATCTGCCAACTTATTTTTAGTGTGACCTTCAGCTCCGGCAACTGGCATTAGCAGAACTGCTGCAAATGTCTGAAATCCTGTGTGCAATGAGGTCTATTTCTGCCCTAATCCCAAGGTGCAGGTTGTCTAGATTATTAAAACCATGAAGTTTCGTATGACTTTAGAAAGCCATATAGTTTAGTAAGGTGCCAGGGAATGAGACTACATGGCCATCAGAGATGATATCTAGTGATGAGCGAGCACTACCATGGTCGGTACTTGTAATGAGTAGGGATGAGCGAGCACTACCATGGTCGGTACTTGTAATGAGTAGGGATGAGCGAGCACTACCATGGTCGCTACTCGTAATGAGTAGTGATGAGCGAGTACTACCATGGTCGGAACTTGTAATGAGTAGGGTGAGCGAGCACTACCATGCTCAGGTGCTCGTAACGAGCAGTGATGAGCGAGTACTACCATGCTCAATTCTCGTAATGTGCAGTTGGATGCTCGGATGGACACAACTTGAGTACCCATGTATATCGGAAGTCAATGGGTCGCGCTAGCAATTGTCTGGGAAAATTATTAATTTACATATGTTTATATCAGTGTATGTGTATGTGTATGTGCGTGTGTGTGTGTATATATATATATATATATGTATATATATATATATATATATATATATATATATATATATATATATATATATATATATATATATATATATATATATATATATAATATGTGTATGTATATATATATATATATAATATGTGTGTGTATGCATGTATATATATATATATATATATATATATATATATATATATATATTATATAAATGTGTGTGTATATATAATATACAGTGTAATATATATATATATATATATATATATATATATATATATATAATATATGTTAAATAAGTATCTTGGAAATGAAAGATGAATACACATGGACATACCCACAGCATATATCATATATCATTCTTCTGTTTGAAGCCTGCGCTGTGATGTGCCTGACCTTGTTCTGTGTTCTTACTGGTGTATCTTTTCAAGATAAATTGAAGTGCTGGTAAGATGTGAAAGGGTTAAGTCTCTGTGGTCAGAAATGCCCCATATGGAGACCTTAGGTTGAGCTTACTCTATGGCGCCATATTCTTTTCTGCGGCCCTTCCCCTGCGTCTTCCCTTATGATGGACTGCTGCCAGTAGGCCATATGATGATCAGCATTCAATCCATTTCTACGACAAGGTTTGGCAATTTTTCATCTGAACAAAACAAAAACATGAACCGGCGCAGACTGTAAATGAATCAATACGGAGAAGTCTCAATATGGCTGCCGATTACAAGTGGGTAAATAAAGAATTGGGAATGGAAATGAAATCTGTCATGGTGCACTAGCAAAATCTGTCGCTGTTGCAGAGCGGGGTGGAAAGCCCTCATGTGCCACTTTATCTCCAGCACACATTCTCCTTGGCAGGGCATGTGTCAGATCCTCCAGATGATGCAGGCCAGTGCACATTGATCTTGGCACACTGTGCTCGCTTGTTGGCCAAAGCAGGTTGTCAGGGATTTTGCTAACAAATCAATTAGCAAGTAGTAAATGGCTCCGACTGCAACAAACAGTCACTGTCTACCACTGACAAGACCTTGCTGTGTATGAAGAGGTTGGAGGCCAGGAGCTGGAGAACCTTATGGTGGTAACATGAGAGATGCCATTGATCCTTTAGGTTCCTCACATAGCCTGTTACCATATAAACAGCTGTTGTATCAAGCCCAGTTATTCAAGGGGTTAAGACCTGGTGATTTTCACATTGGCATTATTAAGCACATTATCACTCATTCGCTGCTAATCTTTTAACAGCCTTCACCCTTGAAGAGGATCCCTTGACTGTTGACATGTGGTTAAAGAACATTTTATAGACCACAAAAAGGCTTAGGGGCAGTATGGCCTCATAAATGTTGCAGTGTACGTCTTTATGTAGGGTAGGAATACAAAGAACTGCGCCCAGGTCTCTCGTATGCCACTTTCCCCGTCGTCATATGCTGCCATTATACAGGGGAATTATAACAAGATAAATGTTTAAGTTGGGTAGAATACACCCCGATATCTCCGTGAAGGCAGACCTGGAAACCTTGGCCACCACTTTTCTGCTAATGTTACAATTACACAGAATCTGTATATAGACTGGTATAAAATATTATCAGGTAGTCAAATGGCTTCATCTCTGATTTAGCGATAAAATGCAGTATTTCTGTCCCTTTTGGAAGGACCGGTCTGCTCCCCTGAAATGTCAAGTTTAGTGAATACACGCATCCCCCATGAAAAAAAAGTTATTCTGCAGAATGTAGTAAGATCCACATGATGAAGGAAGGGATGGGAGATCTAGCTTCCAGGAGGCACTGTTAGCTGAATGCCATACTCGAATGAAAAGAGTTTGTAAAATGTTTGTAAACTAAGTTTAAGAACACTAGTCGTTCGAAACGCGTTTGGTTCTTTTCATTGTATACGACCATTTGTCCTTTACAGTGTGTAAATATCTTCAGTTTTTGGATTTTAATACATTGTCATTAAAGTATTTAAAGCATTAAAGGGTTTTAACTAAAAGTGCATCCTGGATGCTGGATCTTTCCTACTTCACTTTATCAGTCAAATATGCCCAGCAGCAGCTGGATACCGTGCTTCCTTTCTCCCAAGTTTATGGGATGATCCTCAAGGATGAGCTGGACAACCTTTTTTGTTTACAGTTAGGTCAACCTCCCAAATCTCCGAAACCTCATGGGCATCACAGGTCTACACCTTTTATATCTTCTCTAAGTTGTTGCATATGAATAAAATCTCTTGGGGTATGATCCAGCCCATTCCAATCCTGTATAGATGCCCCAGTGTCTCCTGTGATGTATGCAGATGCCCCAGTGTCTCCTGTGATGTATGCAGATGCCCCAGTGTCTCCTGTGATGTATGCAGATGCCCCATCCTCTCCTGTGATGTATGCAGATGCCCCATCCTCTCCTGTGATGTATGCAGATGCCCCATCCTCTCCTGTGATGTATGCAGATGCCCCATCCTCTCCTGTGATGTATACAGATGCCCCATCCTCTCCTGTGATGTATGCAGATGCCCCATCCCATCCTCTCCTGTGATGTATGCAGATGCCCCATCCTCTCCTGTGATGTATGCAGATGCCCCATCCCATCCTCTCCTGTGATGTATGCAGATGCCTCATCCTCTCCTGTGATGTATGCAGATGCCCCATCCTCTCCTGTGATGTATACAGATACCCC